>NC_090934.1:560946158-561255206 GCF_040938575.1 Ambystoma mexicanum | reverse complement strand
TTCATCCGCTACTGGACTGCCGAACAAGCCCAGCATGCCAAACACTGGTATAAACAACCTGATCCTCCTCCCACGTGAAACTGGAGAAACTTGCAAGTGAGGAGGTAAATATCATGTCCCTTATCCTCTATTGTACCTACCACACTGATGCCCCGGCGGATCCCGTCGCCACTACGATCATGGCTACTAACTCGTCTCCCTGGGTAAAACCCCCAAATGCACTATTTAATCCGATTGTGTAATACCAACTGCTGTTGTGCTGAGTTGTATGCCTGCTGCTATTTCTTGCCAATAAAGAAAGTTTGAAAAAAAAAGAAAACCCTGGAAAACTCTACTCTTATACAGAAAGACAGAACCGACAGACAACTTACCACCAATTGATATACTCCACACAAAACATCAGACTACACAAGCAACAGTGCAACAAACATGGAAAGTCGCTTGTCAGAACCTATTCCAGCGTGAAGAGATGAAGCTCGAAATGCTCGTAAATAGACCTAAAAAAGCCAAACTTCTGCTGCAAAGAAAATGCAACATATAAACAGTCAATAAACCATGATATGATATGATATGATATATGGTAAGGCATTTATAACGCGTCTATACATAAGTGTTTCAAGGTGCGACGAGGCAGGGAGGGGGAACAAAGGGAAGACAGACAACGATCCTACTAGGCCAGGTGTCATTCAGATCGCGCAAGTGCATGCGAGGGGAAAGGGAAAAGTGCGAGGGGGAAGGGAGAGGGGAAAGTGCAGTACATAGAAGAATACATAAGATAAATAGAAAGGCCAGCTGGTGGCAAGTACAAGGCAAGTGCAGGCATAAGTGCTGGTAGGAGGACTGTAGGGATACAGAACCAGTCCCCAGGTGCAGGGGTTGCCAGGGGGGCAGAGCAGGTGCGCAACTGGCAGGGGCCTGGACCAGAGATCAGAAAGGGTGGCCAGGTAACCAGTGCAGTTTCAGCCAGGAATTCAGCAGGAGAGAAAGCAGAAGCAAAGAGGAAGGTTTTGAGGTGCTTCCGGAAACGGAAATGGTTCTCCTCGAGTTTCAGGGAGGCTGTTCCAGAGGGAGGCCCCTGCCGAAGAGAGAGATCTACCACCAACTCGTTGCTTGGAAAAGCGACTGACCCTGAGAGAGTTGATGGCGGATAAGCGAAGAACTCGAGAAGGAAGATATTTAGGAAGAGAGAGTTGAAGGTATTGCGGCCCCAACCCCCAGAAGGCCCTATGGACAATGCAGAGGGTTTTGAACTTAATCCTCGTGGCCACTCGGAGCCAATGCAGAGATTTCAGTCCTGGAGAGATACGATCCCTGGGCTTGAGGCCAAGGACAAGTCTCGCAGTCCTGTTCTGGATAAGTTGCAGAGGACGGAGAGAGAGGAGGCAGGCAGATTTAGATAGAGGCTGTTACAATAGTCCATCCTTGAGAGAAACAGGGCTCTGGAGACAGTGAGCTTCTGGGAGAAGGAGAGGAAAGGAAGAATACCTCTGAAGCGGTGTAGCTGGTAGTGTGACTTCTTAGAGACGTCAGAGATGTGAGGAGAGAAGGAGAGTGTGGAGTAGAAGATGACCCCGAGGTTTTTAGCCTTGCAGGTGGGAGCAGGAAGAGGTCCAAGAGAGGCCGGCCAGAGAACTGCAGGGAAGGAGGGAGTGGGTGTGCCAATGTGTAGAATCTCAGTCTTACTGGCATTAAGGCAGAGGTCATTGGCGGCACACCACTCCTGGATGGCAGACAGGCAGTCATTGATGAGTGAAGGAGAGGAGGAGGCCGAGGATAGCCTGAAAATGAGCTGGGTATCATCCGCATAGCACCAGAAATTGGGGCAGAGAGCGGCAATGCGGTGGGCAAGGAGTGCCAGGTTTTGGTTGAACAGCCAGGGAGAGAGGTTAGATGCCTGGAGCACACCACAGGTAGAGAAGAAGATACCGGAGAGGAAGGACCCAAGTTGGACCTGGGATGGTCGGTCGGAAAGGAAAGAAGTCAGCCACGCCAGAGCCTGACCAGTGATACCCAGGTTATCACAGAGACGATTGAGCAGGATGGCATGGTTGACAGTATCAAAGGCAGAAGAGAGATCAAGCAAGATGAGAACGCACGGGGTGTTAGAGTCGAGGTTGGAGAGCAGGTCTTCATGGGTGTTCAGGAGAGCAGTGTTACGCTCACCTGGACCCCACTGGGGTGTCGATCAGACCCAGACAGCTGCGGTCTCTTTCAACGTGATGCGTAGTGCAGAGATGACTGTCTGGACTGGCCCGCCTAGTCTTGTCTGCTGGACCCAAAGAAGTATTTTCCTGCAAGTGGAGACAGGGATTAACCACCTGTGGGTTTTAGTGATGGCCTCCCAACTGTCCTCGCTCTCCCCCACTAATCACCTCCGATATCCCCTTAGTAACCTCACTTTATGTTCGTAAAAGATGAGCTCTCCATCCTGCGTGTCTTGCAGGGGCGCGTAGATACCAGTTACTTCACTGGTTTGAAGGCGTTGGGAGAGTTCCGGTAAGTATTGACTCTGAAGTCCCTGGCGGGATTGGTAAGCATCAAGTTCAAAGAGTTGAATGTGCCCGATGTTCACTCTTGTCCCCTTCCTTCATTAAGTTACAACTGAGTTCGTGAGAAGAAGGTCTCGTAGCTGCTGCTGGCGTTCAGGTAAGAGTCTGTGTTACCCAACGCTGTCCGGTAACTATTGTATGCGTTAACGTGTTGTTTTTCTCCCTCTTCACAGTTGCGGCATATGAAAATGTGGAGAGTTATGGAATAATACCGCCGGTGGTAAATCAGGTAAGTCTATGGTGGTAAGAGGTTGTATTTGTTGATTCCCTTGGCTCACCTTGTTTTTTCTTGTGTCCCCTAGGTGCCGGATTACGGCGAAGAAATGATGGACAGTGCCGGATCGAAAGATGCAGTGAGAACTGGCGAGTATGGCACCGTGCTGGAGCTGGCGAAGCGACGCGTGCAGGACTGATGTACTTTCCAGGTCCGGAGATGAAATGGTTCCGGAATTAGGTGAGGAATTTGAAATAAGTTTGTTTTCTAACCTTGTCCTTTTCCTCTTCTTTATTCTAGGAGCTCCGGATTCGAGGCAGGCGTGGCAGAAGACTGGATGCTGGCTGCAGGCACGGTGTGCGTCACGCTGCTGGATGCAGAATAACGAAACATGTGCTGCTGTTCGGGTGTGGTTTAAATAGCCTCCAAAGTAGTTCCAGGTAAGAAGTTCCCTAGAGCCACGCCCGAGTAAAAAATAGTCCCTGTAACAAAATAGTCCCATCCAGGCCTCATGTAGGCTTGTACTCTTTTGCAGCATGGTCTGCATCAGGTAAGTAAAGTCTATGAGCCTGGCGCCTATGGCGCCAGGACTGATTTCTATGATGAGCCTGGCGCCTAAGGCGCCAGGTCTGAACCCAGACAGCCCCTAACCGGGGCTGCTGAGGTTTAAACAAATGTCTGGATGCCTGCTCCCGGAGCTGAGGGCCTTGGTCTTGGTGCCCGGGGGTAGGCATCATGACAAGCAGTTTCCATGCTTCTGGCAGCTCTGAAGCCAGACTGATGGTCATGAAGACAACCAACAGATTCAGTGTGGAGATTAAGCTGGGAGATGGCCAGTTTCTCCAGGAGCTTTCCAAGGAAGGTAGTGATGGAGATTGGGCGATAGTTAGCCGGGCAGGAGGGGTCGGCAGAGGGTTTCTTATGAAGAGGTTGCACAAGGGAGTGCTTCATGGGGGATGGGAAGACTCCAGTGGCGAAGGAGTGATTGCAGACATCAGACAGGGCAGGAGCCAGGGAGTCGATGTGGTTCTTGATAGTTTTGGAGGAGCAGGGGTGAACCTTTTTCGATGAGACTTTCATAGATCAGACTTGTCTAGAAACCTTGTCTGCAGAGAAAAGGGGAAAGGCAAAGGCAGAGCAGGAGGTGGGGGGTGGCTGCAGAAGGGCCAGAGGAAGAGCAGTGAATAGAGGGAAGGAGGCAGTAGGAGGAGATTGAGGACAGGATGTCCTGAGTTTTTGAGATGAAGTGAGAAGCCAGTGCCGTGCATAGGGCCTGAGAGGGGACAGGAGAGGTAGAGACTGCGGCAGGATTGGCCAGTTCCTTGCAGATTTTAAAGAGTTCAGCCGAGTTGTTTGATGCCGCAGAGATGCGGGCTTGGATATGAGCTCTCTTCTTGGTGAGGACGGAGAGTCGGTATTGCCTTTGTAGCAGGCGGCAGGCCAGTTTGTCAGAGGATGAACATGAAGCACGCCATTTTCTCTCAGCCACCCTGCACTTGCGTTTTAGGGTGACGAGGTCAGAGTCATACCAGGAGTTACACTTGGCTTTGGGCTTCAGGCGGATTGTCATGACAGGGGCAAGGATATCAAGAGTATCAGATGTAGAAGAGTGTAGCGTGGAGAGGGCTGTGTCAGGGTGAGAGTCCGCCAAAGGGGGAGCCTCACCCTGACACGACTGACACGCGCCTCATGGGTCGGATGACCGAGAAGGTGGGTGACAGTGATGGAGGTGGCTTGGCCTGAAGGGTAGGGAGGGTGAGGTGGGAGGATAGGAGAAATTGATCACTCCAGGAGAGAGGAGTGGAGAGAGGGGCAGAAAGGGGACGGTCTGAGGAGATCAGAACATCGAGAGTGTGCCCTGCAGAATGAGTCAGGCCAGAGGGGAGAATGTTGAGTGAGAGAGAGTCGCAGAGGTCGCGAAAGAGTCCAGAGGGGGGACAGGAGGCATCCAGGTGGATGTTGAAGTCTCCAAGAAGGAGGAGTTGAGTGGTTGAGGCCAGGAGTGAGGAGGAGAGGTCCGCCCAATCGGAGAGGAAGGAAGAAATCTAACCAGGTGGCCGACAGATAGTAGCCACAGTAAGGGAATGGCTAGGGGAGAGAGAGAGCATGCAGACAAGGCATTCAAAAGAAGAGTAGGTCTGCGTAGGAGTGACAGAGGCAGGAATCCACTCGGGGAAGATAAGGGCAACACCCCCAGCAGAGCGATTGGGCCTGGGAGCAGTGAGGACCTTGTAGACGTCAGGGAGGAGCGTGTCAAAGCTGGTGACAGAGCTGTCCGTAAACCATGTCTCAGTGAGACCGAGGACATCAAGGTCAAGTTCTTCAAGATGGCGGCACATATCAGAGGAATGTTCGACAGCAGAGCGAGAGTTAGGGGTGGCAATGTGGAGAAGGTTGCCATCCTTGAAGGACTTACGGGGAGGGGTACAGATCAGAGGTACACCCTGCGGAGGTGTAGGAGGAGCCCGAGAGGGGGCAGGGAGGGAGTGGGCAGGCAAGGTAGTGAAGGAAAAGGGAGGGGGGATAGAAGGAGAAGTAAGTTGATGAGGCGTGGGAAGCGTCCATCAAAGAGGTGAAGGTTGGCCTGAGGGCCTTGGACCAAGACAGTCCCATTAGAATAAATATTAATGATGACCTTAGAGGAAAGGAAGGAGGCCCAACGGGTGCCACCATTAATGGGAGAGGGGGTGAAAGGAGGGAGCACAGAGACCATATGAAGGGGCCATAGGTCAGGAGAGGGCACGACAAAGAGGATGTCGGTGAGAGTTTCCTTGGAGGAGGCACGGGTGTAGGTGTCAGCGATAGGGAGGCATGGGTTGGAGACCAGGATGTCCTTTTTAAACTTCTGCCTACCAGATTTAGTGAGGGGAGCAGGATAGTCAATAGAGAAACAGTTAGAGAAGATAGGCGAGACAGAGAGCACCATAGAGTAGGTGGGAGGAGACACTTGCGCGAGTAGGCAGAGAAGAAAGCGACCAGCAGTCAAGTTGCGCAAAGAGGACAGATTCTCCAGGTTAAGGAGCTTACAAATGCGTAACTTTAGTGCTGGTGAGAAGCCACCTGAGTTTCAGAGTCCTGGAAGGGGAGAAAAGGCCTAGTTTTTACAGTGCAATATTATTCCTAATGATACCGTGTGTTTTACATCAAACACGGGGGACAGCAAGCAAAGTTTAGTGTCTGGAGGAGGGGTAGGCAGGGAGGCCAGTGGGACTAACCTGAGGAGACTGAATGGTAAACTGGCGTCCCCCGCGGACACCTGCAGACACTACAGGGAGCCGCTGAGGTAGGAACCGCCCTTTGCCTATGGGGCCTTAGCCGCAGGGGCTGCCGGGCAGGGGCTGCCGGGCAGGGGCTGCCCTGGGAAGACAGAGCTAAAGGGAGGAGAAGCCAATCAGTGGCGGTGGCGGGGGGGGTTGGGAGGCAGGTGGGAAGGAGGGGAAAGAGACGGAAGGGATGCGGTGGAGCAGGGGAACAACGGGGGCAAATGCAAAAATAAACAGTAAGCAAAGCTCTTCCACAGGCCTAGGAGGGCAACACAAATATTATAATTTCAGTGCAGCAGCTCACCTGCTCAGCCTCGGTGAGAAATGGCGAGCATGGGCCTCAGCAGCACACTAACCTAGTCGCACAGTGTGCAGAGAGCCAATCAGGGGGGGAGAGGGTGGGTTGGGAGGCGGGCGGGAAGGAGGGGAGGGAGACGGAAGGGACGCGGGGGAGCAGGGGAAGAACGGGGACAAATACAAAAATAAACAGTCAGCAAAGCTCTTCCACAGGCCCAGGAGGGCAACACAAATATTACAATTTCAGTGCAGCAGCTCACCCACTCAGCCCCAGTGAGAAAATGAGATATTGATGCCCGTCCACTCCACCAACTTGAGCAGTACAAGCACAACAATTCCCAGATCGCAGACTGAGATTTACAGCTGATTCCTAAGATTACAGCTGAACCTTCTACCGACCAGGGAAAGACTGACACTAACTAAACAACTTCCAGAAGATCTATTTTTCTGTCGATTCTGTCAAAACAAAAATCAGACAGACTTTGTACCACGTGATCATGGAGTGCCTGACACTGGGAAATAAAAGACAGGTTCTGCTGAACATGTGGCCAAGACAACCTATTTCATTAGAACCGACTGTGCGCTGACCAAGCATCCTGTTAGGAACTCCTAGGAAATTGATCTACACAATTATTAAATTATGGGAACTCCTAATAACAACCAGTACCATGGAATAAAAATGAACTGCTCCTCACGTGCTCAGAATAAACACACAGTGGACACATAGTTCAATAAAATAGTTCAATAAAAAAAGCAAATAAATAAAATTGTACAGGCACAAAGATCAATCAAGAAAGACACCAAGATTCATAATAATCACCTCTAAAAGCTGACAGTCAGGCATCCGACTATTGACTAGAAGCACAAACACATTTAGATGACCAATGCAACAATTTTGTCAGGGGATGGGGACCACCTTAGATGGCCTCATTTGCTATATGAGGCTTTAGACAAAGCTGCCTGATTTTTTAAAATCCTGCCCTAAGTATTTAGGGGGTCGTTTTTTTCCTTGATTGTTTTTCTGGATAGTAGTAAATAAAATATATTTTGGGGCTACTTGTCTTTTTTGAGAAAATTGAATAGATTGTCTTTTATTGTGATATGGTTTACAACAAAGAAAATGACAACACAGACAAACAAGTTCCGTTTTGACGAGTGGAGCTTTACTTTGTATTTGATGGTTACTCCCCCTGAGAGAGTGTAGACTGCAACCGCAAGGAAAATTCTACTACGGGGTAGGTTGGGAGGGGTGATAAGGAATACGTGGGAGGACCATCCAGTTGAAAGAACGTTACCATGGGTAAGTTACTTGTTCTTCGAATGGATCGTTTCCTCCTACGTATTCCTTATCTTTGATACACTCCCAAAGCAGTTTAATTATTTTGGAGGAGGAAGTAGAAATGAGTGTGGTTATGTACGCACTTGGTGCAAAACTGCTTTTCCAAAAGCAGTATCTTGACAGGAGGAGGAGTCTAAACTGTAATGTTTAGCAAAGTGTGCACAGACGACCATGTGGCACGTGCTACATATACCTGCAGTGACGTCGACATTGAGACAGAGGCCTCTGAGGGACATTGAGTCGACAGGCAGCGTCGCACAGCGTCCCCTGCTGGAAAAAAAATTCAGAAGCAGCAAAGTTGAGATATTGGAAATATCAAAGATAAGGAATATGTGGGATAACACAATCCATTTGAAATAACATTACAGTATTACCCAGGGTTGCTGAATGGCAAGCTTGCAGAATTTATTTTTGCTTCATCTTTTTGCCTCATATTTTGACGCATTTCTTTTACCGCAAACATGTCGATACAGAAATGGGTGAGGTTGGAAGGAGAGGTGCCGGGGTCGCCCCCCCCCCCCCAGTTTGTGGAAAAAAAGCAAAAAAATAAAAATCGGCCAAAAGGAAATTGGCCAAAATTGCCCTGTTGTAAAAAACAAACAAATCGTTAATGTTCAAATATCCAAAATTACACACTAATTTGAAAAGGTATTAAATTGACATTTCATCCATATTGTTAAGCTTTTTTTTGCCCCTTTCCGTCTATAGATATCTATGGCACACCCTTTCTTTTTGAGTGTTTTGATCCCTGTCCTGACTTTTTGGAGGTAAGTAAAGCCTTCTGCTTTGCTTCCGTTGACGGTTTTGCTCATTCTTATGGGGAAACTGACTAGTCCATAAGACCGTCAGTACTGAGAGACTGTCTCTCTTTATTAATTCTTGTATTGTAACAATTGCACACATCACCTTACAGTGAAGTGCAGTTAGGATACTTTGTATCCTTCTATCTTTTTATATAATGGTTTTTGATTACTTTTACAATGGGCCTAAGACAAGTTGGCGGCAGCTGTGATATTTTTACCATTGTAGTGTTATTTTACATGTTCACTTTTGCATTTACCACAAATGGCTATTAAAGGTGGCTAGCATCCCCAGGTGTCAGTGACACAAAGTTTTTTGCTTGTCCTTTGGCCTTCTTCCTGCCCTCTCAGATCAGGAAATGACTTCTATACAAATACCTTTCACAGGCAAAACTGTGGCTTTTGCTAGCTAAGGGGCATTGTGTGTGTGCCAGAGAAGGGGGCTGGGACTGTCCAGTCCCAATCCACATATTTAGTGCCTGCAAGTCTGCTGCTGGGTATAGGTGGTGACAAGTGGCATTTCATGATTGGATAGCCATTGGTTGTTTGTTCCTTTTTGCACTGCACGCTAGCCTCATGCTGCTCGCTCCTGCGCTTCAGACATTTTTACAGTTTTAACAACTGATTACTGTATGGATTTTTAGATTGCCTTGAATTTACAAAATAAAAAAATCTAGATTTGAATTTGTTAAATTAGCTAAGTTTGCACGTTAAATCATTTGTAAAGTGGGTAGAGCGTGAAGATTAGCAGGAAACTCTTGCCTGTTAAGAAAACGCATTGCGCTTAAGTAAATGTTCTGTTTCATCCTAGACTGTTGTAAAGGCTGAACTACAACTCACAAGAGAGTTGTAGTCTGTGCCTTCTTTTATTGGCACCAGGCGCTACAGCGCAACAGGAACCAGCCAATCTGTGTCGGGCTTAAAAGGAAGCCCCTACTCTCATTGTGTTGATTGTTCATTATTGCACTTGCTGCTTGCTCCTGTGTTTTAGAGTTTTAACATTTGATTACTGTATGGATTTTTAGACTGCCTTGAATTTACAAATTAAAATAACATCTAGTGAAACTATAAAATTCCACACGCATCCATTACTGCGCCACAAGAAATATTGGTCGAGACCAGTTTAGTTAGATTTTTTTATATAAAGCATTGTTTCGTATGCTTTTTTATTTTTGGTTGTAGCCCATGTTGATGACATGTGTTTCGGCACTCATTTGGCTTTCTCAAATCTGGGCAATAACTTTCAATAACTTTCTATACAGAAATAGTAATATCCACATTCATCAAGAAAAAACAATTTGCATGATTATTTAAAAGAAAAATAAAAAAAAAAAATAATTTTCAATGACATTATTTTGAAACATATAATGCAAAGCAAAAATACCACATACCATAGTATTGTCCAGTTGCAGGGTTGATACATACGTAATAGTTTAGTATTCCGAAGGAGATGGAAGGAGAGAGAAACAGTGGGGTGTGGGGGGAGGGTAATAAAATGAAAGGAAAAAGAAATAATAAATAGCATGAGAGGAGAGAAAAACAACAAAATATAAAACAGTGGAGTTAGTGCTATTTGTCTTCTAAGGTTCCATTCGTCTATTAGGTGCAAGTGTTAGTTAAAATGAAGCTTACCAATCTTTGGTGTTCATGATCTCACTAATAACGTGTGTAGAGCATAAGGAGTCCCGTCAGACTCATGGACGATGTACGTCCCAGTCGGATAAAGAAAGATAGTATTGGGAATAGATTAGTTCCCTCATCTTGGCGCTCACAACATTGCTTTTTTCCTATACATAGAAATTTAAAACTAGCCGATAGATGCATCTGCTTTGTTTTACGATTCTATATAAAATAGAATGCAACATTGAATTAAATCTAGTCTTTTTGTTTCATTTTACTATATATTCTACATGCCTAATGCATCTTGAAAGAAAAATAGGGGCCTGCTATGGCCGCCTCCTTCTTTGACACATAAACCCTTGTGCTTCCTAACAGCGGTTCATTTCATAATTAACTTGTCATTCAAGAAACAATGCGGCCCGTTCTGATCGTCTCGTCTTTTTTTGCGGATCCAATCCGGATAGGAAATGGCAATGGGTGGTCTCATGCTCTGTTAGGGCTTACCTGCAAAGTCACAGTACCGGCATCAAGCGTCGTGTCCTACTAGGCGTCCACCTCATTCGAAATGGGAAGTATGTATTCTCCTGCTAAGGCAATCCTGTTTGTCCTACTTCGCTTTCCATATTCTTCCTGCCGTCCGCCATACTTTGGGATACTTTGACTTACAGATCTGTATCGTGTTGTTTTCAAAGTTCCATTCTCATTTTCTAATGCATTATACGGACACATTTTTTCTATTTCGGTTTGAACATGTATTTAGAAAACGGGTGCTCTTGTTTTTGCACGTGTGGAAATAAAAAATATTTTGGTTTTTATATAGCGATGTCACGTATGTCTAATTCTCACAAAGCATCATGGGAACTGTAGTTCCTACCGTATTCAAGAAATATTTGAGGCAATCTATTAGCTATGTATGTATTGTTTTTGGATATTACGGTTTGAACATGTGTTTGAAAAACAGGTACTCCTGTTCTCACTCATGTGGAAATAAAACATATCTTTTGTTTTAGTATATAGCTATATCGTGTGTGTCTGATTCTCGCAAAGCCTTATGGGAGCTGTGGTTCCTATTGTGTTCAAGAAATATTTAAGTCAATCAATTGGCTATATATGTGTTGGTTTTACATCTGGTTGCCAAATAGAAGTTGAAAGTTACCATTTTTCTTCCAAACATTCCTGATATCATGGAAATCTAAACAATTATCAGATTTCATGCGAGGAGTAGATACATAAAATAATTACCTATATATAATAATGACATATGGTTCAATAGTTACATTAATTGTGAGGATACATAAAATATACCAAATGCATGTCAAGATATCATATATAGTCATATTGCGGCATATGTCCATTTTGGTGCACACAATTTTTTCTTACAAAAAACTGGACATCTCATTGTCTGTGTTTAAACCTGTTTCAATACATCTAAAATACTTGATTAATTTCGCTTCTTCTTGTCTCAATCTGAGTTCTTGATTTCCACCTCGGCATCCCAAGGACACCTTTCTTAGACCAATGAATTTAATGTCTTGTTTGCAATCCATCTGATGATGTCTCTGCCAGTGTTCCGCCAATGCTAGATTTTTGTCTTGACTTCCAATCACTGCCAAATGCTCACGAATTCTCGTGCGTATTTCTCGGATCGTGCTTCCTATGTAGATTTTGCTGCAAGTGCATATAATCGCATAGATCACGTACTTTGTACGGCAGTTAATCTGCTCACGTATTTTCATTTTGATACCTTCTTTGTTCTCAAAATGGTCAGTCATGGAAACCGCATGCCTACACATGGTGCATGTTCCACATTTTCTGAACCCTAATTTGGTTTGTAACCAGTTCTCTTTTGTTTCCTCCTTATCGTCAGGTAATAGTGATGGGCTAAGGCTCAGTTTTAATGTCCTCGCCCGTCGATAAACTATCGAAGGGTAATCTTGTATTTGTGGTCCAATATGTGGGTCCAATTTCAGCAGGCCCCAGTGTCTTCTGAGGATTTTTTTCATCAACTGGTTATTAGTACAGAAGGTGGTAATAAATTGTACCTCCTTGCCCTGAACTGGTTTGTTACGTTGTGTGAGTGTTTGAAGTCTTGTCATTTGATGCGCTTTTTTGTAAGCGGTTTTGATGTTTGTTCTCGGATAGCCCCTAGCTTTGAATCTAGTAGACAGGATTTCACATTCCTTCTCAAAGTCTGTTTGTTCACAGCAGTTCCTTCTAGCTCTAATATATTCGCCCTTGGGAATGTTACGAATAACAGGTGCATAATGACAGCTGGTGGCATGTAATGTAGAATTTACCTCTGTGCTCTTGCGAAATGTTCGAGTCTGCAGACTGTTGCCTGATACATAGATTGTTAAGTCTAAAAAGTTAATTTCAGTATTACTATGTTCTCCTGTAAACTCAATGCCCAAATCATTGGCATTTATTTCCTGTCGGAAAAGCTCTAATTGTTGTGGTGTTCCTTGCCATATTACAAAGACGTCGTCAATGTACCTGGTCCATTTGACAACATTTTGGCTGTATGTCTCGGTTGTGTAAATCCTAAGATCTTCAAACATGCCCATTACTAGGTTCGCTAGGGCCGGTGCATATTTTCCTCCCATAGCTACACCACTTTTTTGTTTGTAAAAACTATTGTCGAACATAAAGATGCTGTTGTCTAGAGTAGCCATAAGCATTTCTTTGAGCATGCAGACAAATGGCAGATAGGATGCTGATTCATTTTTAAAGGTATGGTCAATTGCATCTAATGCAAGGTTGTGTCTTATAGACGTGTAAAGCGCCTTCACATCCCAGGTTGCCAGTAAATAAGTCGGATGCCATGGAATAGTCTCAATAATGTTTATTGCTGAGGTTGAATCCTTCAAGTAAGCTTGTACATTTGTAACTTTCGGTCTTAATAAGTTGTCAATATATTCCGAAATGTGTTCCGTGGCCCAGCCTATTCCGCTCAGTATTGGTCTGCCTTCTGGAATTGTTGAAAATGGTTTGTGTATTTTCGGGAGAAAATAAATAGTTGCCATGATCGGTTTTGGAACGAAGAGATATTTTTTCTCCTCATCAGTTATGAGGCCTTGCCTGTACCATCCATCAATTGCATTTCCAAGATCCTGAATAATTTCCTCCTTAGGATTCTTTAAAAGTCTATCATAGCAATTAGGAGTATTAAGATGGTTAAGAGCCATCTTAATGTAGTCAGGACGGTTCATAATCACTATATTTCCGCCCTTATCCGCCTCCTTGATAACAATTGCATGATTTCTTTCAAGTTTGTTAAGAGCATTCATCTCAAGATTTGTCAGATTTTCCGGTTTTCTCATCATCCCCAGTTTTCTCTGTCGGTCTTATATTTCATATAGGTCTTTCGTTACTAATTTGTAAAAAGCGTCAATCATGTTGTCTGTAGGAAATTGGGGTAAAAATTTGGAGGTTGGTCTCAATTCCTTCTTGGTTAAGCTGATCGGTGTAATTGTTAGTACTTGCATGGTTTGATGAATTGGTAAGGATTCTGGTTCTTGCAATGATCTTATGAGATGAATATTTCCTAGTTCCTCTATTGTAACTTCACTTTCTGTTGCTGGGTATACTTTTTGTTTGCCAGTTGTGATCTGGGTAGCAAACATTTTTTTAAGTTTAAGCTTACGTATAAACTTGAAAAGATCTATGTGTGTTTGCATGGGTTCCATGTATGATGTAGGGGCAAATGATAATCCTTTATTTAGCAAACCGATTCCATCCTGATTTAATTCAACATCTGAGAGATTCATCACAACGTTCGTTACTGGCTCTTCTTGGCCGCTTCTCTGGTCGCCGCTCTTGTCAATCTGCGAAAGTCTTCTAAGGCACTTGGGTCGCCAGAGTCTACCCGACCCCCTCCCTCCTCTTCTTCGAGCAAAGGTTGTTTTTTGGTAGGTTGGCTCGTTAGTTGAAAACGGACTTGCTTGGGTGTTTGTGTTCTATTCCCTTTTTTGTACACTTTTATTTGATTAAGGAAGCCTTTTTCTGTTCTATTCTGATTTTCAGTAGCATCTGATTCTCCTTCTGTTTGTTCTTCTGTCTCTGAGCTTTGTGCTGAACTGGCTGGTGATGTATTTGGTGTACTTTCTCTTGATTCTTGTTTGGTGAATTTATTAATTATACTTTTCTTGGAATGTATAAACTCGGTCTTCATTGTCATCCCTTTCGTCCCTGAGCCTTAGCCCATCACTATTACCTGACGATAAGGAGGAAACAAAAGAGAACTGGTTACAACCCAAACTAGGGTTCAGAAAATGTGGAACATGCACCATGTGTAGGCATGCGGTTTCCATGACTGACCACTTTGAGAACAAAGATGGTATCAAAATGAAAATACGTGAGCAGACTAACTGCCGTACAAAGTACGTGATCTATGCGATTATATGCTCTTGCAGCAAAATCTACATAGGAAGCACGATCCGAGAAATACGCACGAGAATTTGTGAGAATTTGGCAGTGATTGGAAGTCAAGACAAAAATCTACCATTGGCGGAACACTGGCAGAGACATCATCAGATGGATTGCAAACAAGACATTAAATTCATTGGTCTAAGAAAGGTGTCCTTGGGATGCTGAGGTGGAAATCAAGAACTCAGATTGAGACAAGAAGAAGCGAAATTAATCAAGTATTTTAGATGTATTTAAACAGGTTTAAACACAGACAATGAGATGTCCAGTTTTTTGTAAGAAATAATTGTGTGCACCAAAATGGACCTATGCCGCAATATGACTATATATGATATCTTGACATGCATTTGGTATATTTTATGTATCCTCACAACTAATGTAACTATTGAACCATATGTCATTATTGTGTCTATATACATATAGGTAATTATTTTATGTATCTACCTCGCATGAAATCTGATAATTGTTTAGATTTCCATGATATCAGGAATGTTTGGAACAAAAATGGTAACTTTCAACTTATATTTGGCAACCAGATGTAAAACCAACACATATATAGCCAATTGATTGACTTAAATATTTCTTGAACACAATAGGAACCACAGCTCCCATAAGGCTTTGCGAGAATCAGACACACATGATATCGCTATATACTAAAACAAAAGATATGTTTTATTTCCACATGAGTGAGAACAGGAGTACCTGTTTTTCAAACACATGTTCAAACCTCAATATCCAAAAACAATACATACATAGCTAATAGATTGCCTCAAATATTTCTTGAATACAGTAGGAACTACAGTTCCCATGATGCTTTGTGAGAATTAGACATACGTGACATCACTATATAAAAACCAAAATATGTTTTATTTCCACACGTGCAAAAACAAGAGCACCCGTTTTCTAAATACATGTTCAAACCGAAATAGAAAAAATGTGTCCGTATAAATGCATTAGAAAATGAGAATGGAACTTTGAAAACAACACGATACAGATCTGTAAGTCAAAGTATCCCAAAGTATGGCAGATGGCAGGAAGAATATGGAAAGCGAAGTAGGACAAACAGGATTGCCTTAGCAACAGAATACATACTTCCCATTTCAAATGAGGTGGACGCCTAGTAGTACACGACGCTTGATGCCGGTACTGTGACTTTGCAGGTAAGCCCTAACAGAGCATGAGACCACCCATTGCCATTTCCTATCCGGATTGGATCCGCAAAAAAAGACGAGACGGTCAGAACGGCTGCATTGTGTCTTGAATGACAAGTTAATTATGAAATGACCCGCTGTTAGGAAGCACAAGGGTTTATGTGTGAAAGAAGGAGGCGGCCATAGCAGGCCCCTATTTTTCTTTCAAGATGCATTAGGCATGTAGAATATATAGTAAAATGAAACAAAAAGACTAGATTTAATTCAATGTTGCATTCTATTTTATATAGAATCGTAAAACAAAGCAGATGCATCTATCGCCTAGTTTCAAATTTCTATCTATAGGAAAAAAGCAATGTTGTGAGCGCCAAGATGAGGGAACTAATCTAGTCCCAATACTATCTTTCTTTATCCGACTAGGACGTACATCGTCCATGAGTCTGACGGGACTCCTTATGCTCTACACACGTTATTAGGGAGATCATGAACACCAAAGATTGGAAAGCTTCATTTTAACTAACACTTGCACCTAATAGACAAATGGAACCTTAGAAGACAAATAGCACTAACTCCACTGTTATATTTTGTTGTTTTTCTATTTCTTTTTCCTTTCATTTTAATACCCCCTCCCCCAACAGCCCCCTGTTTCTCTCTCCTTCGGAATACTAAACTATTTTGTATGTATCAACCCTGCAACTGGACAATACTATGGTATGTGGCATTTTTGCTTTGCATTATGATATGTTTCAAAATAATGTCATTGAAAATTATTAATTTTTGTTTTTTTATTTTTCTTTTAAATAATCATGAAAATTGGTTTTTCTTGATGAATGTGTATATTACTATTTCTGTATAGAAAGTTATTGAAAGTTGTTGCCCAGATTTGAGAAAGGCAAATGAGTGCCGAAACACGTGTCATCAACATGGGCTACAACCAAAAATAAAAAAGCATACGAAACAATGCTTTATATAAAAAAATCAAACTAAACTGGTCTCGACCAATATTTCTTGTGGCGCAGTAATGGATGCGTGTGGAATTTTCTAGTTTCACTTTCAACAAACAAAGTGGGGGAACTCTGGGTCTTCGTTTTCTACACACATCATTGCGACACGTTTAAGCTGTTATTTAAGGATAATAGTTGCGGAGGTCTAAGAGTGCGGTTAGAAAAAGCTCCCCAAGTTTGTATAAAATAACATCTACATTCGAATTTATTAAATTAGCAAAGTTTGCACATTAAATAGTTTGGGAAGTAGGTAGAGCTAGAAGATTAGCAGGCAAGTCTTGCCTGTTAAGAAAACGCACTGCGCTTAAGTAAACATTCTGTTTCATCCTGTACTGTTGCAAAGGCTGAACTACAACTCCCAAGAGAGTTGTAGTCCGTGCCTTCTTTGATTGGCCACCAGGTGCGACAGAGACCAGCCGGTATGTGCCAGTCTGTGGCGGACGTGGCAGATGACGAGGTTGCTCTGCACTTAGTAACAGCAGACCCAGACTGAATACTACTGGCATGACTATATTAGATATCAATGTAAGTATATTTATGCACATACATTTATCATGCTGATCGCATACACCTTAGAATTCTTACTGTCCCTTTTGAACACTAAATACGGCATGGCTTCTCAGCATACCCTAAAGAAGACCAGACTAGTTAATATTGCCGCAAATAGATCGCCTGCGCTATCTTGTATCATGATATTACCATTGAAAGTAGCGTTGATCAATGCTCAATCCACAATAAAAAAATGCTATTGCACTAAATGAAGTAATATCTACCATGAAGCTTGACATACTTTTTATAACTGAATCATGGTTCACGGACAGTAGCACCACCTAATTTCACCTGTTAGTACCAGAGTCATTTCAGATTAAATGGCACAATAGAGTAAACCAGAAAGGTGGGGAGTGGCCATTTTGACCCCATTCTCTCGACTGGGAACTTACGTCCCCGTTTTTGGCTTGCACCTATCACCCGTCCCCTAATGAAGCCCATTGTCTGTTACTCTGTTACAGACCCCCTGGCTTGGCTGCTCTTTTCTTAGACGTTCCGGATGTGTACCTGAGGCTAGAAGCCCTTAATTATGTAACGCTGATAATTCTGGGCAATTTAAATATTTGGTGTAACGATCTTGAAGAAGCCGACTATAAACATCTTTTTGATACTTTGCAGATTCACGACTTGCATCTTTTATCCAACTTACCTGAACACAACGGGGCCACTGCCTGGACCTCTTGATCTGAGGTCGAAGTTTAGGCAAACCCAAAATAATTCCTGTGAGTTGGTCAGACCATTTTATAGCACGTTTTTTTTAATTTCGAGTCCCCATCTTTCTCAGTCACAAACGACATCCATCAGCGAGCAATTGCTTTGCCGAAAGAAAGATCATGACCTTATTTTCAGTATTGATTTTCTGCACTCTTCCACTGAGTGCACCGAATGTTATTCTCAAGTCATGTCACATTTAAAATGTAAATGTAATCGTATTGCCCCCCCTTTAAAAACTTTTTTTTTTAAACCTAGAGGAATGACAATCAGTGGTACAGTGATAATTTGAAAGTTCTAAAGCAACAGTATAGAAAAAGTCTAGAGACATAGCCGATCGCCAGGTGGCCAGATCAGCCTTGGAGGCATATAATAACTGCCACCTCTCGCCCACCGCATTGCCACTCTCTGCTCCAACTTTCAGTGCTATGCGGAAGACACTCCACTCATTTTCAGGCTCCCCTCTGCCACCTCTTCTCCTTCTCTCAACTATGCCTGAATGCCAGTAAGACGAAGATTCTCCTCATCGGCACACATGCACCCTCCTTTCCTGTCACTCTCTGGCCGGCCTCCCTTTGCCCTCTTCCTGCTCCCACCTGTGAGGCTAAGAACCTCGGGGTCATCTTTGACTCCACACTCCTTTTCTACTCGCATCTCTGACATCTCTAAGAAGTCAAACTACAAACTGCACCTCCTCAGAGGTATTATTCCTTTCCTCTCCTTCCCCCAGAAGCTCACTGTCTCTAGAGCTTTGGTTCTCTCTAGGCTGGACTACTGCAACAGCCACTTTCTAAATCTGCCTGTTTCTACTCTGCCCTCTGCAACTCATCCAGAACAGGACTGCAAGACTTGTCCTTGGCCTCAAGTCCAGGGATCGTATCTCTCCAGCACTGAAATCTCTGCATTGGCTCCCAGTGGCTGCAAGGATTAAGTTAAAGACCTTCTGCATTGTTCACAAGGCCTTCTTGGGCCTGGGTCCTCAATACCTCCAACTCTCTCTTCATAAATACCTTCCTACTCGAGCTCTTCATTCCTCCAACTCCCAACTCCCTCAGGGTCAGTCGCTTCTCCAAGCAACAAGGTGGTGGTAGATCTCTTTCTTCGGCTGGTGCCTCCCTCTGGAACAGCTTCCCTGCCTCTCTGAAACTCAAAGAGAACCATCTCTGGTTCCGGGAAGCACCTCAAGACCTTCCTTTTTACTTTTGCCTTCTCTCTTCCTCTCCCCCTGCTGATTTCCTGTCCAATACTGCACTGCACTTGTCACCTGGCTACTCTGTGATTTCAGGCCCAGGTCCCTATCCGCCCAGTTGCACACCTGCACTGCCTCCCGGCAACCCTTGCACTTGTTACCCTATAGTTCCCCTACCTGCACTTTTGGACACCTGCTGTCTGCATTTACGCTTGCACCTGCCACCTCCTGGCCGCACTTCTTGTTATTGTTTTGATCCCATGTATAGCACTGCCCCCTCCCCTTTCCCCTGGCACTTTTCCCCTCCCCTGTACTTGCACGGTCTCAATGTCACTTGGCCTAGTAAGATCGTTGTCTCTGTCCTCCCTCTGTTCCCACTTCCTTGCCTCGTCACGCCATTAAACAATTGTGTATAGGCGCGTTATAAATGCCATATCATATCATAAAAGAGATTATATTTGCAAAATCCTCCTCTCTGCAAAAACAAATCGATCTGGCTGAAAACAGGCCCAAAGCACTGTTTCTCGCCATTAAAAAACATTACCAATCCTGACTACAGGCTTGCCAACTTCATCCAAAATGGGCGGGAAAAAATTAAAACCTTTAGAGACGGGATTCCAAAATGGCCGCCAGCACAGTGTAGACGTGCTGACGGCGCTCTCCAGACCCCATCCGGTGTGAGGTGCCCACTACCCCATTAGCGGGTCCCTAATAGTGGCGAAAGGACCCCCCGAGATCTGGGGGAGTCGTGCGAACAGCAGGGAGAGGACGGCGTGACGGCCCCACTGCGGCGGAACCAAGGAGGCAGAAGCTGCCTGGTGTGCGGCGTTGAGTGAGAGGAGGTCCGGTGAAGGCGGGAAGAGGATCCGGCGGCTCTACGCCACATCAGGAGCCCCGGGAGCACCCGGAAAAGAGACGGCACCTGGTGAGAAGGTGAGATCCAGTGGGCTGCCTGGCTTTGGCGTACGGGAGAGGTGTCGGACGCGGTCCCTTGGGCTGGTGAGCCCCACCAGCAGAGTGCCGCGCAACAGAGGGAGCCGCGGTCTCTGACGGTTGTCAGCGGGAGGAGATCTGCAGAGATTGCGCCCGGGAAGCCGCGATAGTAGCAGAGCGTCGCACAGCAGTGGGGCCTGTGATACTTGACAGACCCTGGCAGGAGGAGGAGGTCAGAGCCTGGGAAGCCGCAGTGGTGGAAGAAAGCCTGGAGAGTCAGCGGGTGCACCCCAGAGGCCGAAGAAATAAAGGAGTCAGGACGCGGCACCGGGGGAGGTGCCATTGTCAACCGGCACACCCCGACCCACTGGGGAATCACGAAGACTGAACGAAAAGTGGCCGGTGAGTGAACGCAGAAGCGGGGCTGCCCCAGCGGCGGGGGGCCAGGCAGGAGGGGACCTGTGGCCCAGCAACGGGGTGCCTGCACGGGAACCGCTTTGACCCCCCACCCCAGAAAACAAAGGCAAGGCGCCACATACGGGACAGAAGGCAGAAGCCCACCACGAGACAGGAGGGGGTTGGGGCCCAACTGTCATAGGGTTGGAGGACCCCACCGATAAATACAGGAGGGCAGCAAGACTCCCGGGCCCATACAATCAGTGGGGCTGCATAAGGATTTAGAGGCCCAAGCTCATGTGGCCACACTAGTGGATTGCCGGGGGCACCACCGGGTAGAGCGAGTCAGACTCGCATACAACAGACGGCGGTCTACGCACCTACGCCAGTTTCCCTCCGAAGCCACGACCACTGCGCAAGCTGCACGAAATTACTGGGGCTGGCGGAGAGGTGAAAGAGGTGCTGAAAGTAGGGACACTCTGGTGGGCAAGGCACACAGCACGATAAAGGAGCAGGTGCAGGAGGATTGGTGTGAGCAGTCAGACAGGGGGAACAAACAGCGGTGGTAAAGCACCATACTCTGAAGCATAAAGGAGGAATAGAGAGAAGCGGACCGGCCACGGGAACGCCTGGTGGGGAGACGGAGCTGCGCCAAGGCGGGGAAGACCGAGAAACATGACCATGAAAGCCAAAGGAAAAGGGGGTAAAATGACTCAAGCCCCAGGAGACACCTCAGGCACCCTCCACGTAATGTGGCCCGTGCAAAACACAAAGGACTGGGCCAGGAAGAGCCGGGAAGAGACCGGAGAAGGCAATGCTCAAGGGGGTATGGAGGACCCGACCTTAATGTCGAGATAAGAATTTCTGGGCAAACTGCATGCTCTACAAACTAACTTGGCGAAGACTTTTCAGGAGCAATTTCAACTTATGCGCGCTGACTTAAATGAAGCCTTAGGAGAGATCACACAGGAGACGTGGCAACTAGGGGAGAGGACAGACCTCCTGGAAATAGGCCTCCAAGAGGTAGACAAGGACACTATGGCTAACAGTGAAGCTATTGAGAGACTGGACATAGCTACTCGGAACCTCGAGATTCAGATGGAGGATACTAAAAATAGATCCCGAAGGATGAATATAAGGGTGAAAATGCTACCAGAATCAGTGCCGGATAAAGAGCTAAAAACAGTGATTCAATAATTTTCGCTGATATCCTGGACGAAGGGAGCCCGGAGACAATTGAGCTGGATCGTGTGCACAGAGCAGGGCGGCAGGCCAAAGGACAGACAGCAAGGCCGAGAGATGTACTGACTGCTTTCACCAGATACGCCCAGAAGGAAGCAGTCCTCCGAGCTGCAAGAAAACGGGAACCCATTATGTTCAAAGGGCAGCAGATTGCGCTATACCAATTTGGCAAGCAGCACGCTCACAAAAAGGAGACAAATGAGCCCGGTGCTAAAGGCATTAAATGAGAAAGCCATCCGATACAAATGGACTTTTCCGTTTGGCCTGCTCTTGGAGTGGGAGGGGATCCAGAAGCGAATCACCTCTGTACAGGAAGGGGCAGATTTGCTTCAAATGGAATTGGCGGAGGCTCCCACAGGCTCTGGCACACAGGGAACGAACAGTCGGTCCAGGCCGAGACCCTGGATGACAGTCAGGGAGAAAAGAAGAAGAGGAATAAAGGAGGGCCAAACGTTGCGAAAAGAGAAGACCAGAGAAGAAGTGAATGGGACACAAGAAGACCCCTGATGCGAAACAGTGGTAAAAGGGGTGGTGGGCCTCTAAAAGGAGGATCGAGGCTTTGGGGGTCGTTGGGGGAGCAACCATCTTGGGAACGGAAAGGGCGGGAATGCCCGCGTTAGGAGTGGAAGGTCAGCGGGACGGTATCGCCCTACCAGGGGGGGGGGGTGAAGAGGGAAGGAGGGCGGGGGGGGCAAAGGGGTTGGGGCAACGAGATATTCGGCAGAGGAGAGAGCAGAAGGGCCATAGCACTGGATGTGGAACAAACTTCGGGTGGTGACCTTTCAAGTGGCTAACGCATAATGTGAGGGGGTTGAACACCCCTCTTAAGAGGAAAAAGCTGGAACAATTTACAAGGAAAGAAGGGCCAGACATTATGGGACTACAGGAAACGCATCTTTTGCATAAGGACAGAGGGGCGGCTGAAGCTGCGTGGGTTCGACCAGATTCTACACGCCTCCAGACAAAGCAAAACAAGGGGAGTTGCCCTAGCTATTAAGAATACGGTTGACTTTAGAGTCAGTGATGTAATAAGGGACAAGGAGGGGAGATATATTGTGGCCAGGGGGAAGTATCAGGATGTCCCCTATACAATAGCAGTTGTGTATGCCCCTAACTCTGGACAGAAGCAGTTCTTGCAGCAAGTTCTGAAGGTACTAGAAGAACAAGCCTGGGGTCAGATAGTTCTGATGGGAGACCCTAATATCGCCTCGGACAGAGAGCGGGATAGGGTCGGTGGACAAGTCTGAGGGGAGGGGGGAGCGGTAATGTCGGCAGAACTGAAGCACAGGATTGGCAGGATGGGTTTGAGAGATACGTGGAGGGAGCTGGGAGCAGGGAAGAGGAAGGATATACTTTATCGGGGGTCCATGGGTCACAGTCCAGTGGTGGGTGGAATTCGGGAGGTGAGCACGGGACCGATAGGGATAGCAGATCACAAAACGGTGTCAATTACTCTGGAACTGGGTCGAAGGGACAAGGGGGTATGGGGATGGAAATATCCAAGGTCCGGACGTCTGGGGTGAACTCGAAGATAAGATCAAGATTGTCTTTGCCATCAAAAGGAAGGAGGACATGAGAGGATGTAAGATGGGACCCGTTCAAGGCCACTCTCAGGGGGAACTAATAGCAGCAGCCGCTCACCGAGTTAAACAAATGAAGGCATTAGAATTGCAACTTCAAGCTGAGGCAAAGGCGGCTAGGCAGAAAGCGGGCACGACACCACCAAGGTCTGCTATGAGGGAATACAGAAGAGCACTGGGGCAGCTAGAAATTCTCCAAACTAAAAAGGCAGAGGGGGCTCTACTTGCAGTGCGACAGAAATACTATGCAAAGGCGAATAAGGCAGACGCGCTACTAGCGCGCTTACTTAGGGGAGCGAGATCGAGGAACGCAATCACGCCATTGAAAACAGGCTCAGGGGAACGGGTCACACGGTTGGAGGAACTGCAGGAAGTTTTGGCGGGGTACTTTGACTCCCTTTATGCCTCTTAGAACCCTCGGGGTGGTTTGCAGGAAAGGTTCATAGAAAGAGTGCAGCTGCGGAACATTGGGAGGGAGACACAGGAGATCCTTAATCAGGAAATTACAGAGGAGGAAGTACGAAGGGTGATTAGGGCCCTACCGGCAAACAAGGCCCCGGGCTCAAATGGCTATACCGCTGCCTTTTATAAAATGTTCACTACGCAGATGGCCCTGCAATTAACCTCGCTGTTTAATACATTTCGGCAGACAGGTAGAATTGCCCCATCCATGGAGGAGGCCAAGCTAACCCTCATACTTAAGCCAAATAAAGACACAGAGGAAAGAACATCCTATAGGCCTATCGCGTTGATAAATATCGATGCCAAGATATTTACAAAGATCCTGCCAAACAGACTTGAAATCCACCTTCCAAACTTGATACACCCCGATCAGGCAGGCTTCGTCAGGGGCAGGCAAACGGCAGATAACATCAGGCGGGTGGCCCACTTGGTGGAAAAAGTGCAGAGAACAAGCACTCCCACGGTCCTTTTGGCACTACATGCGGAAAAGGCATTTGACAGCGTGGAGTGGTCCTTTCTGTTCCGGGTCATGCAGAAAATGGGTTTTAGAGGGGAATTCATGACTATGGTTCAAGCCAACTACCAGGCCCCATCCATTAGAATAGTGGTGAATGGAACAACGTCAATATCCGTAAACCTGCAGAGGGGAACAAAACAAGGTGGCCTGCTACCCCCAATACTCTACGCTATCTATCTGGAGCCTCTTCTGCAGGCAATAAGGGAGGTGGAGGGGATACAGGGCATTCCCTTTGGGGGAGAGCAACAAAAGGTAGTAGCGTTTGCTGACGACATGTTGCTAACCCTGACTGCACCAATCGACTCGATCCAGGTTAGCACGACCCTGTTAGAGGAGTTTGGGGAGGTCTCAGGGCTAAACATTAATGTTAACAAATCGGAAATCTTGAACCTAACAAATAGGGCAGGGGAGCGTGACATGCTGAAGGCAAGAACTCCTTTTATATGGAGTCCGGTAGGGGTTAGATACTTGGGAGTTAGGATCACAGCAACCCTGGCAGGTTGGTATGCAGCCAATTACCCCCCACTTCTGAAGGAAATTAAAAGAGACTTCCAGAAATGGAGATGTCTCAGGGTGTCGTGGTTGGGGTGGTTCGCCGCAGTTAAGATGGTCACGCTCCCGCGTTTGTTGTACTTATTTCAAGCAATCCCGCAGCCGATATCATCGAGCTTCTTTAGGGAATTGGGAACGTTGACTAATGGATTCTTATGGGAAGGGAAACGAGCTAGGGTGGGCAACCGCTTATTGATGGCACCCAGGGGTGAGGGAGGCCTGGCCTTACCTTACCGAATTTTAGGCAGTACTACGAAGCAGCGCAGCTCTGGGTCATTAGGGAATGGTTGAAGGGAGACGAGGGTATGCAAGACAAGCTATGGGTGAAGATGAATAGGGCGGTTGCACATTGCAATCTGGCAGAAGTCTTACGGCTGCCTAAACCACACAGACCTAGACATCTTTACGAGAGCTCTATAACTAAGCTCATGGCAGACACCTGGGACAAATTGGCGGGACCCAAGGGTAGAACGACATTTCCGTCTCCTTTCACTCCTATTTTTGGCAACGTGGACTTCACACCGCAAATGGAGAAAGGAGCTTTCCCGCATTGGCAGGAGGGAGGCTGCAGGAAGCTGTGCGAGGAGGGGAATTGCTGTCGTTTGAGGACTGTAAACAGGAATATGCAATAAAAGAGGGGGAAAGATTAAGGTATGCACAGATACGACACTGGGTGTTACACCCAGGGGTTAGAATGGCTGCTACTAGAGAACCAACGAAATTTGAAAGCTTTCTTCTGTCCAATGATGAAACAAACGGCCTAATCTCCAATCTTCATAAGATTCTGGATAGCACAAATGCAGGCCACCAGTGGGCATATATGCAGAAATGGGAATGTGTCCTGGGGAGGGAAATTGGCAGGGCGGAATGGGAGAGGCTGTGGAGGAAAATACCCAAACTGGCAAAAGCTTCCCAACTGCAAGAAGCTTGGTATAAGATATTGGTTGGGTGGCACTATACGCCGGCCGGCCTCCATAATATTTAACCAGAAACCTCGGGGAGGTGCTGGAGGGGCTGTGGATTGGTGGGCACAGCGGAGCACATTTGGTGGAAATGCCCAAAGATCGAACCTTTCTGGGGGGAGGTACAGAGGAGATGGAAGAACGCTGGTACAGATCCTCCTAGGCATTAGAGGAGCCATGGGAGTGGGGGAACCCAGGGCGAGGGAGAAAGCGAAATTGATACTACCATTGGCAGCTATGATGATAACAGCCCAAAGATGGAAATGCTCGGAGCCCCCCATGATTCAAGATTGGCTGCGCAAGATCTGGGAAACAGTAGCTCTGGAGTGGGCAACGTACGCCATGGATAATAAGGTACAGAACTTCGCCGCAGATTGGGGGGAAATAATGACTTTTCTCAAGGACGACTTTAGGGAGATGTGGTGCCCACAACATCTGAGACTTCTAGACCTGCAATGAACGTGGAGTGTGGGCCCGGAAGAAAGAGGAACCAGGAACTGAATGATTGTTGCCTCGGGGAGGGGAGGGGGATGAGAAGGAGGGGATGTTGTGGGAATGTTTTAAATATGTTGCAAAATTCAATAAAAATATTTTTTTTAAAAAACCTTTAGATAAAGCATTGATGCCCGAACTATCAACTCTGGTTTTATAACAGTTAAAAATGGTCAACTGAATTCAGAAACGTCATGCTCTAAACTTACGTTCTCCCACGTTGGAACTAATGAAATTGTTGATCTACTTGGGAAGCTTAAGCCCACTAATTTGGCATATGATCCGATCCCAGCCTATTTGGCAAAGCAGAATGCTAGCGCACTTGGTGCGGCTATACAAACAGTGGTAAATGCCTCAATGTCACAGGGCTGTGTTCCCCTGGACCTAAAGAAATCATACCTCACACTTCTGCCAAAAAAATTACATTTGACCATTAAATGCCATCTAACTACCAATAGCCGTCTCCTGTGGTCTGCTAAAATCTTAGAAAAGCTTGTGACTAATCAATTACAGAGCTATGTGGAAGAACATAGGATTATTGATCTTTTTCAGTTGGAAATCAGACCTGGCCATGGCACTGAGACAGCCCTTGCAACAGTCTGGGACGATCTCGTGTGGGCTGCCGGCGAAGGGGATGCAAGTATGCTGGTCATGCTGGACCTGTCGTCGGCCTTTGACACAGTCGACTTTGAGATTCTCATTTCCAGGCTGTCTTCGGTGGCGCAGGTATCAGACGAAACTTTTAAATGGTTTGCGTCCTCCTTGACTAACCGCACCCAGCAGGTGAAAATGGGGGCTAACCTCTGCAACGCTCCACCTATGGAATGCAGGGTGCCTCAAGGATCTTCGCTGCGCTGCTGTTGATTAACATTTATATTCGTACATTTTTTAATATAATTTCTGAATTTGGTCTCTCTTATCACTCATATGCTGACAACAACCAAATCTATGTATGACTTAAGCAACCGTGGGAGGCAATAGATAGAGTTCTGTCCTGTGACAACAACATTAAAAACTGGATGTTTGAAAATAAACTTCAGCTAAATCCATCAAAGACAGAGGTCATTGTGGTCGGCTCCAATAGAAGGGTAATAAATACTGTCCAATGCATTCTGTGTCCTTCACTGTTTGGTGTTCCTACTGAATTTACAGATGCAGTAAAAAACCTGGGTTGTATTTGGCAGTCGAGTATGGATTGCAATCCTCAGGTTAGCTAGATGGTTAAATCTGTATGTTATCAACTTAAGAATCATGAAGCCTGTTTTACCCCTCATTGCTGAAAAGGACCACTCAACGGTAATAGGTACACTTTCTAATTCAAAATTAGACTACTGCAACACCCTTCTTATGGGTGTCCAAACATTTCAAATTAAGAGAATGCAGTTTACTCAGAAATCTGCCATTAGGCTGATCTTCTTGCTGCCTAGAAAGGCAACTGTTTCGGAATATCAGAAGAGCCTTTATTGGCTCACTGTACAGTAAAGACCTCTGTTCAAAGTCTTATGCCTGGTCTTTAAATGCATCCATGGTCTTGCACCAGCTTACCGGACAACAAAAATTCAAATCTACTGCCCGTGACAACAACTTCTATCCATGGGCCAGCAACTCATAACAGTTCCATTTTGTGAGAACACCCACTTGGGGAAGACTTGCGGTTCTCTTCCTTTGGTCCTCGGTCCTGGAATGCTCTTTCGCTGGAACTTCGGCGGATTGATTCATTGACTATCTTTAGGAAGCAATCTCTATGTAAAAGTATACCTATAAAGCCCATGAGATAGCCCAGCACAGTTCATTTGCATTGATATTTCTACATCAACGCATAGATGCAGTCTCTGCTTGGTCCCTACAGGGTATGCAAGTTACAAATACATAAATCAAATAAAAATCACTCAAATTGATGCAATCCTTACCATTGGTAAGTTTGCTCCTAGCCCAAATCTTGAATAAAAGGACGACTCCTATGACAGTTTGGCAGATCATCGCTGGAACCAAGATTTCTACGAAGAAGAGCAGCCTGCAGTCGACCTCTGCAGCTGAACAGCATTGACTCCAGTGTTGTCCCGGTGAATCCCAGCTCCTCTGTCCAGGTCTTTGTTGGTGCTTTGACCCCATGAACGGTGGGAACACCGGTCTCAACCCCTGCTTGAGGATCCATGCCTGTTGAGCCATCGAAAATGTTAAAAAATGTGTTTCTGGACCAGTAGGCTGACCAGCTCTCTTCTGGGCTACCACGCTGCAGCATATACCATGTTTTTAACAAGGTCATTATCCTATTTTTTCCCCATGATCGCTATATATCACTGTAATCATATTCCTGATGCTTGTATCTGCTTAGATTCACGTGCTGTGTATAGGCCGACATCTAGTGGAAGCTGCGGAGTATTACAGTTTGTTTTTTGAAACTCGAAAATGGGCGTCGACACAGGGCGTGCCAGTAATACTATCCCTAGTGTGACGTCCACTGTACCCATGATCCCTCACGCGTCTAGGACCCTCAGATTGTATTTTTCCTGACATGAGGAGTAGCGTGAGTACAGATGATCCAAGCAGATAGATAAGACTACAAGCATCCATGCGCGTTCTCTCAGAGGGGAGGAAGGGTGGGTCGCATGTGAATCTAAGCAGATACAAGCATCAGAAATACGATTACGGTGAGTAATGTATCCCTTCTGAGGCTTGTGGAATCTGCTTGGATCACATGCTGTGCATAGATTAGCGAGCAGTGTTAGAAGGAGGTGGGATTTGAGAAGGGTCATGAGCAAATAAATGTCTTAGAACCGCTTGTCCTACTTGAGTATCTGTCTTGGAATGGGTGTCAATGCAGTAGTGCGGAGTAAAAGTGTGAATAGAGCTCCAAGTAGCTGCTTTGCAAATGGTGTCAAGGGGAACATTTGCAATGAAAGCCAGAGTGGCCCCAATGCCTCTTGTCGAGTGGGCTCTGGGCGTAAAAGGCAAAGCTTTGTCAGAAAGAGAGTGACACAACTGGATACAGTTGACAATCCACTTGGAGATGGCACCCTAAGAGACGCGATCTCCCTCTTTGGCTGTGGCTACGGAGACAAACAGTTGATCTGTTTTCCTAAGCGGCCTGGTCTTGTTTACGTAGTAAAGGACTGCCCTCCGCACATCTAGGGTGTGTAGTTTAAACTCAGCCGAGCTTTGTGGGTTTTGGAAGAAAGCCGGAAGCTCGATGGACTGGTTTACATGGAATTTAGAAATAAACTTAGGTGAGAACCTAGGGTGTGTCCGTAAAACCAGCTTATCCTTATGAATAGTAAAGAAAGGATCTTGCACTAACATAGCCTGAATTTCACTGACCCTTCTTATGGATGTGTTTGGCTTTTTAAGGGTTCTGGGGCGGAGTCTATGAGAGCCGCGACTTCTTCCCACTGGTGGCAGTTGTAACTAGCCAGCAGGGTGGTGGAGTTGGCAATCCTTGCCTGGTAGGCGGAAGTGGAGGCTACTTTCCTGCCCAAGCCATAAATCTTCTTGCTCTCCTTGTCGGGGGGAGCTTCGGACGATGACAAGGATGTTTCTGCCCTCTTACGGGTGTTTGTAACAACCAGGGAGTCCGGTTTGAGATGTCCCCTTATGTACAGTGGGTCAGATTGGGCTGCCCTGAAAAGCTTTTCAATTCTGGGGTTTACTGCCTTAGCGAGATTGGGGTTAACAAGGGAAGGGTCTATCCTCCTTTGTATTGACTTAAGGATAGGGATGGCCTGAGCAACAGGTCTCTTTTCTCCCACCAATTCTTCAGCAAAGTCCCTCTCTTCCTGAGCACCTTGGGTGTCAATGTGGAAGTGCTGTGCCGCTCTGGAGAGGACCTCATTCAGGAGAGGCTGGTTGTCGACAGGGGAGTCGGTAACCGCGGGCTCTTTCTCTACTGGGGAATCTACCCTGTATGCATCTGGGTCGTCCTCCTCCTCCTCCTCCTCTTGGTCCTCATCATCCCCATAATAGCCTGTCGCAGTTTTTTCTTCGAACATGCCCACGTCTGAATCCTCAACAAAGGATGTGTGGGGTTTTACGCGGGTCCCCGAACCGCGTAATAATGCACGCGGGAGCCGGGGATTCGTGCGACCTGTTTTATTTTATCGTTTAACCGGAACTGCCCTTTTCTGTCCCGCCCCCTCCCTAGCCCAACGTCACTTCCCTATTCGGGAACTGAGACCGCAACGGCGGTCTGCCCACACAACGATGTGGGCAGGCTGCATAGCCCTGCTTAACGATCCGACATCTCCCCCCTTTTTAAACAACCACATGTCTCTTTGTAACTTACTCCATTTCTTCTATGAGTCTCTGGGGCTTGAAGTGACTTTTCTGAGGGCGACTTCTGCTGCCCGGTGTGTGCTCATCCTGACCCGGGGGTGGTGACCTGTCCTCACCTTCTGAGGACTCACTCTCCTCCACGTAATACCTGTCAAGGGCGATGTCATCTTCGCTGTCAGCTTCTTGATGTAAGGTATTATCCGTGTAGCGCCTCTTGGGTTTGAAATACGATATGTTTCTGGTAACGGAGGACTGGTCGGTCCTCTGGGCCGTGATCATTGTACCTTTCTTTTGCGTGACCGTCAGCGGTTCCGGTGCAAACGTGGCGTCCTCCTTGCGCTGTTTTGGTTGCCGTAGCCACACTTGGTCTCCCAATTCCACATTCGACTCCTGTGCTTTTCTTTTGTGATCCGCCATGTCCTTCATTTTGGCTTTGGCGGTGTCATCCTTGTTTCTGGCCTCTGTTTCCAGGGGCGTGGCTTCGGCTGCGCGGGCATCCTCTGGCAGTCGTGTCTGTACTGGCCTGCGGAACATCAGGTCAGCGGGGCAGACGCCCGTTGTACTGTGGGGGGTGTGGCGATAGTCCCTGAGAAACTGATACAGTGCTTGTTCAAAAGGTTTGTGGAGGATGGCCGCTATTTGCAGAGTTCTCTTGATGTTAGCCATGAACCTCTCAACCATTCCATTGGCCTGAGGCCATCGCGGGGTTATCTTCCTATGGTGGAAGCCCATATACTTCGCAAAGTTTTCAAAGTCTGTGCTCATGAATGGCGCTCCGTTGTCAGATTTGATGATCCTGGGTATTCCATATGTGGACAGCATGCGATCTAGTGCCGGGATGACGCTAGTTGCTGCTGTGCTATCAACGATCTGTGCGTCCGGGAATCGTGAGTGTTCATCTATTAGCACTAACACATATGTGCCATTTCTTAGGGGTCCAAAGAAGTCCACCGCCAGTTCTTCCCATACCTTTTTCGGTAGGGCGACATGTGGAGTGGGTTTGGGTGCGGGGGCGGTGCTACCTGTGCGCACGTTGTGCATTGACCTATGATTTCCTCAACCATCGAGTCCAGTTTGGGGAACCACACTTTTTCCCTCAGTAGTCTCTTGGTGGCCACCACTCCCCGGTGGCTTTCGTGTGCTACTTGGATCGTTCTGGTGCGTAGCGATTTCGGAAGGAGTACTTTGCACCCTTTGAGTATTACTTGATCGTCGACGATGGAAAGTTCGTCCCGGACATGGTCTGTTAGTTTGACGTCGGACCGACTCGTGCTGCGCCTGTTGACGCATGTGCGCCCTTCTGTCTGCTTGTATGCAGTATCGCACGATGCGTAGAGCCGGATCTTGTTCCGAGTGTGTAATGATGTCTGCCCAACTGACTGGTAGTGGTTGTAGATGATGCACTACGTAATTGAGATATTCGTCAGCGATGGATGGGAGTGGTGTGGCCGGGCCGATCGGGTGACGTGATAGATAGTCCGCGGGATTGTCTTCTTTTCCCGGCCTGTGCTTGATTACGAACTTGTAATCCTGCAGTCTTAGGCCCCATCTGGCTATTCTGGGCGGCATCCGTGATTTGGGGTCTCCATATATTGTGATCAGTGCCTGGTGGTCGGTGATGATGGTGAACTCCTTGCCATATACGAACAGATGAAAATACTCGCATGCCCATACCACCGCTAGGCTCTCCTTTTCCGCTTGTGAGTAGGCTTGTTCTGTTGGGGTTAAGCTCCTACTGGCGTATGCGACCACGAATATGTTTGGCGGTTCCAGCGGGTCAACTTGCGTTAGTATGGCGCCCAGACCCACGGGGCTGGCGTCCACTATCACTTCGGTATGTCTTTTGGCGTCGTAGTACGCCATGTCCTCGGCTTTGGAGATGGCATCACGGATCGCCTCGAATGTCTTTTGACAGTCCGTGGACCAGGTGTATGGTTGATCCTTGCGCGTTAGGAGGCGCAGCGGGTTACTGATGGTTGCGTAGTCCTTTAGGTATCTGGAGCAGTAGCTGGCCAGTCCTAAGAAAGATCGAAGTTCTGTCGTGTTCGTTGGGGGAGTAGCTGAGTTGAGTGCCGCCACTTTCTCCGGGTCTGGTCGCATCCCTTTGTTGGAAAATATGTGGCCGAAAAATCGTAGAGAGCCTTTCCCGAACTCGCATTTGGTTTTGTTGAGCGTTAGTCCTGCCTCTTGCAGTGCAGCGCACACTCTGTGGAGAGCAGTGACGTGCTCTTCCTGGGTCTTTCCAAAAACGAGGACGTCGTCGGAGTAGTTCAGGCAGTTGGGCACGTGCCTGATGACTCTGTGTATTTCCTCCTGGAATATTTCTGCGGCGGAGGATATCCCGAAGCTAAGTCTCTTATATTGAAATAAACCCAGGTGTGTAACAAATGTTGTGATGTACCTGGATTCGGGCTCAATCTCTAACTGATGATAGCCTTTGGTGAGGTCTAGTTTCGAGAAGACCTGGGCCCCGTGGAGCAGGTGTATCATGTCCGTAATTCTGGGCGCCTGGTGTCTTTCCCTTTCGATGGCCACGTTGGCCCTCCTCATGCCGACACACAGGCGTATGGATCCGTCCGGAGATTTCTTGGGGACGGGGACGATGGGGGATACCCATGGAGTGGTTCCTGAGACTGGTTCAATAACGTTGAGTTTAATCAGTTTGTCCAGCTCCTCCTCGACCTGGTGTTGTATGTTTATCGGAATGCCCCTGTAGTGTTGGGCTACGGGCGGTATCTTCGGGTTTATGTGCAACTGTACCTTGCGATGCTTTAGTTTTCCTAGGCCTTTGAATAGGTTGGGGAATGTTTGCTCGATGGCATCCGGTCTGGCAAAGTATTTATGGGCCATTAACTGAAATAGGATATGCACTAAACCCATCTCAACGGCAGTCTTGAAGCTGAGAATGCACCCGCTATTGGCTTCCGTCTTCAGGATGTGTAGCGTGATTTTTGCAGCGTGCGATTTGTGCACGCACCATGCTGATATGGTTCCTTTCCATGGCAGCGGGGCCGTGGCACCGTAGGGGTATATGTCCACTGTCGCCTTTCGGATTTTTGGGGGGCTGGGGAGCGAGTTGTACGCCTGTTCACTTATGATATTAACAGTTGCCCCCGTGTCTATGAGGAATTCTAACGGTGTGTTGTTTACTTGAAGCTGGAGCGTTGGGCTGTGCTGGGTGGCTGTGGCGTTGTTGAGAGCCCACACATATCCTTTTTTCCGTTGATCATCCTCTGATGATTGGGATTCACTGCCTGATGGGGATCTCATCTCGATGTACCGGACGAACCGTCTTCTTTGCGATCGCCTCGATCCGTCCGGGGGCCTTCTGTCGTCTCTGGTGTATGCGCTCCTTCGTGGTTTTTCTTCTCTCCTGGTTCCTGGCTGGTCTTCCTCACCTCTGCCTGCTGGTGGGCTGTGTCGCGAGCTTCTCCTTCTCTCTAGGTGTCTCGTTTTTCTGGGTCCCTGCCCCGGTGGATTTTTGCATACGGCTCTGTAGTGGTCCATTCCGCCACATGCGGCGCACTTTTGTCCCAGTGCAGGGCAGTCTCCCGCGTGCGGATACTCGAATCCGCATCTGTAGCACGTGGCGTCCGTTCCTTTCCCACTCTGTGGGGGGGCCGTGTATAGTTTGTTGATGGACTCAGCGGTCGGTGGCGGGTGTTGAATAGTGACCTTGCCTAGACTGTCGAGTTGCGACACCACTGCTGCTTCCATCCTGGCAAGTGCAAGGATTTCCTCCAGGGACCTTTGTTTCTGGAGCAGCTGTTTCCTGAATGGCTGTGAGATGCAGCCTGCTATAACTTGAGATCTTAACGCCTCATCATTAGAGTACTTGTGGAACTCACAGTACTTTAGCTTGATGCGTAGGCGCATCACGAAATTGTCGAGGGATTCCCCTTTCTCCTGTCGCGTGGTGTGAAAGACGTGGCGCTCGTAGTCAATGTTCGTATGGGGCGTGAAGTATTCCGATAATTTTCCATGTAGTTCCGCATAGGTGACGGTGTCTACGTTCATCAGTTCGCCTGCGATGTCCCTGACAGCGGGGCCTACTGTCATGAAGAGGGTGTTTTTCAGCATTGCGTTGTCTGTCAGCCCTATTGCCCCCGTGTAGAATTTGAAATCCCTGAGCCATATGACCCATCTGGGTCCTAGGTTAGAAGTGTCTCGCACATCAAATGGGCCCGGTAGTGGTAGGTTATGGGCAGCCGTACCTGAAGTCGGTGCCTGTTGATTTCCATCGTTCGCTGCTCCCGAACCATCTGACGAGGAGGCTACGGGACTTGCTGGGCCTGACCTGGTCGCTGTGACGGTCCCGCCGTGTGGCAATGTGCCGCCTCTTTTCTGGCTGTAGCTTGCCCTTGTGATCCTCACGGGCTGGTGCGTGCCGGCGGTGCCTTGTGGCGATGGGTAGCCTCTTTGCCGGCTCTGGCGTGGCTGGTGTGTGTGCCGGCCTTGTTGGTGCCGAGTTCAGAAAGAAAAAAAAAATTTTTTTTTAATTTTTTTTTTTCTTGAGGCCCCCCTCAATCGGGCCTCCCGCCGATCGCGTGTGGAAGTGGGGGAGGGGGGGCGGGACCCTGGCGACTTGCCTCCGGGCCTGCGCGTGCTTTTGCAGGCGCCTCCGCACCCGCTCCCTCGCGGCTCCTAATGCTGCGGCCGCCCGTGCCTGCGGCCTCGCAGCTGGCAATGGGAGGTGCGCCGACGCGCCACGCCGCTCGACTGCGGACCTCCGCGGAGCTTCTATGGCGTTGCGCCGATGCGCCTCACCCGCTCACCTGTGGGTTCGCGAGATCCTCGTCGCCAGTTGTGGGGTTTTACGCGGGTCCCCGAACCGCGTAATAATGCACGCGGGAGCCGGGGATTCGTGCGACCTGTTTTATTTTATCATTTAACCGGAACTGCCCTTTTCTGTCCCGCCCCCTCCCTAGCCCAACGTCACTTCCCTATCCGGGAACTGAGACCGCAACGGCGGTCTGCCCACACAACGATGTGGGCGGGCCGCATAGCCCTGCTTAACGATCAGACAGGATGCATCTTCCTGATATTGAGAATAGGGCTGTATATAGAAGGGGTCTGAAGACTGTGTTGGTGCTTCACCCCGGGACTTCTTATTTGGGGGTATTGGATCCTTAGAGCCAGAGGGAGTTGACCCTTCTGGGGTATAAGAGAGAAAGTGTTCCGGGTTTTTGGCGTAGAAATCATCCAATGATGACATCCTTGACATTACTCTGTCTATGTCATCACTAGACCATTCCCTTGAACTGGGAATAACTCTTTCCTGGAGTGCTTTCCCTGTTTTATCCTGACTAGACCTACTGGCCTGAACAGGGGCCTTAGGGACAAGAGACTGAGACTTGTCCGTCTGTTTAGGTGGAGTAGAATGTAGTTTAGGAGTGGAAGTAGGCTGGGACTGCTTACTTCGTTGTTTTCCCCCCTCCCCGCAGGTGGAAGAGTGTTTCCCTGATTTTTGGGCCCTATCAGAGCTTTTCGATGCCTGGCGCCGAAATTCGGGGGTAGAGTCCCTGTCTCTGGAGAGTGTAAGGGATTCGGTAGCAGCCTTCGCGCTGCCTGCAGACGCCGACTCCTGGAGTGCGGCCTGGGGGTAGAGGCGACCGAACCTCAGTCACTAAGGTGAGCGAGGCACTCTTAGCAACAGTGGAGGGTTGCCTGGTGTCATGAGGCGATCTCAAACGCGAACGCCCAGAGGACACTGACTCGGTGGACCGTTCTCTACGTGCCTCTTTCTGAGAACTCGACGTGCGCGTCGAGTCTCGGTTGGACCTTTGTTTGCTGGAAGTGGTGTGGGTAGCGCTCGTGTTGCCGGGGGTCTTCCCCATAGCTGCCCTGCCGGACAACCTTCCGAGGTCGGGGACTTGCGCTTGGCTGTCCATCGACGCCACATTGCCCTCGCCGTCCGAAAGTACGGCGTCGCTGCCATCGCTGAAGGCACCCTCCGCGGCCATGGCCTCTTGTCGCCTGGCATGGTGGGCCCAACGCTTTGTCGAACGGTCCTTAAGGGTCTTCAGTTTAAACCGACTGCACGCTCAGCAATTCGCCTCGGGGTGGTCCCTTGGCAGGCAGAGGTTACACGTGGCGTGTCTGTCAACCCAAGGATACGTGCGGTTGCACTTGGGGCAAAATTGAAAAGGGGTACCCTCCATACGCACCCTGTGGCAGCGAGCTGGGAGTGTAGGAATATAAGTAATGTACCTATATTAATCAGAGTGTAGGATATGTGCCACCCCCCACTCTCCCTACTTGCAGGGCCGAGTTCCGAGGACTTCCGAGGCCCGGGCCGAGGCCAGAGGCCTTCCGAGGCCCAAATCCGTTGCTGTAGTCCGACGGTTGAATTTTCTCCGATCCGGCGCTGAGTGTCGAAGTTCGGAGACTCGACGTATAGGTGGAATAAACGGGGAAATATATAACAATATTTGCAAAATCTGACTAAGTCAGGGAACTCCGCTCAGTGCTTCCGACCAGCATGGCGGAAAAAAACAATCTAAGGGTCCTAGACGCGTGAGGGATCATGGGTACAGTGGACGTCACACTAGGGATAGTATTACTGGCACGCCCTGTGTCGACGCCCATTTTCGAGTTTCGAAAAACAAACTGTAATACTCCGCAGCTTCCACTAGATGTCGGCCTAGGCACAGCATGTGATCTAAGCAGATTCCACAAGCCTCAGAAAGGAACCTGCAGAGTATTACAGTTGGTTTTTCGAAACTCTAAAAGGGGCGTCGAACTAGGGTGTGCCAGTAATACTATCCCTAGTGTGACGTCCACTGTACCCATGTTCCCTCACGCGTGTAGGGCCCTCAGATTGTATTTTTTCTGACATGAGGTAGCATGAGGAGTAGCGTGTGTACAGAGTATCCAAGCAGATAGATAGATAAGACTACAAGCATCCATGCGCCTTCTATCAGAGGGGAGGAAGGGCAGGCGCATGTGAATCTAAGCAGATACAAGCATCAGAAATACGATTACGGTGAGTAATGCATCCCTTCTGAGGCTTGTGGAATCTGCTTAGATCACATGCTGTGCATAGATTAGCGAGCAGTGTTAGAAGAAGCAGTGTTAGAAGAAGGAGGTGGGATGTGAGAAGGGTCATGAGCGAACAAATGTCTTAGAACCGCTTGTCCCACTTGAGTATCTGTCTTGGAATGAGTGTCAATGCAGTAGTGCTGAGTAAAAGTGTGAATAGAGCTCCATGTAGCTGCTTTGCAAATGGTGTCAAGGGGTACATTTGCAATGAAAGCCAGAGTGGCCCCAGTACCTCTTGTAGAGTGGGCCCTTGGCGTAAAAGGCAGTGTTTTTTTCTGAAAGGGAGTAACACAGCTGAACACATTTCACTATCCATTTAGAGATGCAACCTTTAAAGATGCAATCTCCTTCTCTGCCTGTAGCTACGGAGATGAACAGTTGATCAGTCTTTCTTAGCGGTCTGGTCTTGTCTACATAGTAGAGGATCGCTCTTCTCACACCTAGTGTGTGTAGTTTCACAGCAGAAGAGCTTTTGGGTTCTTGGAAAAAAGCTGGTAGCTCAATGGACTGGTTAACATGGAATTTAGAAATAAACTTAGGTGAGAACCTAGGGTGAGTTCGTAGAACCAGTTTATCCTTATGTACAGTAAAGAAAGGATCCTGCACTGAGAGCCTGAATTTCACTGACCCTTCTTATGGATGTAATGGCTACTAAGAAGGCAGTCTTATAAGTCAGGTGTTTGAGACTAGCTTTATGAATGGGTTCAAAGGGGGCCCCATGAGTTTAGCAAGCACCACATTAAGGTCCCATCCTGGTGGTGGGTTAGAAATTGGAGGGTGGAGTCTCTTTAGCCCTTCCATAAAGGCTTTAACAACTGGCACTTTCCACCATGACACCTTGTTATTGGAATGTGGTGTAGGCTGACAGCGCCGCCAGGTGTACCTTGAGTGAATTAAATACGAACCCTGCGTCCAGAAGGTGGAGAATGTAGGTGACAATATTGGAAGGAGTGCAACAATCGGGTTGATTTGCTTATTCTGGTACTAAGTAACAAATCTTTTCCATTTATCAAAATAACAGTGTTAGGTTTTCTTGATTCTTTTAAGATATCCATACATCTCTGTGGTAAATTGAGATGGCCAAACTCTATGACTTTAGGAGCCATGCTGCCAAGTTCATCGAGTTGGGTTGAGGATGCACGGTCTGTCCTTCGTGCTGGGTGAGTAGGTTGTACCAGCACAGGAGTCTGATAGGGTCGCACTATGCCACATAGGAGCGACTAGGATGAGCGTCATCGATTCCCTGTGGATCTTGTTGACCAACTTTCTCATTAGAGGGGTTGGTGGAAAAGCATAGGCAAACATCCCTGACCAGTTCATCCATAGAGCGTTCTCCTTGGAGCCTTGCTGGGGGAACCTGGATGTGAATTCTGGGCATTGTCTGTTTTCGCTTGTGGCGAATAGGTATGTTGTGGGGCAACCCCACTGAGAGAAGAGATCTTCTACGACTTCCTCGTGTAGACGCCATTCATGTTCTTCTTGGAGGGGATCTCTGCTTAAAGCATCCACTAGTGAATTGAGATCCCCTGGAACATGTTGAGACAACAGGTAAATGTTCCGTCTGAGTGCCCATATCCAAATTTTCTGGGCAAGCCTGGACAGATTTGGCGAACGAGTGCCCCCTTGTTTGTTTATGTAAAACAATGCCGTCGTGCTGTCTGTTAGGATCTGCACTGACTATTTGGATCGGTGGCGTTCGAACGCCCCTAGCGCTCTGAGGACTGCCAGAAGTTCTAGCAGGTTGATGTGATTCTGAGCCACTGTGTGAGACCAGAGACCCTGTGCTGAGACCACTGTTTCGCCAACCATTCCTGCATGGGACACAGGCGCGCATGGGGAACCAGGTAAATGCATGATGCCATCATGCCTAGTAAACACATCGATTTGCGTACCTTTATCTGGTGACCGGACTGATAGAGGAATTTGTAGTAACAGATTCCAAATTCTTTTCTCTGATGGAAAGGCCAACCCCTCTATGGTGTCTAGGACAGCTCCTAGGAACTGTTTGGAGGTGCTTGGCACCAGGCTTGATTTTTTTCTCGTTTATTGAAAAGCCCAATTGAAAGAGGAGGTCGATTGTTCTTTGAATGTTGGCTCTGCAAATTACGGGGGTTTCCCCTGTGATGAGCCAGTCGTCCAGGTAAGGGTACACTGGGATTGCCTCCCTGCGTAGGTGCGCCGCCACCACCGCCAGACCTTTGGTAAATACCCTTGGAGCCGAGGCTATACCGAAAGGCAGCACTTTGAACTTGTAGTGCTGGCTGTCTACCTTGAAACACAAGAATCTTCTGTGCGCTGGGAACATGGAAATATGAAAATAGGCATCTTTCATGTCCAATGTTGCCATGTAATTAATCTCCTCTTCTTAGTAGGGGGATTACTTCCTGGAGTGTAGTCATGCGTAATTTTTGAGGCTTGACATACTTATTTGCAGGGCGTAAGTCTAATACTGGGCACATCATTCGATCTTTTTTTGGCACAAGGAAGTAAGTTGAATAAATACCTGTGTTTACCTGCTTGCCCGGGACTAGTTCTATCGCGTCCTTTGCAAGAAGAATGACGTTCTCCTCGATGAGGATTCTTTGGTGCTCCAAGGAGTGTATCTTTTGTCTTGGAGGATTGTCGTGGAGGCTTTCCAATAGTTCGATACAATATCCCGCGGACACTGTGGACAGCGCCCATCTGTCCGAAGTGATCCCTTCCCATGCGTAGGTGAAGATGTAAATGTGCCCCCTACTGGGGATGCATGGGAAGGGACCCAGAGCGGAACTTTGTTGGGAGGCGTAGCGCCTCTACCCGGGCTGCCTCTCCCCCTACCACGGCCCCTCTTTTGACCTCTGGCGAAACCCTGGGTAGCTTGTGGGTTGCCGCCTCACGATGTTTCTTGGTTCTGAAAGTAATGGGACCCTCTCTGGGAGTTTTGTCTGCGAGAGCGATGAAAATGATTATTTCCCTGCGGTTTGTGGGTTTATTAGTTAGTTGGCCAATGGACTTTAAGGTGTCATATTGGTCCTTAGCCGTTTTTAGCGCTTCCTCCACTGCTTTTCCAAACAGGACGTTTGGTTCCACCGGCATGTCAATGAGGGTGGCTTGAGTCTCGGGTTTAAACCCTGACTGCCTCAGCCAAGCGTGTCTTTTGATTACTGTGCTTTCTGCTATAAGCCTCCCTGCATTGTCTGCTGCATCGAAGTTAGCCTTGAGAATGCATCCGGACACTGATCTTCCTTCCGACGCAATCTGGGCCAATGGGTTCTTTTGAGGTTCTAGTGCGGAGGCAATGAGGGCAGCTACCTGTTCCCATTGGTGGCAGTTGTAGCTTGCCAGCAGAGTGGTGGTGTTAGCAATACATGCTTGGTATGCCGAAGTGGATGCCACCTTGTCTGGGGGAGCTTCTGAAGATGCTATTGGTGTTCCTGCCCTCTTCCTGGTGGTTGTAACCACTAATGAGTCGGGTTTTAGATGACCCCTTATGTAAAGTGGGTTGGAGGGAGCGGCTCTGAATAATTTTTCTATACATGGGTTAACTGCCCAGGTAAGATTAGGGGTGAGCAGAGAAGGATCGATTCTACGTTGAATAGACTTCAGAATGGGGATAGCCTGGGCAATGGATCTTTTATCCCCTAGAATTTGCTCTGCAAAATCTCTCTCATCTTGGGCCCCATGAGTGTCAATTTGGAAATGAGCGGCAGCCTTGGCTAAAACTTTGTTAAGCAAGGGCTGATTGTCAACAGGTGAGTCATTCCCGGGGGGCCTTGGGAATAGGGGAGTCGAGACTATAGGTCTCTGCCTCGTCTTCCTCCTCCTCTTCCTGGTCCTCATCATCTCCATGATAATCGACCTAGGCCTGGTCATCTGGTATTTGTAATTCTGATTCCTCACCATACTGCTGGTAAGGTTCAACACTGAACGGGTCTGAAATCAGCCCCTGAACTGGAGTCTCAGTATGGAGTCTCTTAGTAGGAGGTTGAGGGTCTTTGGATCCGGAAGGGGCAGAGGTAGTGTCAGAATAGTGAACCTTAACAGGATAAAAGCGCCTGGTGATCGAAGAGGAGCTGTTGAACCCGTAGTGCAGTAATATGTTCTTCCCACCAATGTAACACTCAGTTGTGCATAAAAACAGTCTGAGCGCTCAATTGGTTGAAAGATGTTTGAAGAAGGAACGGGACACTCTGGAACTCCGGGTGACTGCAAGTTTCTTCCAGATATGTGGCAATTATTACAGGACACACTGATAGCTCTCTAGTCGTCAGTAGGGATAAGATGCAGTACAAATCCGACAGGAAACGACAGTAGAATGGAACTAAACAGTTTTCTGTAATGATACAAGAACGTACATAAGAAAAGAAAAACGTAAGAGCCAATAACTAGGATATGAACACTAAATGAAGTTTCTTACTTGTATATCCGTATGAAGGACTGCAACGAGGAAGATGCTAAGCTCCAAACGGCTCCAAAAGGAATGTCCGAGAAGAACACAGTCTCACAGATGCTGATGATTTCTTGAGTCCGGTGCAACCCTATTCCCGCCGGCACGAGTACGCCTAGGAAGTACAGCGATGTCCCAAAAGTGCTAAGGCAGTCTCTAGTCCAGCACTATCTCCTATTCCCGCCGGCACGCGTACGCCTAAGGGGAGAGATCCTTCTTCTGGGTGATGTTGTAGAACAATCCAGGTGTTCCGGTTCAAAACCAAGTAAGTAGACAAAATTAAACAAGAGACAAGAATCGAAGTCAAAAGAAGTCCGGGTCGAAGCAGTACCGTGGGCAAGACAAGAGGAATCCAATGGACAGGCAAGAGGTCGAGAAAATGAGAAGATCCAGATAACAAGCGCCACTGTAGAATTCCGAGGAAAACAATCAGAAGCACCGAAACGGCAAGCGGGGCGGACTTAAATATGCGTGGCCACAACGCGAGAGTCACGTGACCGGGAAGCCGGAGCAACACGTGACTGCAGACGTACTCGCGGCCCAAGTCGCCATGGCAACCTCCAATGCCTTTGAAACAAACCTGTCAAGGAATGGAAGCGATTTCTGCTGTTCCTAGTTACTTTGACTCTTGAGAGTCCGCCTGGTAAGCGGGAACTAGCAGGAGAAGATGGTGTTCTGACAGGTAGCAGGGGTATTGTGATAGCTCTGCAAGTAATTAGGGTCTTTTTCATAAAAAATCTACAAAAAAAGACATTCTCCTCATTACTCTGTCGATGTCTTCGGAGTTTCATTCCTTGGAACTGGGAATTACCCTTTCCTGCTGTGGTTCCTCCTCTAATCCCATATCCTGGGGAGTGGGAGGGACAATCTTTGGCCTAGTAACATGGTCAGGGGCCCTGGACTTTTCTAAAGACTTGGGGTGTTTCTCCTTCTGAACCTAGTGTTCAGAGGCTTTTTTATGTTGTTTTTCTCCCTTCCCATGTGGACTTTTCTGAATCTTTTGACGCCTGGCGTCGAGATTCGGAGGAGGGATCGTGAGAGTCGGGAGTCTTAGAAGAGGGACATTGAATCTCGGAAGCAGACGTCAAACGAACTGCCGGAGTAGCCTTCAAACGTGCTGCCTGGGGGTAGAGGTCGGATTCGTCTTCTGACGACTATACCTCTGTGACTTTAGGTAATGTGGCACTCTTAGCAATCATAGACGGTTGCTGTGTGTCATGGGGCGACCGTGACCTGGAACGCCCAGAGTACACTGATTCTGCGGACCGCTCTCTCTGTGTCTTCTTCTGCCGATCACTCGACATGCGTGTCGAATCTCGGATGGGGTTAGTTGTTTAGAGGAAGAGGTGTGGGTAGCGCTCTTGCCACCGGGTGTTGTCCTCATAACTGACCCGCCGTACAGTCCTCCGAGGTCAGGGGCTTGCGATTGGGTGTCTAACGGCACCCCTGTGCCTTCGCCGTCCGATACGACGGCGTTGCTGCCTTCACTGCGTCCATGGCCTCAAGTTGCCTGGCATAGTGGGCCCAACGTTTGGTCGAGCGTTCCTTAAGTGTCTTGGCTTTGAAGAGCTTACAAGCTCTACAATTTGCCTCAGGGTGGTCCCTTGGAAGACACAGGTTACAGGTGTTATGTTTATCTACCCAGGGGAATTTACGGTTGCATTTGGGGCAGAATTTAAATGGAGTACTCTCCATATGTCAATATCTGGCAGCGGGCGGGTATATGTAGGAAAACGAGTGTGTGTGAGTATGTCCACCCCCCACTCTCCCTACTTGCAGGGCCGAGGCCAGAGGCCTTCCGAGGCCCAAAGTCTGTTGCGTAGTCTCGACGGCTGTTCGTCCTTGGTCTCAAGTACCAGCGTCGATCTTCGACGTGGGGTTTAAGAATGGGGATTTTTAAAATAATTCTATGACAAATGGCTAAAAGCCAGGGAACTCTGCAACTATGCTTCTGACAAGTACGGCGGAAAAAAACAATCTGAGGGTCCTACACGCGTGAGGGATCATGGGTACAGTGGACATCACGTTAGGGATAGTACTACTGGCACGCCCTAGTTCGACGCCCCTTTTCGAGTTTCGAAAAACAAACTGTAATACTCCCCAGCTTCCACTAGATGTCGGCCTATGCACAGCATGTGATCTAAGCAGATTCTACAAGCCTCAGAAGAACAAGTTACTTTCTTACCTGGTAACGTTCTTTCGTTGAGATGGTCCGACGACGTATTCCATATCTATGACAGGTAATGTCCACAGCTGTGCTGCTTCGGAAAATCTTTGGCATCTGCGTCCTGCGTCGATGACGTCGATGCGCCGTCCCCGAGAACCTGCTCCGACGTCACCCGATGTGATAAGTAGGACGCACAACGCCCATAGCCTCAGTTATAGTTTTTTCCCAGAACGTGTGCCACCAGTTTTCTGCCAGTCAGACACACAAGGCCTTGCGGAACGCAAGCTGCAATCGAAAAAGAAATTCTGCAGCGGGGAAGGCAGGGAGAGAGCGATATGGAATACGTCATCGGACCATCCCATCGAAAGAACGTTACCAGGTAAGAAAGTAACTTGTTCATCGAGGGGATTGGGTCCTCCGACGTATTCCATATCTATGACAGACTCCCAAAGCAGTACCAAGCAAGGAGGTGGGAAAGAATTTAGAATACAAATTTAGCATGCCCAATCAAATTGCGGAATAGAGAACTGCCTTGCCAAAGGCCACATCTTGCCCTCTGATGGAATCGAGGGAGTAGTGACGTACAAAAGTATGTACTGAAGCCCAGGTGGCTGCATCACAGATGTGACGAATAGGAACTCCCCTCTGCAGGGCAGTAGACGCAGCCACTCCCCTGGTAGAATGGGCCCGCAAGCCAGCCGGAGGATCCTTACCCGCCAAGCGGTAACACTCGGAGATAGCTAAACTAATCCAACAAGACAAAGTCTGTTTCGTCACAGCTTGTCCCAAACGCTTTCCAGCGTAACCAATGAAAAGTTGATCGTCCACTCTGACCCGGGACATGCGCGAAATATAAAAGCTCAACGCTCTCCTAGGATCAAGCCTATGGAGCCTCTCCTCTTCCTTACCAGGATGTGGAGGAGGATAGAACGCCGGAAGAACAACCTTCTGGCGCCAATGAAATTCCGAAACCACCTTCGGAAGAAAAGAAGGACGAACTCCAAGGACAACCCTGTCCTTATGAAACACAGTGAAGGGTGGCTTAACTGAAAGTGCCTGTAACTCACTCACTCTGCGAGCGGAAGTAACCGCAACCAAAAACACAGTTTTCACAGTTAACAGCCTCAAAGGGCAAGAATGTAAAGGCTCAAACGGAGCACCCATAAGAAACTTGAGAACAAGGTTCAAATCCCAACCTGGCAACAGAAAAAGGTGATGGAGGAAACACATTAGTGAGCCCTTTCAAAAACTGCAAAATTAAAGGAATCTTAAAATAGGAACACTCTGGGGCGCTGTTGCGCCGAAACAAGATGGCCGCCTGATGTCAGAGCTCTGAACCGGGCGAGAAGAATATCCTGCAAAAGCACCCTTCCAGTGCACTCATTCAAGCCTGCGCTTACGGAGTGGACGTGTGAGCCCATCCGGCATCTCCCTGCTGAGTCCTGTGCCCCTGCAAGATCCTGCTGCGGCACTCGGCTTCGACTGCGGCCGTCTGTACTTGGCCGCCCCGACCTGTGGCTCCGGCGCCTGCAGCTCTCTCCCTCACCCGTGAGCGCGGCGCTGCAGGCTGCTGTTGCAGAGGGGCGCTGTGCCCTCCTCTGCGAGCGGGGCCGCCACGGCTACTGATAGCCTTCCCGGATCCCTCTGGCACATCACCCCAGCTGGCCCTGGGGCCACACTTCCTCCATCCACTGACTCCTGGGACGCCTGGTGGCGTCAGAGCCCCCGGTCTCTGTTCCCGCGGAGTCCCCCACGACGCTGCGGTGCCCGGCGCCCCGCTGCTAACTGGTCGCCCTTCCTCTGCTGCCCCCCTCCCGACTCCACACAGGCCACTCTGGAGACCAGGTAGGTGGGTGCGGGGGGGGTTTACACTACTGGCTCCTGTGTGGTCCTTTCTGCGGTTGCCCGATTCTCCCGGTGCTGGGTCTCTCCTCCATCCGAGAGCACGGTGCTGCGGCGCCCGGGTCCTCCTTGGTGTTCGGGGCCGCCGCAGCGGTTCTGTGTGCTCCAGTGGATCCATCCACTACTCTGCCCCAACGGGCCCATTAAGCCCACCTAGTTACTCCTCCAACCGACGCCAGGAGGCGTCATGGCCCTACACTGCCGGATCCTGTGAACTGCCTAACAGCACTGTGGGACCCCGCGCCTCTGCCCGGCCAGCTCGCCCATCCTCTGCCTTCCTCCTCCCAACTCCACGCAGGCCGCACCAACGGCGTGGTTGGGGGATGCGATGGGGCTCTGACCTCCCGGCTCCTTCACGGTCGTGGTCCAGGTGGCCTGGTTTTACTGGCCCAGGCTCGTGCCACAGTCCGGCACTCCAGTAACTCCCCATCAGCTGTGCCTCATTCCCCCCCGTAGCCTGTGGGGACATACTTGGCAGCGCCGCCGCTTGGACATACACCACTTTTCCAGGGGATTATAGTCCATTGCTCCTGATCCCCCATACTCACTGCAAGCCGGCTGATCGTGCTTACTACACTATTCTTTGGATGCCCGAGGTCCAGACCACTTGCTCACAGTGACAACGCACACATGGCACCCCCCAGCTCAACCTTTCAATTCAGTGAGACCATTCTTGCAGCCGTTCTCCGGCTGAGTCCTATGCCTTAACACAATGGTCAGAGACACGAGACCCTTAGATCCCCCCCTGCAGCCACACGCACCAGGAGGGCATACCCACGGAAATAACCGCACAGCCATCAAGCTACACCTCCCCTCTGGGATTGCGGCGCCGTCCTGATCCATTGCATCCAACCCCAGCTCGGAGGGCTGGTGCCAACTGCGCCGCATCATCACCCCTTGTTGACTTCCCCCCCATCTTGGGCAACTATCTACACAGGTACGGTCACGCGCCCTTGTTGGCACCACTTGAGTTCCCGGAGATCCAAAGTCCACCATCACCATGACAAAGGGTGCTGGCGCTGGAAAGAAGCAAAGCTCGCTCAATATGTTTGCCAAGACTCCGTCCAGTACGCCAGCCGATCCTCCTGAAGAGGCACCCACGGTCTTAACACCCTCACCCTCAGATGACTCGCAAAGGATGCTTGAATACATGAGAGAGGGATTTACCGCACTGCACTCTAAATTGGACGATATGAACGGTACTATCTCTTCCATAAAAGCTCATATGGAAAGAACGGACAGCCGGGTCGCCGAGGTCGAGACCAGGGTGGGCATTGCTGAGGATGACCTGGGATCGCTGCGGGCTCCGGTCTCCACACTTACTAATCGTGTCTCAGCGGTGGAAAAGAAGAACGATGACCTGGAATCCTGCTCTAGGCGTAATAACCTGCGCATCGTTGGCATTCCGGAGGATAATATTAAAGAGCCCATGGAGGACTATGTAGAACGCATCCTCTTAACAGTACTGGATACCCCGAAGCTCTCCTCTCACTTTGCAGTCGAAAGGGCACATCACTCTCTTACTGCCAAGCCTAAACCGGGTGCACCTCCCTGACCCATCATCGCCAGGATCCTAAACTTTCGGGATCGGGACGCCTTGCTTCGTGCAGCCAGAGCCAAGGGGGAGCTACACCTTGGGCCGGCAAGAATTCATCTTTATCCCAATTTTTCTGTCACTGTGCAACAGGAGCGCAAAACCTTTCTCGCTGTAAAAAAGAGGCTTTACGACTTGGGGGTTAAGTACTCCATGCTCTTCCCAGCGAAATTAAGGATTGAACACTCAAACCAAACTTTTTTCTTCACAATCCGAGAGGCGGCATCGAAATTCATTGATGAACACTTTTCCGGATGACCCTCTCACTCCTATTGCATAGGGTAACCCGGGGAGGACCCCTACTATAACTATGTCAGTTACGTGGTCACTGCCGCCAGGCTCCCTATGGCACCCAAGTCCTTATGGAAATTCTTGACAACCGGTTCTGTTCTCGTTGTCCCCAGCGACCCTTGGCGGGACCGACATTTGCTTCCACACAGCCTTATTATGTTCGGAGCGGCCTCGGCCCCCGGACGGGTCCCCCAGCTTGGTGACTGTTGCGCAGCCGATCTCGGGCACCCGGACCTGATTGTCTGGGCTCTGGATCCACCCGGATCATGATGTATTCAGTGGTCGCCCCTGTTTGGCGTCCGAAGACCCTCGACTATTGCTTTTGCTCCAGGCTGCTCCATTCCTGATATTCCGAAGCCCTGCATCTCCCGCGAGCCAACACTATGTAATTTACCTATTACTATTGCACTGTGTATTATCCTTATGCTCTCCCCGGTTCAGCGTGCCATCGCTAGGCTAACTTACAGCCCCCCAGGCGTAGATGCCTAGTATTTTGTTGTTATTGTTGTTAATTGGTTTGGGTTTCTTCCCTCTGGTTGGGAGAGGGATGTGGGAGGGGGGGTTGAGGGGAGGGGTAGTTATGGTTGAAAATGACTTGACAACCACCAGGGGCACCACATGCTCCACAGCACCACATCATATACACGCAGGCAGAAATCCTTCCATGTCTGAATTAACAGACTTTCTCTTGTTTGGCAACACATTCCTGAAGCTGAATCAACATCCCTACACAAATGGCGAGTGACGACCTGACTTTCATGAGCTGGAATGTTCGGGGCTTGGGCAATCACAAAAAAATGCGCCAGATACAGTTCTACGCTGAGCGCCATGGACTCAAGATTCTCTGCTTGCAAGAAACCCATGCTCGTTCCGAACAATGTGAATGGTTCGCTAAACAGTGGGGCTCCCAAAGATATTATACTAACTATTCCACCCAGAGCCGCAGCACCCTCACTCTGATACACAGAAGTTTGAAATTTGTGTGCAATCACTCACGTATAGACCCCCTTGGCAGATATGTTTTGACCATCGGCACGCTGCAGTGCTAGGAGGTAGCCATCCTAAACATTTACCGTCCTAATGTTGACGACCCGGACTTCTATTTACACCTAGCCTCGCTCCTGGAAAGCTTTCCCTTGATCCCGATCATATGGGGAGGAGACTTTAACACTATATTAGATGTCACCCTAGACAGGTCGGGCTCACGACCTCGCCAACTCTCCAGAGCGGCCTACACCATACTTACTACACTCCCACGCTTGGCACTAGTTGATTCTTGGCGACTAATATACCCTGATTCCCGAGTGTATTCATTCTATTCCACAGTCCACGATTCGCACTCTAGAATAGATAGATGGCTCATCACCGACAGGCTAGTTAGGTCTCTGTCTCACCAGGCTATCCTCCCCAGAACACTATCTGACCACTCACCTGTTGTCATCTCGCGGAACTCGGGTCCTGACACCAATAGACCGAGGCAGTGGAGATTAAGCTCCCATACGCTCCTCGATCAGGCCTTTGCGGCTGAACTCGAATTGTCCATTGAAGAGTTCTTTGAGTTCAATGTGGACTCAGTGACAACACACGCTATGCTCTGGGAATCATTCAAAGCATATACGAGGGGCGTCGGTACTTCCAAGGGGAGTGGCATTCTTAAGAGAATTCGCGCAGACATCTCTGTTAGTGAATCAACCGTGGCCGATCTCTAGGCTCAATACGCTCTTGACCACTCCCCAGTCACTCTCTCGACATTGGACACAGAACTGGATAACTTTCGTACCCTTGCGGAGTGAGAGATCAAATTCCTGGACTCCCCCTGTTTGGCAAGAAGATACGGCAAAGGTGAATGCCCCGGCCGTATGCTAGCTAGGCTGCTCCGACGCGAACTCGGCGCCCCTAATATTCCGGCCATAGCAAGGCCAGACGGTTCCATGGCCGTGTCCCCACAGGACATCAACTCTGAATTTCTTGCATTCTACACATCCCTGTACTCTGAGGCCGATGGTCCCCCATATCGGAAATAGATTCCTTCCTGGATTCTCTCCCTCTCTCTGTCCTATCCGACGAGGCTGGTATTTCCTTGGAGAGACTTATCACTCCTGAGGAGCTCACCAAAGCTATTGAGTCATTGGCACCTGGCAAGGCCCCTGGCCCGGATGGGCTTCCCATTGAATTTTATAAGCAATGTAAGTCACTACTGGTCCCGCACATGTTGTCCCTTTGGGGGGAATCATGCGAAAAGGGTATACTTCCTCCCTCCCTGCGGGAGGCATTGATTACAGTCCTCCTCAAACCGGGTAAGACCCCCTCCCAATGTAGCTCATATCGTCCCCTCTCGTTGATTAACAGTGATGTTAAAATATACGCCAAACTCCTAGCCAACCGTTTAGCCCCAATTATGCCACACATTATTCACCCTGACCAGGCAGGATTTGTCCCAGGAAGGTCCACATCCCTAAATTTGAGAAGACTCTTTAACGTGATCAGCAGGGTCAACCCCACCACACAGGCGGTGGCAGCTACTCTGGACATGCAGAAGGCCTTTGACTCGGTCTTGTGGAAATACTTATGGCGGGTTCTTGTGAAATGTAAATTTGGTCCCAACTTCCTGACTTGGGTTAAGTTACTTTACACCTCTCCCTCAGCTAGAGTCCGTACTGAGGACAGATGTTCCGTCCCCTTCAGGTAGCCAGAGGGACCCGTCAGGGATGCCCCTTCTCCCCACTAATATTTGCCGTGGCCATTGAACCTTTCGCTGACATGATTCGCCAGTCACACTCCCATAGGGGATTGCGCACAGCGGGCCAGGCCGACATAGTTTCCCTCTATGCAGACGATGCTCTGCTGTATATTCGGTCACCGGACACCAACCTTGCCCCTATCCTTGCGGACGTTGCCCAGTTTGGTGACATATTGGGATTAAAAGCGAACTGTTCCAAATCTACATTATTCCCCGCTTACTGACTGTACACGCCCCCCCCCCCTCAGATCTGATGGGTTTCACCTGGTCTCAATCTAGCTTTACATACTTGGGGGTCGAGGTGTCCCGTCTCACAACAAGGCTACGTGAGGACAACTACTTGAATTATCTGTCGACCTTGACCAGTAAAACTTCTAGTTGGACCAGGCTCCCCATTTCACTAGCAGGTACGGTTGGCATTCTTAAAATGGTAGTATTACCCCAACTCCTGTATCGGTTCACCAATCTACCTGTATGGCCAGGCGATGCAGTCTTTAAGTCACTACGCCATATTACAAATACCTTCCTCTGGCACTCCGGGGCTGTTCGGCTTAAACTCTCTACGCTTACCAATCCGAAGGAATTTGGAGGTTTTAGCGCCCCAGATTTCTCTAGGTATTGGGTGGTGGCTCAATCCCAATTCGCCTCCCATTGGTTCAACACCACCGACCCCCCCCCCCTCCACACGTCCGACTCGAGAAGCTATCTGTCTCCGATCGGGTGCTGGGTTCCCTCATCCTCAAGCCTATACCATCTGACCCCGACTCGGCAGACCCTGTGGCAAGCACTTCCCTAGCCCTTACCAAACTCTGGGCCTTGGTTAACACACCGCACCCATTCCATGGAGACCTGCCGCTATGGAACTTCCTCCCGGGTGTCCCACCTATCCCACTATCCATCGTGACCCGCTGGGCTGTCGCCGGCTTCCTGTCGCTTCACAATGTATATGAACAAGGCAACTTCGTTGAGTGGTCGGAACTCCATCTGTCCCTCAAGCGCCTGCCCTCTGCATGGCTACAATTTTCCTCCCTTCGAAGGAATCTTAAATCCAGATACCCTGATTTCCCCACAACACCACCCGATGAACCCATAGTTGCAGAACTCTGTTCCTACCTATCCTTTAGAGGTAAAGTTTCAAGACTATACTCCCTGGTACAGACTAGAGCAGTTCCAGCCTTCACTAAGCTGAAACACAGTTGGGAGGTCGACCTTGAGGTGGAGATCACTGACGAAAGGTGGTCTCGAATGTGCGCTCGCACTCGAGATGTATCTTATAACTCGAAATTCAAGCTCATACAGTTTAAGATCCTGCATAGATATCATCACACACCTGAGTGATTACACCGTATGTTCCCAGACTCCCCCTCCAGTTGCCCCAGGTGCGGCATGGAAGAACAAGTTACTTTCTTACATGGTAACGTTCTTTCGATGGGATGGTCCGACGACGTATTCCATATCTATGACATGTAATCACCACAGCTGTGCTGCTTCGGAAACTTTTCCGACGTCATCCGATGTGATAAGTAGGACGCACGACGCCCATAGCCTCAGTTGTAGTTTTTTCCCCCAGAACGTGTGACATAAGTCAACTGCCAGTCAGACACAAAGCCTTGCGGAACGTAAGCTGCAATCGCAAAAGAAATTCTGCAGCGGGAAAGGCAGGGCGGGAGCGATATGGAATACGTCGTCGGACCATCCCATCGAAAGAACGTTACCAGGTAAGAAAGTAACTTGTTCTTCGAGGGGATTGGGTCCTCTGACGTATTCCATATCTATGACAGACTCCCAAAGCAGTACCAAAGCACGGAGGAGGGAAAGAATTTAGAATCAAAATGTAGAATAGCCAATCAAATAGCAGAGCAAAGGACCGCCTTGCCAAAGGCCAGATCCTGTGCTCGGATGAAATCAAGGGAATAGTGACGTACAAATGTATGTACTGAAGCCCAGGTGGCTGCATCACAGATGTTGCGAATAGGAACACCCCTCTGCAGGGCAGTAGACGCAGCCATACCCCTGGTAGAATGGGCCCGCAAGCCAGCCGGTGGGTCCTTACCCGCCAAACGGTAGCACTCCGAGATGGCCAAAATAATCCAGCGAGACAAAGTCTGTTTCGTCACAGCTTGCCCCAAACGCTTTCCAGCGTAACCAATAAAGAGTTGATCATCCACTCTGACCCGGGACATGCGTGAAACATAAAAGCTCAAAGCTCTCCTAGGATCAAGCCTATGGAGCCTCTCCTCTTCCTTACCAGGATGCGGAGGAGGATAGAATGCCGGAAGAACAACCTTCTGGGCCAAATGAAATTCCGTCACTACCTTCGGAAGAAAAGAAGGACGAACTCTAAGGACAACCCTGTCCTTGTGAAATACAGTGAAGGGAGGCTTAACTGAAAGTGCCTGTAACTCACTCACTCTGCGAGCGGAAGTAACCGCAACTAAAAACACAGTTTTCAGAGTTAACAGCCTCAAAGGGCAAGAATGCAAAGGCTCAAACGGAGCACCCATAAGAAACTTAAGAACCAGGTTTAAATCCCAACCGGGCACCAGGAAAGGTGACGGAGGGAACACATTAGTGAGCCCTTTCAGGAACTGTGAAATCAAAGGGATTTTAAAGTAAGAACACTCTTCAGACGAGCGCTTAAAGATGGACAGCGCCGCCAGGTAACCCTTAACGGTACCCACTTGCAAGCCCCTGTGGGCCAAAGAAAGTAAAAAGGACAGAACCATGGGGATGTCACATGCAAAAGGATCCACATTCTGAACCCTGCACCAGTCGCAGAACTTACGCCAACGGCAACGGTACAGAGACGTTGTTGCCGGTCTTCGGGCCGAAAGCAACACCTCCATCACGTCCTCAGGGAGGTCCCAATCCTTATACCTCAACCTTTCAGAAGCCAAGCGTGAAGGTTGAGGGATCTGACCTCTGGATGGAGAACCTGACCCCCCTCCCGTGAGAGCAGATCGTCTCGGTAGGGAAGACGACGTGGAGGGCAGATGGATAAGTCGAGAAGGTCCGGGTACCACGTCCTCCGAGCCCACGCCGGGGCAATGAGGATCATCCGGGAACCGAACTTCCGTAACCTCCGCGCACTTGCGGGATGACGGGGACTGGAGGAAACGCGTACAGCAGCGGGAAAGACCACTCCACCACGAACGCGTCTCCTAAGGCTCCTTCTGGAGGAAATTCCCGCGAGCAAAACCTTTCGTACTTCCGGTTGACACTGGAGGCGAAGAGATCCACTTGAGGGGTCCCCCAAAGGGCGAAGATCTCCAGGAGAATCTCCTGAGCCAACTCCCACTCATGAGAGATCGCGCTCTGCCTGCTCAGAGCGTCCGCCGTCACGTTTTCGGCTCCGGCCAGATGAACTGCCGAGATCGAAACTTCCTGCTGGATGGCCCAGAACTCGAGCTGCATCGCCTCTCTGCACAGAGGAAGTGACCCTGCCCCCCCCTTTTTGTTGAGGTAGTGCATGGCCACTGTGTTGTCCGTCAGGATCAGGACATTCTTCCCTCGAACAGACGGCAGAAAAGCCTTCAGGGCTAGCCTGACGGCCCTCAGCTCCAACAGATTGATATGGAGTCCGGACTCCGACGGAGACCAACGACCGCTGACTGTCAGCCCGTTGGCATGAGCTCCCCATCCTGTGAGGGATGCATCCGTCACGATCGTCACCTCCGGCCAGGGAAGCCAAAATGGAGCCCCCTTCATCAAGTTGCCTTCGACGGCCCACCACAGAAGGTCCCGGGCGACCGAGGACGGCACCTGAATCGAGTCCGACATCCTGCCGGAGGACTGCGACCATTGCGTCTTGAGTGCCCACTGCAAAGATCTCATCCGCAGGCGAGCCTCTGGCACCAGAAGAATGCAGGATGCCATGAGGCCGAGCAACCTCAAGAACTCGAACGCTGGGAGCGTCTGGGCATGCTGAAACTTGTGCACCATCTGCTGAATGTGAAGAGCCCTCACCTGGGGAGGAAAACACTGCCCCAGGGAAGTGTCGAGCACTGCTCCGATGTACTGGAGCCGCTGTGTTGGCGTCAAATGGGACTTCTTTAAATTGAGGGAGAAGCCCAGCCTGTGAAGGGAGCGACAGGTGACCGACAGATGATCCAGGACTTGCTCGGGAGAGCTCCCCCTGATCAACCAATCGTCCAGGTAGGGGTAGACGTGAATCCCCCCTTGCCTGAGATGCGCTGCCACCACCACCATGAGCTTGGTGAAAACCCTCGGGCGGAGGTCAATCCGAACGGCAGGACCCGAAACTGAAAGTGCGAGTCGCCAACCGCGAACCTCAGGTACTTCTTGTGCTTGGGATGGATCGGCACATGGAAGTAAGCATCCTTGAGGTCGAGTGACACCAACCAGTCCTGAAGCTGAAGGGCCTGGAGGACTTGAGAGAGAGTCACCATCTTGAACTTGTCCTTCCTGAGGAGTTTGTTCAAACCGCGCAAGTCCATGATGGGTCTCAATCCCCCGTCTTTCTTCGAAACCAAAAAATAAGGGGAATACCATCCCTTGTTCCTCTCCGCTACAGGCACCAGTTCTATGGTGCCTTTCTCCAGCAGGGCTTGAATTTCCTGCGCAAGGAGCGGATCCGGACTCTGCAAAGAGAGGTTCCCCGGTGGATTGTCGCGAGGCCTGTGCCTAAAAGGAAGACAGTAGCCGTGGGTTATGATCTCCAGAACCCACACATCTGAAGTAATGGCTTGCCACTCTACAAGATGCTGCGCCAGCCTTCCCCCAACCGGCGAACCATGGGACATGGCCTCACGACTGAGTGGGAGCGGCTGCGGCGTTACCTGAGGGCAAAGAGGCAACTGCCCGAGCGGCCTTGGCACCACGGGTACCCTGTCGTCCACCTTTGGCACCTCTGCGTTGGCCTCTTTGACTGCCAGCTCCTCTCGCTTTACTGAAGGAGGAGTAATAGCGAAAGGAACCACCCCTCCACTGCTGTCCCCTAGGACGAAAAGGCGGAGGTTGGCGAACTGCAGCGCCCAACGACTTCGCTGCAGCTTTTGAGGTCTGCAACCTCTCAAGGCTCTCGTCAGCCTTGCTGCCAAAAAGGTGTTCACCATCAAAGGGCATGTTGAGGAGCCTGGACTGCACATCAGGCGCAAACCCCAACTTCCGCAACCACGCAAACCTGCGTATCACGGTGCTCGCCGCCATGGACCTACTGACGCATTCAGCTAAGTCCAAACCCGACTGAACGGACTCACACATGGCATCCTTACCATCCTGGATCATAGCAAGGAAACCATCCCGCTCATCCCCTTCGGGAACATGTTCAGCCGCTAACGCAACACAGTTCCACAGAGTGTGCGTGAAACGTGACAAGGCACAAATGGAGTTGGCCGCCTGAAGCGCCATACCACCAGAAGAAAACACTTTCTTCGCCCAGCCATCAAAACGTTTGTCTTCCCTATCAGGAGGGATGGTAGGGTACGACGCCTGCTTCGCCGGGGCCGTGGCCGCCTGCACCACCAAACTCTCCGGAGTGGGGTGCCTGGTCAAGTAGCAGGGGTCGCCACTGGCTGGACGGTATTTTCGCGACGAGGATCTGCCCACCGCCGGGAGACTCACCGGAGCAGTCCAAGCCGCCGCCACCCTTCTCTGTAAAGCCATATGGAACGGCAGAACCGGGTCAGTTGGGGGACCAACATCAAGGATGTCTGTCAGATCATCCTGCACAAACTCCCCTGGGGGAGCAAACCATCCCAGGTACTCAGAAACCCTAGCCATAAGGCGCCGGTACGAGGAATCAGCATGAGAGCCAGGCTCAGGCCTACAAAACTCCACCTCCGGAGAGGTGTCCAGTCCACTGGCATCATGCAGTGACTGTCTCAACTCGTCAAACTGACTATGGCCCGAGACAATGTCATCCGGAACCTAACTAGGAACCAGGCCATCAGAATCCTCATCCGCCTCTAAAATATAGTCCAGGTGGCGAAAAGAAGGCACTCGAGAGTGCTTGCTCTTATAACCAGAGCCTTCCTAGGGGGTCCACCCGTGCCCTGGGGTACCTCCGACACGAAAGGCGTCGATGGCGTCGAGCGAATCGGCGCCAGCGTCGAGAGAACCGGCATCGGCGCCGAGAGGATCAGCGTCGACGTCGAGGAAATCGGCGTCGACGTCGAGGAAATCGGCGTCGACGTCAGATGCAGCGCCTCCAGAATCGGCGGCGTCGACACAGCCCTCGAGGCCGGAGCCCCGAGCGTGTCCCTCGACGACCTGAGCGTCGACGGCATCGACGACTTCCTCGGAGCCAGAGCCTCGAGAAAGCCCGTCGACGCCACAGACGTCGATGCCTTCTTTGAAGACCTCACAGGTGCACACGGTCTCGAACGCATCGAGGACCGGGACCTGGAACGGGTACGTCGAGAACGAGTCCCCTTGTCCGAACGGGACCTCTCCTGTGACTCGTGCCGACCACTCTTGCGAGCGGTGTCTCTCGACCTCACACGACCGACCCCACTCGGGGGTGCGGACGGCTGAGCACCATGCGACTCAAGAATCGCCAACATCTTCTTCCCGAAGGAAGCCCAATCCTCCGGCGTCGCACGGCAGGAGGGGTAAGCGACGTGCCGGGCAGAGCCCTCCGAAGAGGACCTGGAAGATGACCGGTGTCGGCGCTTCCGAGAATGCCTCGAAGAGGCTGAGGAGTGGCGAGACGACACCTAGAGGGAGACCCACGAGACTTCTGACGATGACACGGAGAGTCACCCCTCGAATCATCCGTCGAAAGCCCCGCAGACTTCGACTTCCGGGGCTTGGACACCCGACCTACCGACAACTTCTTCTTACGTTCGCGTAAGGCTTTGGACGTGAGCGACTGGCAGTCGATACAGTCATCCGTGTCGTGGGCCTCCCCGAGGCACCAGAGGCAGGCGTCGTGCGAGTCCGTCACCGACATCTTGGACCCACACTCCCCGCACTTCTTGAAACCCGGACGCGGGGTCGAAGACGAAGTAGACATCTTCAGAAGGATTTTCACAAACGAACAGGTTCGAAGAACCGAGAAGAACAGAACTCCAAAGAGTCGAGGCGTTGAAACCGAGAAACACAAAGCAACACGTTCGCGGAAAAAACGGAACTGAGGCTATGGGCGTCGTGCGTCCTACTTATCACATCGGATGACGTCGGAGGAGGTCCTCGACGACGGCGCATCGACGTCATCGACGCAGGACGCAGACGCCGAAAAAGTTTCCGAAGCAGCACAGCTGTGGTGATTACATGTCATAGATATGGAATACGTCGGAGGACCCAATCCCCTCGAACAAGCAACCTACATCCATATGCTCTGGCATTGCCCTCACCTAACCCAATTCTGGACCGATGTCTGCTCCACGCTGTCAGACATGCTGGAACACCCCATTGCCCCTTACCCCACTACATTGTCTTTTTCATGAATTTCCCCAGCTGGGCCGGAAATCAAGGAGGCTGGCGGGTCTCTGTATGCTGCTGGCGGCCCCCTGCATTCTGTTATGTTGGCTCCGGCCTAGGGCACCTGTACACTCACAATGGCTTAGATCAGTTACGTGGGCCCATGACACTGAAGAAACCTGGAGTGCAATGCAACATCCGCACTCATGGCCAATAGAGGTCTGGCGAAGCTTCCGCGACTACATGACCTCCTTGTCCTTTCCCTCAAACTCTGCTCGGTCCTCTCCCCAATGTGCATCATAATGTGATTACTGTGTTATCTGTACGTCTGTTCGACTCCAATGCTGGTACCTTGTTTGCACCCTGATCCCCCCCACTTTCCCACGGATGAACTGTTGTGTGTTGCTGTAGATGTATGCTTACTTCTATTGCAGTGGCTGCCATGTGGCTGCCCTCTGCTCTCTTTTCAAGTGTGTTGTCAAGTCAAACAATAAAAACAAGTTAAATAAAAAATAGGAACACTCTTCAGACGAGCGCTTAATGGACAGCGCCGCCAGGCAACCTTTAATGGTCCCCACTTGCAAGCCCCTGTGGGCCAAAGAAAGCAACAAAGACAGAACCATGGGAATGTCACATTCAAAAGGATCCACATTCTGAACCCTGCACCAGTCGCAGAACTTTCTCCAACAGCAACGGTACAGAGACTTTGTTGCCGGCTGCCTGGCCGAGAGCAACACCTCTATCACGTCTTCCGGGAGGTCCCAATCCTTATACCTCAACCTTTCAGAAGCCAAGCATGAAGATTGAGGGATCTGACCTCTGAATGGAGAACCTGACCCCCCTCCCGTGAGAGCAGATCGTCTCGGTAGGGAAGACGACGTGGAGGGCAGATGGACAAGTCTAGAAGGTCCGGGTAACACGTCCGCCGGGCCCACGCGGGAGCAATGAGGATCATCTGGGAACCGAACCTCCATAACCTCTGCAGCACTTGCGGGATGACGGGGACTGGAGGAAACGCATACAGCAGTGGGAATGACCACTCCACCACTAACGCGTCTCCTAAGGCTCCTTTTGGAGAAAACTCCTTTCGCACTTCCGGTTGACACTAGAGGCGAAGAGATCCACTTGAGGGGTCCCCCAAAGGGCGAAGATCTCCAGGAGAATCTCCTGAGCCAGCTCCCACTCGTGAGAGATCTAGCTCTGCCTGCTCAGAGCGTCCACCGTCTCGTTGTCATCTCTGGCCAGATGAACAGCCGAGATCGAAACTTCCTATTGCATGGCCCAGAATTCGAGCTGCATCGCCTCCCTGCAAAGCGGAAGTGACCCTGCCCCCCCTTTTTGTTGAGGTAGTGCATGGCCACCGTGTTGTCCGTTAGAATCAGGACACTCGTTCCGCGCACAGTCGGCAGAAAAGTCTTCAGAGCTAGCCTGACGGCCCTCAGCTCCAACAGATTGATATGGAGTCTGGACTCCGACAGAGACCAACGACCGCTGACTGTCAACTCGTTGGCATGAGCTCCCCATCCCGTGAGGGATGCGTCCGTTACGATCGTCACCTCCGGCCAGGGCAGCCAGAATGGGGCCCTCTTCATCAGATTGCCCCCGACGGCCCACCACAGGAGGTCCCGGGCTAGCAAGGGCGGCACCTGAACAGGGTCCGACAGCCTGCCGGAGGACTGAGACCACTGGAGCTTGAGTGCCCACTGCAAAGATCTCATCCTCAGACGAGCCTCCGGCACCAGAAGAATGCAGGATGCCATGAGGCCGAGCAGTCTCAAGAACTCGGACGCTGGACAAATTGAAACTTGTGCACCATCTGCTGAATGTGAAGAGCCCTCACCTGAGGAGGAAAACACTGCCCCAGGGACGTGCCGAGCACTGCTCCGATGTACTGGAGCCGCTGCGTTGGTGTCAAATGGGACTTCTTTAAATTGAGGGAGAAGCCCAGCCTGTGAAGGGAGTGGCAGGTGATGGTCAGATGATCCAGGACTTGCTCGGGAGAGCTCCCCCTGATCAACCAATCGTCCAGGTAGGGGTAGATGTGAATCCCCCCTTTCCTGAGATGCGCTGCCACCACCACCATGAGCTTGGTGAAAACCCTCAGGGCGGAGGTCAATCCGAACGGCAGGACCCGAAACAAAGTGTGAGTCGCCAACCGCGAACCTCAGGTACTTCTTGTGCTTGGGATGGATCGGCACATGGAAGTAAGCATCCTTGAGGTCGAGAGACACCAACCAGTCCCGAAGTTGAAGGGCCTGGAGGACTTGAGAAAGAGTCACCATCTTGAACTTGTCCTTCCTGAGGAGTTTGTTCAAACCGCGCAAGTCCATGATGGGTCTCAATCCCCCGTCTTTCTTCGATATCAAAAAATAAGGGGAATACCATCCCTTGTTCCTCTCCGCTACAGGCACCAGTTCTATGGTGCCTTTCTCCAGCAGGGCTTGAATTTCCTGCGCAAGGAGCGGATCCGGACTCTTCAAAGAGAGGCTCCCTGGTGGATTGTCATGAGGCCTCTGCCGAAAAGGAAGACAGTAGCCGTGGGTTATGATCTCCAGAACCCACACATCCGAAGTAATGGCTTGCCACTCTACAAGATGCTGCGCCAGCCTTCCCCCCAACCAGCGAACCATGGGACATGGTCTCATGACTAAGTGGTAGCGGCTGCGGCGTTGCCCGAGGGCAAAGAGGCAACTGCCCAAGCGGCCTTGGAACCTCGAGTACCTTTATTTCCACCTCTGGCACTCTTATAAAGGCCTCTTTGACTGCCAGCTCCCCTCGCTTTACTGAAGGACGAGTAATAGCGAAAGGAACCTCCCCTCCATTGCTGTCCCCTAGGACGAAAAGGCGGAGGTTGGCGAACTGCAGCGCCCAACGACGTCACTGCAGCTTTGGAGGTCTGCAACCTCTCAAGGCTCTCGTCAGCCTTGCTGCCAAAAAGGTGTTCACCGTCAAAGGGCATGTTGAGGAGCCGGGACTGCACATCAGGAGCGAACCCAGACTTCCGCAACCACGCAAACCTGCGCATTACGGTGCTCGCCGCCATGGACCGGCTGACACAATCTGCCAAGTCCAAACCCGACTGTACGGCCTCACACATGGCATCCTTGCCATCCTGAACCATAACAAGGAAAGCATCCCGTTCGTCCCCTTCGGGAATATGGTCAGCCGCTAATGCAACACAGTTCCACAGAGTGTGTGTGAAACGAGACAAGGCACATATGGAGTTGGCCGCCTGAAGCGCCATACCCCCTGAAGAAAACACTTTCTTCGCCCAGCCGTCAAAACGTTTGTCGTCCCTATCCGGAGGGATGGTAGGATACGACGCCTGCTTTGCCGGGGCCGTAGCCGCCTGCACCACCAAACTCTCCGGAGTGGGGTGCCTGGACAAGTAGCAGGGGGAGCCGCTACTGGCTGGACGGTATTTTCGCGACAAAGACTTGCCCACTGCCGGGAGACTCTCCGGAGCAGTCCAAGCCACCGCCACCCTTCTCTGCAGAGCCATATGAAAAGGCAAAACTGGGTCAGTGGGGCGACCGAAAGCAAGGATGTCCGTGAGATCATCCTGAACGAACTCCCCTGGGGGAGCTGACCAACCCAAGTACTCGGTGACCCGAGACATAAGGCGCCGATATGAAGAATCGGCATGAGTGCCAGGCTCTGGCCTACAAAACTCCATCTCCGGAGAGGTGTCCAGTCCACTGGCATCATGCAGCGACTGCCGCAGGTCATCAAACTGGCTATGGCCCGAGATAAGCTCATCCGGAACCGTAACCGGAACCAAGCCGCCATCAGAGCCTTCATCACCCTCTGAAATGTACTCCAGGCGGGGAGAGGAAGACCTCTGGGGACCAAAGCAGTGCCTGACCTTAGCCAGAGCCTTTCTAGAGGCAAACCCCATGCCACTGGGCCCCTCCGGCACCACCGCCTCGAAAGGCGTTGAGGGCACAGAGCGAGTCGGCGCCGACAGAAAAGGCGTCGGGGTCGAGCGAATCGGCGTCGACGTCAGCTGCAGCGCCGCCAGCATCGGCGGCGTCGACACAAGCCTCGAAGCCGGAGCTCCGAGCGTGTCTCTCGACGACCTAGGTGCCGACGACCCCCTCAGAGGCAGAGCCTCGAGAGAAATCGTCGACGACCTCGGCGCCCCAGGCATCGACGTCTTCTTCGAAGATGACACAGGATCACGCGGTCTCGAGCGCGTCGAGGACCGGGACCTAGAACGGGCATGGCGAGAACGGCTACCCTTATCCGAGCGGGACCTCTCCCGCGAGCCGTGCCAACCACCCGAGCCCGAAGGCGTACGAACGGTGTCTCTCGACCGGTGCCGACTGACCCCACTCGGAGGCGCAGACGGACCGGTGCCCTACGATTCCAGAATCGCTAGTATCTGCTTCCCGAAGGAAGCCCATTCCTCTGGTGTCGCTTGCATGGAGGGATATGCGACCCGCCGACGGGCGGAGTCCTCGAAAGAGGACGGGGAAGGCAACCTATGCCGGCACTTCCGGGAATGCCTCGAAGAGGTGGAGGAGTGGCGAGACCGACTCCTGGAAGGAGAACCACTGGACTTCCGACGATGACGCGGAGAGTCGCCCCTCGAGTCATCCGTCGGAAACCCTGCAGACCTCGACTTCCGGGGCTTAGACACCCGGCCTACCGACAGCTTCTTCTTGCATTCCCACAAGGCCTTTGCCGTGAGCGACTGGCAGTCGACACAGTCGTCCGTATCGTGGGCCTCCCCGAGGCACCAGAGGCAGGCGTCGTGCGAGTCCGTGACCGACATCTTGGACCCACAGTCCCCGCATTTCTTGAAGCCCAGACGCGGGATCGAAGACGAAGTAGACATCGCCACGAACAGTTCTTCACAACAAACCGAACAGGTTCAACGAACCGAGAATTGAAAACAGCAAACTCCAACGAGTCGAGGCGTACCAAGATTCACGAAGCGAACACGTTCGCGGAAAAAACGGAACTGATGCTATGGGCGTCGTGCATCCTACTTATCACATCGGGTGACGTCGGCCGTCGGAGGAGGTCCTCGGCGACGGCGCATCGACATCATCGACGCAGGACGCAGACGCCAAAGATTTTCCGAAGCAGCACAGCTGTGGACATTACCTGTCATAGATATGGAATACGTCGGAGGACCCAATCCCCTCACAATATATATACTAACAAAAACATTGTTAAAGGGACGTTATGGTTAAGTTGCGCTACTAAAATCATTTCCCCTTTATTGAAAAATTAGCCTAAAGCAACGTTACGGTTAAAGTGTCCTACTAAAAACCTATGAAATTCAATGGAAAAACGTTGCTACAGGGACATTATGGTTACAGGTAAAACCGAAAACCCCCAGAAATTCGCCAGTCATGGTAAGGTGCACAACCATAACTGGCGCTACCACTCTGCAATGCAAGGACTAACACCCATGACCTCAAAGATGAAATCACAAATGTCACTGATGACATCAACAGACCCGTACCTTTCAAAGGTCACTGTATTGTGCATATACTGCGACGCGGTACAGTGTAGGGGGGAACATTTTTTAAGTGCTTTTGAGGCTTCGGTCCGGGAGCATGACAAAGAGTGCCCACTACCCAAGTGAGGTGCACCTCACATCTTCTACTCATCACAAACTATTTCTTAACTCTGTGATTGGTACCCTTTGCCAAATCGCCCTTCCACTGTTGGCTTTTGTGGCTCGTCTTATAACAACAGGAACAATGCTACAGAACCAGAAGGGGTGGGGGGAACAAAATCAGACCCACCTTGCACCGTTGAAAGATAGAATTTGAAAGAAAGCATGCAGGCGGTGGCGCAGCCTGTGAGCGCCGTGTACCGAGATGGCAACAATGGCCGGTGGGACTCCAGCAAAAGCATTGTACTCATTTGCAAAACGAAGTGGTGGCTCTGAAAAGAGACATTTCGTGCTGTTTGTGTTTGCAACATTGGAAGTGGTGAACTACCACAGGGAAAATGCTACCTACACTTGCAGGAAGCGCTGCACTGCATTTTGGACATTACGCAGAAACAGCTCATTGCGAGCATCAGTCAGATGAACTGCATCTGAACAAAAAATGTTGGTACTACGAAATGTAATGTTTACATTGTGGAAAGAGACCATGCCAATGTCGTGCAAAAAAGGACAAACAGCCTTGTTCACATTGCGCCCCGCTTTCTCCATTTGTGGCCCACACGAATAACGCAGCCACATCTGTCTCTGGGCAATGCGAGAAAAAATTATGTGTGAATTTGGAAACATTTCCATGAGTTGCCAAAATGTCTCCTTCATTGCAAACTGCAGTTAAATGCCGCCAACATGCCCTCAACTGTTCCCTCCAGAATGAACAACAATGTCTGGATGAGCGAGCGTCACCAAACTGGCACAAAGAGGACCCACATGGAGCCACTTCATCCCACGTATTCCGTACCAGTGTACAGTGACATTATGGAACCCAATGTGTGCTGCCAGTACACAGCGTTCTGGGTAAACTTGTACCCAATGTATCCAGAAGTCGCCCAAAAGCCGTATAGTTTGCCTACTGAATGGCAAAATCATACCCGTAGCCATCCCCACTCCTATTTGCAAACACACGTTCTGGCACAATCTGTTGCTACACACCACACCCAGACAATCATACTGACCAATCCCAACTCCTGCACAGTCCCATTTCCATTGCAGCCACCCTGAAAATACCCGGATGTAGCACGTGCGCACCTCCAAATGGCACGGCTTTCGTGAACATATTGCCCTGTGAGGGGGGCTGCACAAACACATTTTAAGCGTCATAGAAAATGGGCGTCTTGGTGGAAGTTGTGATAAGTGTTTTTTTCTAATTTTGCTAAAGCAACGTGTAAAGAAACACCTTTTTGTGTGCTCCTTGTTAGGGATTACTCTCTGCTTTTCCTCCTTACATTACTACACAAATGTCTGCAGCGTACATTGTACATAGTGCAAAAGATGATTATTTTCAATAGGGGGAAAATAAATATCAACACCACTGACAAACGTCACAATAGAAACACTAAGGTTCTAATGGGCACAGAAAAACATCATAGCATGGAACAGAAAAGCATACATACACCGGAATCGATAATCTGTAGTCCCATTTCCATGACAAGCACATTAAGAAGGGCAGCATGTAGCACGTGCGCTTTGGCCAACTACCACGAGGGCTGAGCCCCCAGGAAAGCAGGGCCAGTCCTTCTTCCCTTTCCAGTACTCTTACCAGCGCTCCCTTATTGGCTACTGTTAACCGATTACATGCGCATCCACCAATTACATCCAAGAATTGCGCATGTAACGCTATCACATCTATTGAACAGTCCATACCAACCGTTAAACACACAGAGGTCAAATGTCCTGTAAATCAAACGCACCTGCACAGGAAAGTACTGTAAAATGATCTACAAGTTCTGCACCCACATACATCGGCATTGCTACCCATCACCATGCCTAGTAGGTATTACTATTTTTTGTACAGTACGGTGGCAACTGTGTTATAACTTAGTAGCAACAGGGTACCTAGCAGTGAATCTCCATAACGTACTCAAAATTCATACTGTTGTTTCTCCCATCACCTACCATTAAATGGCTCCTACAGTGGTAGGTAGGTGGTGGCAAAGTTACCATTTCCCCATAACAGCCATTGGTATATGGAAACGGTTACTTTGTTATTTTGTTCCGCCAATTTTACAATGCTTTCCCCGATTAACGCACCTCCTATCAAATTTGTAAAAATCGCACACAAAATGATCAAGCAGCCTTTGCCACCAAACTAAGCCAAGTGCATAACAACAAGCAAGCATAACAACAGTTTCCTGCTGCACGTCATAGACAACATTAGTTAAGCAATAAAAAAATATACGTATGCATTTACAACAGTAACATTCATAAATATGCATAAGGAAATTAAAGCCCAAAAGCAATGCCTGCACTCACATAGCAAGCATAAATATGCAGAGAAGTACATGCAAATGCACACACAAAAACATTCTGCTTTGCACTCTGTACATATTTCCACACATTTTTCTCATCCTTCCAAAATACGAAGTACATTTTGAAAGTAAACAGGCCTACACTAATACACACAAGTGTTTCATAACAAGTCATACAATACACTCACAAATAACCCACCTACCCACTTAAACATGCTTATGCTCCCAAGTGCCCATTCATATCGTACGCCTTCCATTTATACACACACACTTCCTCTTCCTGCCAAGACATCCTACAGTTTTTAAGAATGTATTGCACAAATGTAAGCACTATGCCATTAGCCAACATATTTTGTTGCCATCTTCTTATACAGGTGCAGTACCCACCTCTCTCCGGAAAGCCATTGGAGTGTGCACTTCAAAATACAGCCTGCAATAAACCTACTCTCAGCATGCAACAAAGTACAATACCATCATACAGTAGTATGTCTTACTAGAAGGGTGCACTATTGTTGTATTGTAGCATATAGATCTGTGGCCATCCACCAGTATGTACTTCATTGTTACTCATGACACCTCTGCATGTGCTCGGTGTTTGTTATGTCGCCACCATTAGACTAATCCCCACATAGTAAGATACTGTCCCGTACTTAAAGTTAGACACCACTGCACAGTGACACACTTCCAGTTAAATGCCTACCCTCCCATTGACCCACTCATGCACATTGCACACATATACATTTCAAATTGTGCACACCCACACTTCCCTTTCTTCACCAACAGAAAGTTTAAGGAGAAGGTTATTCAGCCATTAAGGAAAACGGATGCATCTACCAATAAAAACAGTGTAGTTGATCTGTCAAAATGTGAGAATGAAAAGAAAACCACCAAGTACAGTGCAACACACACTACTGCTAGGAGGGCACGTACAAATGGTAATGTAACCACAAGCAAGAATTCTAAAAAAGTAATGTTTCAAAAAATGTTCCACCACAGAGCCCTTCAGAACCTTATAGAGGGCAGAAATCACACTCAACCTTCAAAACCTACCACAAGAAAAGTCATCCTAGAAACTCTGGTAGACAGTGCAATGAGCGTGAAACGGAAATGGTTTATAGTAATTTTGAACAGAATGAAACCACCAACACGATTAATTGGTAAATTGCAAGCGCTAGTTCGAAAGAAACGCAATGTCAGCATAGAGACCTTTGGCCACATCTGTACAGGTGAGTGGAGTCACACCACCAACACAGAGCCATACTTCAATGAAGAATCACACAAACAAGAACAAACAAACCAAATTGGCTTACATCGGAGTGGACGAGGGTATGAAAAGATGCACAAAGCCCTAATGGAAGAGGAAGCATTCTTGATATCTGCCCATTTGACTTAAGTTCCTACATCGACTCTCTGCAAGGTTGCCTTCTCAAAGGAGCATTACACATGGCATTGTCAATCCCTAATTGCTTGATCAGGCATGAGCTAAGTTTAATATCATTATCCTGCAGAGTGTTATGGCGCTCACTGTCGAATTATGCTAAGTTTCTTAAGCCTCCAAATAATTGCTTATACAACGATTTGCAATGCGTAATGGAAGAAAAAAACAGTTGACTCTATCAATAGGTTTAAAACTCGTATGCAAGCGGTTTTGGATAGGATTGGTGTAACTTGTTAAAAAGAAATTGTTCAAAGAGGATTGGATCCGAACTACGGATCAACTGAAACTTTATCCTTCGTATTCTGAATATGCTAAATTTATACGGAAGCGTCTGCCATGTTATCAATATGTCTCTTTATTTTCTTGCTCTTCAATGAGAGGGTTATTCATGCGTTTTAGGATGAACAAATTTAGAACAAGAACGATGTTGTCACTGGGTGAATATGCCAACATCTATGAAATATACGAAATGTAGGTTTCCCCAGTGTCTTGAATCGCATGAAACCTTGAAGCACTTGGTGCTCGATTGCCTGCATTTTAATTCTCCCGCACGCTCTTACTAATTAAATTTGTTAGCGTGGAATTTGCAAAAAAAGTGCTTCATTGGTATAATAGGTTGTAGTATGCAATGAATTTTTAAAAGATATTTTAGTAGTGTAATGATGTCTGTAGCATTGTTTTAGTATTGTTGTGAATATTTTATGTATGATGTCGATGCTGTCTTTTGTAAAGGTTTTTGTTTTTTAACCAAATAAAAAAAAAAAATGGAAGAGTAAACACTGCTTTCAAAAATATCCGCATCAAACTTAGATGTCACTTCCATTCCACCAACGCAACACGCCTCACCTACAAATGGCCTTGCACATCAATGTGTAATGTTCGCCAATGCTCAATCAAATCTTTGCAGCAATTCCTCAATCAGTATGTCAAAGGCAACGAGAAAAGAAAAAGAAAAATACTACAAACTATGGAATCCTGTCCACTACGCAACTACACTGGAATTCGAGGACATTCCTTAGCCTGTATTTCTGGACCTGCTTACAAAAGCACCTTCCACCATATCAAAATGCTAGCAACCCACCATTCAACAGTCAGAAATCTAGTTTACAAACTGTACTATGCAAAAAGTCCAGCCTTACCACTCCAACATTTAAATGATATTCTCCTACATGGTACAACCAAACAAGTGCTAGATGAAATAGAGCACATCCAAAGGAAATATTGTGGAACTGAAGAGGACTTACAAACTCCAGCATTTTCAGACAACAGTACTGACAACGGGGCAGCTATCCACTTGAAACAAATCAAAGTTCAAAAGCACATCTGCTGAAAATGCCAAACAAAGTATGTGTGTCTTGTCGTAGAACTTTCTATAGAAAGAACACCAAATCTATAGATATAATGCATGGTTTCAATTAACGGCTTCAACCCAAAACTGCAAAATTGCCTCCCACCGAATTACTGAGAGGCATTTGTGGAAAAGTAGTTTATTTACCATTAGATCTCAAAGAAAATGTAGACACTCTACGAGTGCAAAGGCCAGTACAAGAATATTTGATTATCATGGTAAATGGTGTACCTACAAAAGAAAAAATAATTTGGCAGCAACTAGTGGACTTAACCAAAGTTAGGGAAGCGTTGCAATACCTTAAAGAAAACAATGGGCCTCATTACGAGTTTGGAGGTAGCCATCCGTTTTTAGCAGCATGGCTACCCCCAAACTCTGGTCCGGGTCCCGTAAAATGGGAATTACTCGGCCATTCTGACCTTAGGGGGCCGAGTAATTTCCATTTGCGGGGCCCGGTACATCCCCATTCCCATTTGAGCCCCCGTAGGGCTCAATGGGAATGGGGAGGATGCTAACAACAGCCCCGTTAATTATGGGACCATTGTTAGCATCCTGTTCTGCTAGCGGGTGCTGCTCTGCACGTCTGGTCTGACCAGGCGTGCAGGGCGGCCCCGTGAGTTGAACTCGTAATGAGGCAAAAACGGCGCCGGTAACACTACCGGCGCCGTTGTTGCCTTACCGCCAGGGTCGTAATGAGGCCCAATGAATACTACAAGGAAATAAATGTTCAAGAAAACCTGAGAGAAACAACCGAAATAATTGAGGACACCTCAACAACTAGCCAATTTCAACGTCTAGATCCTAGTGCAGCCTCCACTATTGTAGACCACTATACAATTCACCCACTGTACTCCAAAGACACCATAGACGATTCACTATAAACATATAAAATGCGGCAATAAGTATATGGGAAAAAAGCATGGAAGCACAAGCCTTTCCTCTACTCTTCCCGACTGGAAAAGGTGGAAGATATAATGAAAGAGGCACACAAATAACAGCAACAGAATACCGCTGTTTACGAAAGTATTTTGAAACCCTAGATTTAGACAGAACTTGAGTACATATTCCACCTGCTTTTTGAAAGTGAACTGGCAACGCTATGTTATGGAGTTGCCCACACATGTCTGCTACACAGCTACTTCAAAAAGTGCAAGAGAAGGACTAAGTTTTACAGTCAAGTATTACAAATCTCATGGCAAACATGCGTGGTACAAAAGAGTACTGGTTCAGACGGCACGCAGATGTACAGTGTATGCTACGCAATCTTGGCCCACCCACATGGTTTGTCACTTTAAGTTGTGCAGAGTATGCATGGGAAGACTTGCACACTTTCCTACGTATAGCAAACAAAAACAAAACAAGTGCAGACATGAAAACACCAGGAGAGCTTTGCTCTCTCGATCCAGTGAATGTTTCACACTACTTTCATCATCGCTTCCTTGCCATGCTGCACGTCATTTGCAATAAACCACTTCCTCCCATCGGAGAAGTAGAACACTTCTTTTGGAGAAAAGAAAATCAAGCCAGAGGAGCGCCACACATCCACATGCTTTTGTGGATTAAAAATGCTACTAAATTTGGTGATGAGTGATAAAACTGTTTTGCAGTTCATTCACAAATATGTCACTTGCGAAATCCCTTCGGAAAGTACACATAGTGACCTACGAACACACATTTCGCAATTCCAAAGACATAAGTGTGGCAAGTATTGTCAACGCAAATATGAGAACAGAGGCAAATACTATACCAAATGCTGCTTTGGTTTCCCTAGACCAGTTTCCACACAGGCCAAGTAAACGGCTTAATGTCTTCAGTTCGACACAGTGTGAAAGGAAAATCTCCTAAGAACACATACTGCATAAAAATGAGCGAAGCATCAAGGTACATCAATGATTACAATGCAATGATTGCCCTCCTATGGAATGCCAATGTTGATGTACAGTACATTGCATACAATTCCACTGCAGATATATCAGCGCCTACTTAACCAAAGCAGAGAAAACAGAGCTCATAGACCTCTGTGATGACATATCCTCTGACAGAACACTGGCACAGAAATTGTACAGCTTTGGCATTAAAATGCTGTTCCATAGAGAATGTGGAAGCTACAAAGCTGCTATCTGTTTAACCGGCACCGCCTTATTTGGGAAATCTGACGATATAGTGCGTCTAAACCTTGACCCTGCAGCATCCAGAAAGTAGTACTTAAATCGTACGAAGACATACAAACAATAGCCAAAAGCGATCCCAACAGCCAGGACATTTTGAAGAACAACTTACTGGACACATACTACCCGAACAGGAGTATTACTTTAGAATCCTTGTGCCTGTACCAGTTAGCCCAAAACTTTGCATAAAAAAACAACATTAAACCAAATGAGGAAAAAGGTAGATACAGAGTGGAAACTTGTGAAGGCAGCCTGGTGAAACTTACCAAACGCAGCCTAATTAATCATATGAAGTTGTCATTAAAAACTCCTCAACACAATGAACCGTACTATATGGCTCTACTGCAACTTTTCAAACCATGGAGAAAAGAAGATTTATTAGCCAGCTACACCTCCTATGAAGATGCTTTCAATGAATTACAGATGAATACTTTATACGGTACCAAACCATATTGGACAATGAACGCCAAGACGAAGAACTTCAAGCACAACTAAATGTTGACACTTCTGAGAGCAGTGAACCTTCTCAAACAGGCAGCCAAGAACCACTTGGACAGCCACTCATAGCAAATGAGGCAGAATTACCCATGACAAAAGTAACCACCACTATGCTTCGGTATGAGCCCTGTGCAGAAGAGTTAGCAGTACTGAAATCCCAACTAAACAATGAACAGTGTACCATTTTTGTCGAAGTAAGTGAACCCACTGAACATGGTATACAGCATGAAAGTAAAACCTGCACCTGTGCCAACTACAAACCTGTACTGCTGTATGTAAGTGGTGAAGCTGGGTCAGGTAAAATATTCTTAATAAAAATTATCAGTAAATACCTCCAGCAATTAACAAACAACAACCTTTCTGCTATTATAACTGCCCCTATAGGTTTGGCTGCCTACAACATAGGTGGAGTCATTCTTCACCGATTGCAACTCCTTCCAGCAGAACACCAAAACAAATTAGAGTACTATAAACTTTCAGCAGAATCTGCTATGGAGATGCACAAGAGTTTTGAAACAAATGAAAATGCTCCTAATAGATGAGGTGAGCATGGTCTCGAACCTAATGTTGGCTTTGATTCACCTCAGATTGCAAGAGGTCCTCAAAACAGACTACGAAGAACTCTTCTTCAAAACCTTAGGACACAAAGAGTGCCGTAAAAGTCTTGGAAGCATCGGAAATGTAAATCTCTGGCAACATTTCCAATACAGAGAACTAACTCAAAACATGCGTCAGTCTGCAGACCTCACCTACACCAACATTTAAAAAAACATACGGATTGGTGTACTACCAAAGGAGGTGCAGTCTACCCTGAATACTAGACACATCTGTGAGCTGTACGGTCGTAACACATGTGCTACTGATGTCAAGGAACAATTGGCTCAGAAAAATATCAGCTGTCGTCCTTACTGCCAACTCTAGCAAGCTGTGCACAATTTAACACAGCTAGTTTGGAGAACATTTTAAAATGATGTGTCAACTGTAGAGTTATGTTAAAGAATACCACTGACATAGAGCAAGGTTTAGTTAATGGAGCACTTGGTACAGTTGCTGGCTTCCAGATATACCCATGGAACAACAGCATTCAGTTTGTAAACAAAGTTTGACAAACTAAAATATAGGGCGCACAACAGCGCGATTCCTTGTACGCAGAGAACAGTTTTCTCTGTCGCTAGCTTATGCAGTAACTATTCATAAATCGCAAGGTCTAACCTTAGATCAAGCATTGATTGATATTGGCAGCAGAGTCTTTAAAGAAGGCATGAGTTACGTAGCACTGTCACAGCTACGTACACTGGAAGGACTGTATCTAGTGAATTTTGATGCAACTGCAGTCAACGCAGACATTCCGTACATCATAGAGTACAATAGACAACGTGCACTGTACACAGCCCATCTGAAAATGTACCCTATTCCTCAGAAACCGAAAGGTTTCAAAAGAAGGCTCAATCAGAAGTTCTAAATGATTTGGCAACAGTACCATCAAAGAGATTCAAAGCAACTCATACTACATCAACTACCAAAAGCACATACAAAAGGAATCAAAAAGAGAAACCATACCCAAATCCACCCACAAAAAACAATGCCTCTACAAAGAAACCACATACCCTTCTATCAAAGTGCTCAGACACAGCAGTATCTTGCCCATTCAAATTATCCAATACAACAGGTGTTAATTGCTATGCAAATGTAACAATGAATCTTCTATTCCAAATGCCAGCAATTGTGGAAAACATTTATTTAAATGGTGCAGACCAGTTGTGTTTGCAAATGCTCGTCTTTCACAGAAATGCAGTAAGTAATCCGGACACCATTTACAGTGTCTCAGGAATAAGGCAAGATTTCCTACATGTGGAAACATACATGCTGTTGGTGCAACCAAGGCACTCAGGAACAAGTTCCTAACGAATGCTTTGTGTATGTATCAATACCCAACTGTGACTCCATTCCATTTCAGCAACTGGTGCAAAATGCAAACCATAGCATGTTGTGTACGTCGTGCAATTCTGATATTCGTTCGACGATACATATATACTTGCATAGTCAATATGTAATATTAATGCTCCTAAAATACAATGCTGATGGAACCAAAAACAACTGCAAACTTACTGCCTTCACACACGGACAGGCATCACTTGGCAATAAAACCTTCACAACAGTAGCCATAATCTACCACACAGGTGACTCAACCAATGGAGGCCACTATACTGGATACATTAGAAAGCAATTGTCATGGTGGGAATGCAACAATACTTCCATCACTCCAAAGCAGAGATTACCTGCAAACCTTGCAAATGCCTACTTAATATTCTTGAAGCCAAAATGTACTCATTGATGTACAAATATACTAAAAACCTACTCTTCAGCACCAACCGGTTCCTTCGTAAGTGAACAAAAAAAATTTGTCCTGCCACACTGTCAACGTAAAGCAAGTTAGAATACTGCAATCATTGACAAAATGCACTGAAGTGTGTATTGGACATTTCTATCCCCAATTAACCCAATGAATACACTCACAGAAACAATACGCGTACACAAATCACGGTATCAGTATTTTCCACCGGATACGTGGAAACGCAAGTACTAAGTATGAGGGTTCAAAACTATCCTCAGTAACCTCTGAAACCACCACGTCCGCAAATCAGTAACAGCTCTCCACGAATAGTCATACAAATCCAAGACATATGCACTATCATCACACAAGTCCATAATGGTACGCTACCACTTCAGTATGTACACAGTTGGCCAAGTAGCAACAGGAACGCACAACCTTCTAAACGTACCCTTTACGAATGGGACACTGTAAACAGTTAGACTACGCCACCTGGTATCTAACTGCAACCAGAATATGACAATCTTATTTGCAGCATTCAAACAACCAAACTCAACCTTCAACAACTACTGTGCTACAAACATATTGTAAAACACTTCCAAAGTCTGAGAAGTTAGAGGTACGTAACTACAGTAAAAATTCTGCACAAGCACAGTACAATGCCACAATACTTGCAAACCACTAACAGCAACCAAATGCATAAAGCAACAGTGGTACAAAAAGGAGGCAGGTAAACATTTACAAAATACCACCTGCTATACAACGCCACCCATCCTACCAACATGTATAGGCCAAAAATCGTAAACACTTACATTTCCTCCTACTTCAAGAGTACACTTTAAAAAAGGGCTGTAACCACTCCAAACATGACTATCATTCATTGTCACCATAGTAGTAAAGAAATTTGGAAGGGTTTTTCTTAATCCAGCATGGATTTTTTTCCCCCACAGACCCAATGATTATGCAAAGGAACGCAGGAACTGCGCTCATTGCACAGTCCACTGGTTCAAAGCGTAGTACTTAGGAAGTACTAGTTATAAGGGTCCACTGAGGTGCTTGCAGTCTACGGCAGTCCCGGCTTTCTCCTGCTCTCCTGCAGTCTGCTTTCCATTGCTGTGGTGGGAGGAGTGACCCACACAGCCTTCATAAACTCATTTGAGCTGCGGAGCGGCTGCACAGCTGCTCGCTGAGGTGCTTGCAGTCTACGGCAGTCCCGGCTTTCTCCTGCTCTCCTGCAGTCTGCTTTCCATTGCTGTGGTGGGAGGAGTGACCCACACAGCCTTCATAAACTCATTTGAGCCGCGGAGCTGCTCGCCGAGGTGCTCGCTGAGGTGCTCGCAGTCTACGGCAGTCCGCAGCCGTTCCGCGGTCCATCTGGCCCTGAGATGCAAGCCTGTGAAACAGGCAGTGAGGGGCACTGGCTGCGGAGCCAGCGGACCCGAAGCGAGGACAGCGGCCTGGAGCGGTGGAGCCCTCTGAAGCCGCTGAACCGCGTTAGAAAACTGCCCCCCTTGAAGGTGTCCTCAGCCTAGCAAATACTTAAATCATTCGAAGGTCAGACGTTACTGGACTCCATCAAACACAAAGAAGACTATTCAAAAGCCTTATCCGGTTCGGAAGACATTCATGGAGTCCCAATGCCAGCGGAACTGCTTCCCCACAAGGAGGGGAGTGACCTACTGGCATCGACAGCGCTGGCGGGGGCAATCTCCAACCATGCCCCGCCGGCGGATAATAAGATCTTACCCCTCCTCTCCCACTCTCCGGAAAACAGTCTATCGGGACTTACCAGCACTCAAGACCTGCTCGAGGAAGACCTCGCAGCTCACCCTACCTCCAGCGCTGTCGCCGAGAAGAAAGCTGCTGAAGACGACCTTGTGGACGGGGGGGGGGACTGCTCCGTTCCCCAGGACCCGCGCCCGCCTGTGGTCCTCCTCCTCTCGAGCTGGGCGCCGCCGCCGGCCGGGAGCTTGTTGCGGAGGCGACGAGCCTCACTGCCGACGAGCCACGAACAGTGCAGAGCGAGCTGGAAAACACGGGACGGATCAGCGACACGGCACAGGCGTCCCCGCTGAACACGCAGCCCTTACTGCACTCGGACGAACAGAAGCCAGCAGAGGATCAGTCGGCCTCAATGCAACGCCGTGAGGGTCTTTGGAGCCCAACTCCGTTAGGGAACCTAGAACCAGGAGGACCTGAAAATAAAGGAGACATCTGAATTGGGGGTTCATCAATCAACCGTCACCCCCCTAAAAGCACTAAGCCTACCCAAGCCACTGGTAATCCCCACCTCGTCAGCTAAACTAGCTGACCCCCAGAATAAAGAAGTAACTAAAGTGGAAATCCACCAACCACTTGAACACAAGGACTGTCCCAGTCCAGTTAAAAACAGAGTGGCTGGCAAAAGTACTGAAGACTGCTCGTACTCTACAATTGAGTACTCTGAAGACGACCTGGACGTTTCAGGGGACGAAATCAAAGCCACAAATATTCCCCAAAGACTCAATTTCTCTGATCCACATTCCACGCCGACAGAAGCAGCACTTTCAAGTAGCCCCAACCACATGGTTGCAAGCTACATTAAGCGCCAGTCTCAATTACATACAGCGACTTCTTCAAAGCTTACCACGCAGCAGTCATGTAAAAAAAAAAAACGACTGACGAAAGGAAAAACACCACCACGACTTTGTAAGGCGCAAAAAACATCAGCGATGGGATCCATAGCCGACTTCTTCGCGACAAGAAGCAAACCTCAGCATGATGAAGACAGAGCTGAGATATCGGACGCTGAACTACTGGAAGGTACCCACCAAGACCTGAATCATGAAAACGACAAGGGCTCCCTGCGCAAACATGCTTTCCTGAAAAGATGGCACCTAAAAGTGGAGAGACCGGCCTTGTAACCACTTTGAACGTGTCGGAACCCAACTTGACACAAATGACCACCTCAACTCTCACTGACCAACCGCAAAACACCCACGACCCTGCCATAAGCAAGTCGGTCGAGGTCCTGGTGCCAAGAGGCCCTGCAACTCCTATGAAGTCCCGGGCAAAGACCTAACAAACTCAACCGACCAGGAAGCGAAGAAAAGAGCCCCACTTCCTGGCAGACCCACCCAAGAGAACCCTGCAAGTGAGAGTCTCGCCAACTCACGGCAACCATCGCGGAAAAGACGAGGCTCAAACCCAACGCCCGATACTAGAGCTGTGTCGGGCTCTCCCTCTTCATCACCAAAAAGGAAAACAGACCTCTTGGCCCTCATGTCGTCCTTGACCATAGCTCTCGCGCCCTTCACCAAGCTATATGAAGCGCTCAATGATTCTGCAAAAGACCAAGTAACTCTACTGGCCCATATGCAAACGCGACTTTCCTTCATTGAAGGATACATCACAGCAAAGGAACTTAACAAACCACTCATGGGAGAAGTTCTATCGCAATCTGGTCACCTCGTCATTTGCACAAAGTGCTCGAGGTCCACCCAAACCGACGAGCCAGTAATCAAAACCTTCCAATTTACAGGTAACTCGGCCAAAGAAGCCCCGACAGTCACCACCAACCAAGTAAAAAGTGTGCCACCTGGTCGGAAAGCAGTAATAACAACTGAAGTCCTTCCAGCCAGTTCGACCACAGAGAAACGAAAGAAAAAACAAAATTTTTAAGTACTAAGCCCTCGCGGTCACCCCCAATTAACTTGGGAAAAATCAACCTGAAAACTGTGACCAAACCTCAACTGAAGAATGGATGTGCAACCTGGTCCCTTGACCAATCCATCCAAAAAGACGACGTCACACTGAGAGGGCCCCTGAAGGCAAAGACTAGCAGACCTCCTACCAGACTTAAAATCAACAAGGATAGTCTGACTTCCTCATTAAAACAATCCTGCCTACCTTTCGAGTTTAAATCCAATGACCCTACTCTTCCTTTTCAACCAAAGCCTTCATGCACCATCACCAAAGAAAAGGAGGACATGGACGATACCATCTGCTCAATCACGGAAAGTGAGCTGATGGAGGCCGCTGTAAACGGAGCAGAAACCTGTGAGTATTGGGACGAGATTGATCGGAAGCCACCTCAAAAAAGGAAGAGAAAAGCAAACAGCCAATCCCTTGCACCATCTGCGGAATGTCTTGACCACAAACAAAAACATGAAAAAAAAATAAGTGCCCTCTCAGGAGCAAACAAGTCCAATCTCCTTGACACTGGAAGAGAAGAAACAAACTCTTGGCTAAAAACAAGACAAAAAAATAAAAGACAGAAAATTGTTCCAGTACCCACCAGCTAAGAAAACGGAAAAGCCCCTGGAGCAGGCCAAGTCCAGGTCCCACCCTTCTATCAGGACACAACCAATGAGAGGTGAATCTCAAAAACCAAAACAAGAACGACCAACAGAAACTTCAACTCACTGGCGCTCTAGAGTTCACAAAAGTTGCCACAGGGAGGAGCGCGCAACTTCTAGAAATCAGAGCCCAAAAAGGCATCAAAAATCAGATCAGACAACTAGACCCTCGTTCACATCAAGATACCAACGGACGTCAAACTCCAGAGGGCCCCGAAAGGAACAAGTTACTTACCTGTAACTGTTGTTCTCCAGAATGGGTCTGGCATGGATTCACATGCTCATGAATATTCCCCGTCGTCAGGCTGGGAATCCTCGGTAAAGAAAAAACCAGTATCAGTTTCGTTTCTGATCTGTCTTTCGTAGTAATAACCAATCACTGGTCTCTGCGTCATACTGACCACAGCCAATGACTGCCCTCTACCTAAGCCCCACCTCTGGCAGCCATCTTCAGATTTGGAAGCACGTGAAGTGGCAGTATGACCAAGTGAAGAGCCGCAGAGGGGTAGGCGGGAGGGTTTGCATGTGAATCCATGCCAGACCCATGCTGGAGAACAACAGTTACAGGTAAGTAACTTGTTCCTTCTCCAGCATGGGGTCTGGCATGGATTCACATGCTCATGAATAAAGAATACATAGCAGTACACACATGCACAACCACGGGAGGTGGCAAAAGCTCAACATTAAGCATTACATCAAACTCAACATTAAGCATCTTACCTCCTCACCAGGCTCACCTCAGGCGAACAGGTTGCGCAGCACTGCTTGGCCGACCCTGGACTCCTCCCTGGAATCCCGATCGACGCAGTAGAATTTCGTGAAGGTGTGCGTCGACCTCCACGTAGCAGCCCTGCATATGTCCAGCAGGGGCACACCAGAAAGGAACGCCGTGGTAGCTGCGATCGCTCTGGTGGAATGGGCTCTCGGACGGCCAGGCAGCGGTCGGTTTGCCAACCAATGACAGTACATGATACAGCCGGAGAGCCATCTGGAAATGGAAGCCTTCGAGAGTGCCTTCCCCTGATTGACAGGTCCAAAATTCACAAAGAGTTGTGACGTCTTCCGAAAACACTTCGTGCGGTCCACGTAGAACTTCAGCGCTCTAGCCACATCCAGCGAGTGCAAAGTCCTCTCAGCCGGCGACGAAGGCGACGGGAAGAACACAGGCAACACCAAGGGTTCGTTGAGGTGGAAGTCCGACGGCACCTTGGGCATGAAGGAGGGGTGCGTCCTGAGCACTACCCTCGTGTCGTGAAAAGTCAAGTACGGGGCCTTGCAGGAAAGGGCCTGGATCTCTCCCACTCGTCGCGCGGAGGTGATGGCCACAAGAAACGCTGTTTTCCACGACAGAAACTTCAACGGGCCGAGTGCAGAGGCTCGAACGGAGGTCCCATGAGCTTGGTCAGCACCACGTTGAGCTCCCACGCCGGGGCCGGAGCCTTCACCGGCGGGAACGATCTGAACAGTCCCTTCATGAACTCTTTCACCAGACGATGAGACCACAAGGACGTCCGCCCCGTGGTTCTGGTGTATCGGGAGATCGCAGCAAGATGAATCTTGATGGACGCGTGTGCCAGTCCAGCTTTGGCCAGCGTCAGCAGGTACGGCAGTACTTGGGGAGCCGTAATCCGTAGAGGGTTAATCTTCTGTGCGTGGCACCAGACAGAGAACCTCTTCCATTTGTGTCCGTAGCATTTAAGAGTCGAGGACGCCCTGGCCTTTGCAAGAACCTCTCTGCAGTCGGCCGGTATGTCGTATCCTCCAAACTCTAGCGCTGCAGGAGCCAGGCCTGCAAGTTCAGCGATTTCGGGTCGTGGTGGAGGATGGCGCCTCCTTCCCTGGAGAGTAGATCCGCGTCCACCGGCAGCTTGATTGACGGGGACGCTGACAAGTCCAGAAGGTCCGGGAACCATATCTGCCTCGGCCACGCAGGTGCGACGAGGATCATCCTGCACCGTGACCTCTTGAGCTGGTTGATGAGCCGAATTAGCAGTGGCAATGGAGGGAACGCGTAAAGGAACAGGCCCTCCCAGGGGAAAGAGAAAGCATCGCCCATGCTCCTCGCCTGGGGAAACCTGCTGGCGGACCTCCGGCACTTGGAGTTCGTCGCCGTCGCGAACAGGTCGATCTGGGGTGTGCCCCACCATCGGAAGAGGCGATCCACTAGATCCTGCCGTAGCTCCCACTCGTGGCACGAGCGCAGCTCCCTGCTGAGTGAGTCGGCGATGGTGTTTTTTATCCCTGCCAGATGAAACGGCACCAGAAACATCCTTTGGGCGACGGCCCAATGCCACAGGCCCTGCGCCTCCTTGGACAGTGCTGGGGACCTGGTTCCTCCCTGTTTCCTGATGTAAAACATGTTGGTGGTGTTGTCGGTGAAGATCCTCACGACCTTGCCCTTGAGGGACAGAAGGAAGGACCTGAGGGCCCAAATCACTGCACGGAGCTCTAGGACGTTGATATGTAGTGATTTCTCCGTCGGGAGCCAAAGGCCTCTTGCGTGCAGATTTTCGGTGTGCGCTCCCCACCCTTCCAGGGAGGCATCCGTGGTCACTGTCTCCTGGTGGGCTGGGGTCTGGAAGTCCATGCCCGCCATCAGATGCGCGCGGGTGCCCCACCACCGGATCGCTCGTCGGAAACTCTCGTCGAGTGTGATCCTTTCTTCGAAGCTGCCCGTCGTTTGGATCCAGCGCGCGTCCAGGAACTCCTGCAACGGGCGCATCCGGAGCCTGCACAGGGGAATGAGGTAGATGCAGGAAGACATCATTCCGAGGAGGGACTTGATGGACCTCACCTTGGCCGCGTCGGCCACCAACATCCGTTGTACCTTGCCCAGGATGGCCCTGGTCCTCTCCTCCGACGGGGAGGCCAGAAGGGACACTGTGTCGAGCCTCGCTCCCAGAAACAGTGCGTCTTGCGCGGGTACCAGGTGGGATTTGGCGTAGTTCAGGGAGAATCCCAGGTCCGTGAGAAGCTGGACGGTCCTTGCCGTGTGGTCCACGGCGAGCTCCCTCGTCTTGGCTCGGATGAGCCAGTCTTCCAGGTAGGGGTAGACGTGGATCCCCTCTCGGCGCAGCTGCGCTGCCACCGGTGCAAGGCACTTGGTGAAAACCCTGGGTGCCGACCGTAGTCCGAAGGGGAGGGCTTTGAACTGGTAGTGACGCCCTTGGACCACAAACCTGAGAAATTTTCGGTGCCCCCTTAGGATGGGAATATGGAAGTAGGCATCCTCCAAATCCAACGACGACAGGACGTCTCCTTCCTCCATCTGACCCAGGACGTGCTGGAGGGTGACCATCCGGAACTTCTGAGCCTTGATGAACTTGTTCAGACGTCGCAGGTCTAGGATGGGGCGCCATCCTCCTGTCTTCTTCTTCACGAGGAAGTATCTCGAGTAAACTCCGGAGCCCCGAAGCCTCTTTGGAATGAGTTCGATGGCGCCCTTCCTGAGCATCGCCTTTACCTCCCTGAGAAGCTGCAGGACGTGAAGCTCTTTCCTGGTCACGGTGGGGACGCGCGGGCACCTTCTTTGAAACTCGAGCGCGTGGCCCCGGGCTAAGGCGTCCAAAACCCAACGGTCGGTGGAGATGGACTCCCACACGCTGACGAAGCTCGCCAGCCGGCCTCCCACCGGGGTGCTTCGGTGGGGGCCCGACCCCACGGTCGGTTCAATCCTGTTTCGACGAGGCTTTGCCGCATTGACCTCCTTGGCGACGACGGCGGTGTCCGCCGGACTTGCCTCGTCCCCTATAGGCCTCCTGAGACGACGAGCGGGCCGCTTGACGGTAGGTGGAGAAACCGCCACCGGAGCCTTTGGAGGCGCCCTTGCCTCCGCTGCTCCGAAAGGGCGGCCGTCGTTGTTGCAGAACCCCAAGGGCCCGGGCCGTCTCCGTGTCCGCTTTAATGGCCTGAAGGGAATCGTCCACTGTTTTCCCAAACAGGTTGTTCCCATCGAACGGCATGTCCAGGACTCTGGTCTGTACGTCTTGACGGAAGTCCGTAGCCTTGAGCCATCCACGCCACCTAAGGCACACGCCGTTGCCCAACTGGCGAAATCCCGTATCGGCGATGTCCGTCGCAATAGTGATGGCGTGGTCCGACGCCACCTCACCTTCCTGTAGGATCTCCAGGGCGTACGCCCCGCCCTCTTGTCGTCCGGTAGGAAGTCCAGCAGGGGAGCCAGTTTGTACCATAGCTCCCTGTCATAGCGGGCCACAATAGCCAAGGCGTTGGCCGCCTTAATCGTCGTCGCTGCAGATGAGATGACCCTGCGTCCCATAGAGTCCAATTTCTTTCCCTCGCCGTCCGGCGGGGAAGTCGATGTGGAGGCCGCACCCCCCCCCGCTTTCTTCCTGGCCACCGCGGAGACGACGGAGTCCGGCGTAGGCTGCGCCCGGAGGCACAGGGGGGCCGCGTCCGGGACCCGGTACTTCTTTTCGTACCGGTCTCTTCTAGCTGGCGTCGTGGAAGGGTTCTTGAGGAGGGCGAGGCCCTCATCCCAAATGTCGTCCAGTAGAGGCACCGCGAGGACCGTCTTCCTCTTGGCCTCGCGCCGTTGATAAAGGAATCCTTCCTTTTTCTTCTCCTCAGGGCAGAGTTGGAAAAGTTCGGATGCCCTGGCAATCATGGAGTGGAACGATCCAATCTCGTCGGGCGGAGAAGCCCTGGTGGGAGGTGACGACGGAAGATCCTCGTCGTAGACCTCGTCGTCCGTACCCGTCGCAACCGTGTCAGTCCCCGTATCATCCCCTTGAGTCGTGGACGGGGAGGAGGGCTGGACGGGGCGCGACGACTGAAAAGGAGGTGGAGGGTGAATCCTTCTTTTCTTGGGAGGAGGAACGCCAGAAGGTCCCGGTTCTGGGTCCCCCGACGGGAGTGGTTCCTCCGCTGGCAACGGTAGTCTCGTCCTTATCTCCGAGCATAAGGACTGTATAGCCAACAAAATGGCCGCCGAGTTGTCTTGCAGCGCTGGCAGAGGGGAATCCGACGGGCGATCAGGGGCCCCGTCGGCGCCCTCGACGATGTCGTTGTCACCCGTGTCGGGATCCATCCCGACGGGCCGGTCTTTTTCCATGCCGAGGCCGTGGCTTAAGACCTCGATCAGCTCTCCCTCCGAGGTTGAAGCCGAGTCTACGACGACACCCTGCCCCCCCCCTTTTCTTCTCCGCCGGAGATTTCACGGGGGTCCTATCGATGGGCATAAAAGAGGACTCCCTCCGAGGTGGCAGGAAGACTCTGAGCCCCGAGGTCGCCACCACTGGCGTAGCCTCCACAGTCTGAGCCAGGGCCGCCGCGACAGTCTCGATACAGGCCTTGGCCGGATGGATTAAGGCCTTCACCACCTTAGGTGCGCTCACCTCCTTATCCTTGAGGGGGGGACACTGCATCGCTCCCCCTCCGATGGGGCCTTCGAGCTCGACCGGGGCCTCTCCAGGAGCTTTGCCGGGTGCTCGGCCTTCCTCTTACCCAACCCAGAGCGTTGGCTCGTGGTTGATGGTACCGGGGAGGGTGCGCCCTGCCTGGCGCCCGTAGAGCCCGACCGTTCGGCGCTCCCGGTGCCAGCGGACTCGCGGTGCTTGGCCTTGTGTTGGACCCCCCTCGCCGGGGCGTCCTCAAAGGTCTTAGAAGACCGCTCGGATTTCTTCCTCTTCTTCTCGCCGGACGGGCTCGTCCCTTCCAGCCAGTTGGCGAGACGTTGATGGCGGTCCTTCATGGTCCGCTCCGACATGTTGCCGCAAAACGCACAGTCCTTCTCCACGTGCGTCTTGTCCTCATGTAAGCAGTAGAGACAAAAGGAGTGTTCGTCCTCCTTAAAGACGTTCTGCAGCTGGCATCCAGGGCAGACCCTGAACAGCTTTCCGGGCGTCGAGCTTCCCTTCTCCTGGGCCATGTCCGGGACGGGCCTGAGGAAACTTCTGGAGTCCTCCAAAAGCGTAGCTCGACGAAATCTTCACCCTTGAGGGGCGCAGACGAATCCGACACGGGTCCCCGTTGATCGGATGGAGAGTCGGTGGAGCTCGAGGCTCTTTTGACCGAAAAAAAACGAAGTTTTTGAGAAAAACGTGAAAAAATAGCACTAGGATCCCAACACATGAACGTGCGGTAAAAATCTGAAGATGGCTGCCAGAGGCGGGGCTTAGGTAGAGGGCAGTCATTGGCTGTGGTCAGTATGACGCAGAGACCAGTGATTGGTTATTACTACGAAAGACAGATCAGAAACGAAACTGATACTGGTTTTTTCTTTACCGAGGATTCCCAGCCTGACGACGGGGAATATTCATGAGCATGTGAATCCATGCCAGACCCCATGCTGGAGAAGTCAAAGCACGCGACCACACCTAGTGACAAAAGCAAAGACCGAAATGCTAAAAGAGAACTCATAAAACGCTCTGCCAGGTCTACTAAGACCCGCACTTTCATTTTGAAAAGCATCTGGAAAGAAGACGCCTCTTTCATCCTCAACAGAAAAACCATCCTAAAAATCTTGCATCTGGTTCCAGCACTAAAATCAGTATCCACAGAAGATCTTACAATTGTGGAATTTTAGGACAAAAAGAGAGTTGACAGTGTTTATTTACACATACAGTCCGAAATCATAAAAACCGCCTTAACAAAGGCTAAAAAGAAACAGAGCTCTAGGATACGATCTCACAGATTACATAAGCAATGAAGGCCGCAAACTCAAAGAACACTCATTAGATCGCTTGGAGAGACGCTCTCGAGCTAAAAAGAGGAAAGTCCATGGCACCAACGGTTCCACATACTTGAACGATCAGGCCTTGTCATCCTCAAACAGGCGCTATCCAAGATCCACCTCGCGGAAACAGAACGAGGGCCACCGTCCAAGCTCCTTAGAGTCCTGCCTGGCCCCCAGAAAAACTGGATCACCACCATCGAACAAGAAATCCCAACTAAAGGAAAAGAGAAGTCAACCGATGACTAGAAGCAACCTAGCCCCAAGGAAGACCCAAACTGTTGGGCCTGGTTGCCCAAAGCCCTGTCAATAAAACAAAGATCCTAGCAATCAAACATAAGGCAATTTAACAAGGATGCCTCTTGTCAGTCACCAAATACGGAACCGACTACCAACCTAACCTTGGGCTCCTGGAAAAACCCGAGGTTTTACCCACCTGACGTACTCTTCTGATGTAAACCTCGGATCATCCTACATCTGGTGTTTTTAAGAAACTTGGATCCAAAACAAACCAACGATAGAAGGCTATGCAATCATTTCTTCCTCAGCCCTGAGAGGAGCCTCAGGCAGACCAAGGGCCGGATTACTGATCGCTCTGCGCATTGGATCCAACTTTCAGTTCCTCAAAGTAATAAAGGAGGAGCCGCATATCTTGGCAGCATTGATCCAACGAGGCTACAATCAACAAGACTCAAGTAAACGAAATTAAACTACTTACTTACTAGTAAACCTGTACTGGAACCCCAAAGAATGTGCAACAGAGCACTTGCTATTGAAAATCAAAAACATTCTGAAGGATCCTCTATCAAACGACCGAATTCATAGCACAATCATTTGCGGCGATTTAAACGTCAAGATCATGGACAAGGAATCCGAAAACTCCCAATCAAAACCAAACATCTTACAATTGCCAGAAAACTCCCTAGAAAGAGGAAAGAAATGGGCGAACCTGATGGACTCCTTTGACCTTCATAACGCCCTCTTCTTGGGCAAAGTTCCTCACCCGGTCCTCCCCACTTGGGAGTTAGCAGGAAGGCACGCTACCCTAGACCACATCTATCTTTCTAGAAACCTCTTGCCACAGGTCACAGGTTTCGAGATCATTAGAACACGCAACAGTGACCATAATCTCCTGAAAATGACGTGGACAGCTCCCAGCCTCGACGTCCATGAAAGTTTGAGCGCCCGGAGAACGACCAACATTGAGACCTATGCCAACTCCACACGTTTAAGGCTGAAAGGTTCACTCATTACGACACTAATTACAAATTACCGTCAAGAAAAAGCTCTGGACAACGCAATAGAGGCAGGCAGCCTCACGGACTACTGCCCGCTACTACAACCATACCAGATTCAAAAAACAGGTAACCAAAATAAAGTGAAGACTCACCACCACAACAACTTGACACTTAGAGAAAAAAGGCTGGAGATGAGACGAGCCACAAGAAAGGCCAGACGTTTTCCTTCATCCACTAATAGAGAAACAGCTCGGGCCGTCACAAACGCTTACAAAAACTGGCTAAAAGGCTTTAAACTCCAGCTATATCAAGATGACTCTGAGCAAATGCTGCAAGTACTGGCTGGCAAGCAAACGAAGGCTTTTTGGTAATTGATTAACGCAAAAAATTCATCAAGTGAGGACGCTTTATCACCCAGCGTTCCAGAAGAAGCCTGGATCGCTCACTTTTCCGCCCTCTTCGGCCCACCCGACAAGGGGATGGAACCTGGCAAACACCGAAGTACCCATTGGGACATTGATCCTGACCCAGCTTGCATCGAATCCAAAATCAAGAAATTAAAATCATCACGAGCACCCGGCCCTGATGGCCTGTCAAACATGGACTTAAAATCAAATCCGGCAAGCTGGTCTATCTTGATAGCTGAAATCTTTGAATCCATTCCGATGTCGTGGAAGACAGCAAACGTCGTGCCAATTTACAAGTCAGGTGACAGATGCGATCCGAACTAATATCGCCCGATAGCACTCCTTGACTGCATCGGAAAACTTTTTGGATCCTTTCTACTCGACAGCATCAAAACCTGGGTGTCATCTTCAGAAGGGTGGGACAATTTCCAAACTGGCTTCAGGAAAAACCTCAGTACCATGGCAAACATATTCACCATCAACATCCTAAAGGCCTGAGTCCAGGAAGGGGCACCCCCCCCTGTGCCTGGCTTTTATCGACTTGTCCAAAGCATTCGATAAAGTAAACAGAGAGAAGCTATGGACAAAACTTACTAACTGGAACTGTCCCCCTCCTTGCTGGATCCTATTCAAGAACTTTACTCTGAAACATCTATGAGAGTGCGACTTAACTGCACAGAGCTACTCTCCTCTTTAATTGGTACAGCCTGTGGAGTAAAGCAGGGATGCCCTCTGGCACCGGCACTTTACAATGCCTACACTGGTGACTACCAACACGCCGAAAGGAATGTAAAAGCTTTCCCCCCTTCTTTAGGGTCTGAAAAAGTCAGCAGGCTGCTTTATGGAGACGATATCATCTTAATCGACCAAATGAAGATAGGGCTGCAGCGAAACCTGGACAATTTGATGGAATACCTGCAAACCAACGACCTGGAAAGCAACGCCTTGAAAACTAAAGTGATGCGACTAATAAAAACAGCCAAACGAAAAGTTCCAGAGGCATGGTTCTTCAATAACATTCGCCTCAAAGAGGTGGAATCTTTTAGATACCTGGGCACCATGTTTAGCAACAAAATGAATGAGCAACCAATGCTAGACCTCCTGATCAACAAAAACAAAACCTTGACAAATCAACTGATCATTATGGACAAATAATTTGGTCGCTTTTCAGTTAAGGCGGCAACGAACTTTTACAGGATGAAAGCGGTTCCAGCGCTTACTTGTGGAGTGGCGGCCATGTTTGGCATTTCAGATTCTATTTGGCCGAAATTGGAGGGTTCCCTTTGGAAAAAAGTCCTCCGACTACCTACCGCTACCCCAATAACTCTGATAAGACGTGAACTCGGTCTCACCTCACTCGAAGGCACAGTATCCCTTAACAGCTTGATGTTCTACAGAGAAGTGAGATCTGTGGAGAAAATCTACACTCTGATCCAAGAAGAAACCGAGAAAGGTTCAAACAAAACGCTCAAAACCTGGATAGATAAAAAACAATCTCTCCTAAAATCAATAGGTAGTTCAGAGAACGAGCTGCTGGGCAATCCGGCAAAAATGGCTAAAAAATTGAAAGCAGCAGACTGGTGCGAGACCCAACAGAAAGCTCTGAATTACAAATCTGCGGCCCACCTTCCACCTTTTGCCCAAAAAATAAACGAGCCCATCAGCTACCTATTGAAATTTCCAAATAAGACCTTTCGCTCAACTTTTTTGAGAGCAAGACTGAACATCCTAAAATCTAATGAGGTCTCGAAAACCCGAGGCAAATCCGCGTCTGACTCCTGCCATTTCTGCCTGAATCAAGAATCAAAGGAGAGCCTAAAACACCTGATTCGCCATTGCCCTGGAACGACTGGCAACAGAGAAACCCATCTAGGTCACCTCTATTCAAAATTCTCAAGACTGGATGAGGACTACTGGTGGTCATACTCGATGAATGGGCTAAATCGAAGACCAGTAATCGCTGTGGTAAACTTTTTGCACAGTTTGAACTTGGACGTTATTTGTCAATTATCAGAAAGACCTGGAAAGGACTTAGCCCTTTGATAAGCAACTGGAAATCTAACTTGGAAGAAGGAACAAGTTACTTAACTGTAACTGTTGTTCTCCAGCATGGGTCTGGCATGGATTCACATGCTCATGAATATTCCCCGTCGTCAGGCCGGGAATCCTCGGTATAGAAAAAATCAGTATCAGTTTCGTTTTTGATCTGTCTTTCTCAGTAGTAACCAATCACTGGTCTCTGGGTCATACCGCCCCCAGCCAATGACTGCCCTCTCGCTAAGCCCCGCCCCTGGCAGCCATCCTCAGATTTGGTAGCACGTGAAGTGGCAGTATGACCAAGTGAAGAGCCGCAGAGGGGTAGGCGGGAGGGTTCGCATGTGAATCCATGCCAGACCCATGCTGGAGAACAACAGTTACAGGTAAGTAACTTGTTCCTTCTCCAGCATGGGGTCTGGCATGGATTCACATGCTCATGAATATAAGAATACATAGCAGTATACACATGCACAACCACGGGAGGTGGCAAAAGGCTCAATATCAAGCAATACAACAACTCAACATTAAGCAACTCTTACCTCCTCACCAGGCTCACCTTAGGCGAACAGGTTGCGCAGCACTGCCTGGCCGACTCTGGACTCCTCCCTGGAATCCCGGTCGACAGTAGAATCTCGTGAAGGTGTGCGTCGACCTCCACGTAGCAGCCCTGCAGATGTCGAGCAGGGGCACACCAGACAGGAACGCCGTAGTAGCAGCGATCGCTCTGGTCGAATGGGCCCTCGGACGGCCTGGCAACGGTCCGTTTGCATGATGCAGCCGGCGAGCGATCTGGAAATGGAAGTCTTTGAGAGAGCCTTCCCTTGATTCACAGGTCCAAAGTTCACAAACAGCTGTGATGTCTTCCGAAAACTCTTTGTGCGGTCCACGTAGAACTTCAGCGCTCTAGCTACATCCAGCGAGTGCAGAGTCCTCTCAGCCGGCGACGAAGGCGACGGGAAGAAAACTGGCAACACCAAGGGCTCGTTGAGGTGGAAATCCGACGGCACCTTGGGCATGAAGGAGGGGTGCGTCCTCAGCACCACCCTCGTGTCGTGAAAAGTCAAGTATGGAGGCTTGCAAGACAGGGCCTGGATCTCTCCCACTCGTCGTGCAGAGGTGATGGCCACGAGGAATGCTGTCTTCCATGACAGAAACTTCAACAGCACTGAATGCATAGGCTCGAATGGGGCCCCCATGAGCCTAGTTAGCACCATGTTGAGCTCCCACGCCCGGGCAGGGGCCTTCACCGGCGGGAATGATCGGAACAGTCCTTTCATAAATTCCTTCAACAGACGATGAGACCACAAGGACGCCCGTCCTGTAGTTCTGGTGTAACGTGAGACGGCAGCCAGATGTACCTTGATGGAAGCGTGAGATAGGCCAGCCTTGGCCAAAGACAGTAGGTACGGCAATACTTGAGGGGCCGTAATCCGCAGAGGGTTAATCTTCTGTGCACGGCACCAGACAGAGAACCTCTTCCATTTATGTCCGTAGCACTTGAGAGTTGAGGATGCCCTGGCCTTTGCAAGAACCTCTCTGCAGTCGGCCGGGATGTCGTATCCTCCAAACTCTAGTGCTGCAGGAGCCAGGCCTGCAAGTTCAGCGACTCTGGTTCGTGATGAAGAATGGCGCCTCCTTCTCGGGAGAGAAGATCCGCGTCTGTCGGCAGCTTGACTGGTGTGGACGCTGACAAGTCCAGAAGGTCGGGGAACCAGATCTGCCTTGGCCACGCCGGTGCGACGAGGATCATCCTGCACCGGGACCTCTTGAGCTGGTTGACGAGCCAGAGTAGCAACGGCAACGGCGGGAACGCATAAAGGAACAGGCCGTCCCAGGGGAACGAGAAAGCATCGCCCATGCTCCTCGGTTGGGGAAACCTGCTGGCGAACCTCCGGCACTTGGAGTTCGCCGCCGTCGCGAAGAAGTCGATCTGGGGTTCGCCCCATCGTCGGAAGAGTCGGTCCACTTGATCCTGGCGCAGTTCCCACTCGTGGCACGAGCGCAGCTCCCTGCTGAGTGAGTCTGCAATGGTGTTTTTTATCCCTGCCAGATGAAAGGGTACCAGAAACATCCCTTGGGCGACGGCCCAATGCCACAGATCCTGGGCTTCCTTGGACAGGGCAGGGGATCTGGTTCCGCCCTGCTTCCGAATGTAAAACATCGTGGTGGTGCTGTCGGTGAAGATCCTCACCACCTTGCTCTTGAGGGACGGAAGGAAGGACCTGAGGGCCCAGAATACTGCGCGGAGCTCCAAGATGTTGATGTGGAGAGTCTTCTCCTCCGAGCACCAAAGTCCTCTCGCGTGGAGACCCCCGGTGTGCGCTCCCCAACCTTCCAGGGAGGCATCCGTCGTCAACGTCACCTGGTGGGCCGGGGCTAGGAAACCTGTTCCCGCTGTCAGATGAGCGCGGACACCCCTCCATCGTATCGCCTGACGTCTGGATCCAGTGGGCGTCGAGGAATTCTTGCAAGGGCCGCATCCGAAGTCTGCAGTGGGGCACCAGATAAATGCAGGAGGACATCATTCCGAGGAGGGACTTGATAGACCTCACTCTGGCCACATCCGTGGCCAGTAGACGTTGTACCTTTCCTAGGATGGTCCTTATTCTTTCCTCCGACGGTGAGGCCCGCCGCGCCACTGTGTCGAGCTGTGCTCCCAGAAACAGGGCGACTTGCGACGGGACCAGGTGGGATTTTGGAAAGTTGATGGAGAACCCCAGGAACTTTCGGTGCCTCTTTAGAATAGGGATGTGGAAGTAAGCATCCTCCAAGTCCAACGATGACAGGAAATCGCCCTCCTCCAGCTGTCCCAGTACGTGCTGGAGGGTGACCATCCGGAACTTCTGTGCCTTGATGTATTTGTTTAGTCGTCGCAGGTCCAGGATGGGACGCCATCCTCCTGTCGTCTTCTTCACAAGGAAGTATCTTGAGTAAACTCTGGAGCCCCGAAGCCTCTTCGGGACGAGCTCGATGGCACCTTTCCTGAGCATCGCCCGTACTTCCAACAGCAGTTGAGGGATGTGATTCTCCTTCCTGGCCACGGGAGGAATGCGGGGGCACCTCTTCTGGAACTCAAGGGCGTGCCCCAGTGCCAGGGCGTCCAGCACCCAACGATCGGTGGAGATGGACTCCCACACGCCGACGAACTTAGTCAGCCGGCCTCCCACCGGGGTGCTTCGGCGGGGGCCCGACCCGACGGTCGGTTCAATCTTGCTTGGAGGCTGCTTTGCCTCCTTGACCACCTTGGTGACGACGGCGGGATCCACCTGACTTGCCGCGTCCCCTGTAGGCCTCCTGCGACGAAGACCTTGCCGCTTGACGGTACGTAGAGGAGCTGATGCCGGCTCCCTTGGAGGCACCCTGTCTGCCTCCGGAGCTCCGAAAGGATGGCCGTCGCTGTTGGAGCACACCCAGTGCACGGGCCGTCTCCGTGTCCGTCTTGATCGCCTGAAGGGATTCATCAACCGCCTTGCCAAAAAGGTTGTTCCTATCGAAGGGCATGTCCAAAACCTTGGTCTGAACGTCCTGGCGGAAATCCGTCGCCTTGAGCCATCCTCGTCGTCTCAGGCAAACGCCGTTGCCCAACTGACGGAAACCGGTGTCGGCGATGTCCGTAGCCACCATAATGCCGTGGTCCGAGGCAATCTCACCTTCCTGCAAGATTTCCAGGGCCTCAGCCCTCTTGTCATCCGGAAGAAAGTCCAACAGAGGGGCGATCTTGAACCACAACTCCCTGTCGTAGCGGGCTACGATGGCCAGGGCGTTGGCCGCCTTGATGGTCGTCGCTGCAGATGAGATGACCTGTCGTCCCATCGCATCCAGCTTCCTACCCTCGCCGTCCGGAGGGGAGGTTGAAGTCGAGGCCAATCCCCCCCTGCTTTCTTCTTGGCCGCCGCCGAAATGAGCGAGTCCGGGGTAGGTTGCGCCCTAAGGCACAAGGGGGCAGCGTCGGGGACCCGGTAATTCTTCTCGTACCGGTCCCTCTTCGCAGGAGCCGTGGCAGGGTTCTTGAGGAGGGCGAGCCCCTCATCCCAGATGTCATCAAGAAGCAGCACGGCGAGGACCGTCTTCCTATTAGCCTCGCTCCGCTGGTAAAGGAACCCCTCCTTTTCCTCTGGGCAGAGCTGGAAGAGCTTGGATGCCCTGGAGATCATTGCATGGAAGGATCCAATCTCGTCGGGCGGGGACGCCCGGGCAGGGGGCAACAGGGGACACGTCCCGTCGTCGCCTCCGTCGTCATCCGTACCCGTCATAGTCGTGTCCATGCCTGTATCATCCCCGTGGGTAGTGGACTGGGGGGAAGGCAGAGAAGGCCGCAGACGCGGGAGAGGCGGCCTAGGATGCGTCCACCTCCTCTTAAGTGGTGGGCTCCCCGAAGGTCCTGGCTCCGGTTCCTCCGGCGGGTCTGGGTCAGGCACCTCCGTCGGGGGAAGGGGCAACCCAGTCCTGATCTCCGAGCATAAGGACTGGATGGCTGACAAAATGGCCGCCGAGGTGTCCAGCGGCGCCGGAAACGACGGGAGCGAGGGCTCTTGAGGAGCCTCATCTGCGTCAGCGTCGCCCTCGTCGTCGCCCTCGTCGGGATCCCATCTGGGCCTCCTCCACGACTTGGATGAGCTCCTCTTCCGAGGTCGTGTCCGTATCCACGACGGCCACCAACCCCTCCACCCTCTTTCCAACGAGGACTTTGTGGGGGTCTTCTCGATGGGCCTGAAAGACGAATCCCTCCGCGGTGGCAGTCTTAGCAGGGTGAATTAAGGCCAACGTCACCTTCTGTACGCCTGGGGCCTTCACCTTGGGGGGAGGGTCCGAGCCTCGCTCCCCCTCTGCCGGAATCTTCGAGATCAACCGGGGCCTCTCCAGAAGCTTCGCCGGGTTCTCGGACTTCCTCTTACCCGAGCCAGAGCGTTGGCTCGTGGTCGATGGCGCCGGGGAGGGTGCGCCCTGCCTGGCAGCCAAGGAGCCCGACCGTTCGGCGCTCCCGGTGCCCGCGGACTCGCGGTGCTTAGCCTTTTGTTGGGCCCCCGTCGCCGGAGCACCCTCACAGGACTTGGAAGACCGCTCTGACTTCTTCTTCTTCTCGCCTGGTGGGCTCTTACCTTCCAGCCAGTTGGCGAGACGGAGGTGGCGATCCTTCATGGTCCGCTCCGACATGTACCCACAAAACGCGCAGTCCTTTTCCTTGTGCGTCTTGTCCTCATGGAGACAGAGGCATAACGAATGCTCGTCTTCCTTGAAAACATTCTGAAGCCGGCATCCAGGGCAGGTCCTGAATCGCTTCCCGGGCGTCGAGCTCCCTTTCTCCTGGGCCATGTCCGGGGTAGGCCTCGGAACTTCTGGAATCTTCCAAAAGCGTAACTCGACGAAATCTTCTCCCTTGAGGGGCGTAGAAACTCCGAAACGGATCCCCGTTGATCGGAAGTAGAAACGGTGGAGCTTGAGGCTCTATTTAACCGAAAAAATCTCCTGAAAAAGCGCGAAAACGCAGCAAAAGCTCGAGAGCTAAGCACGAGGACTCCCAACACTTGAACGTGCGGTAAAAATCTGAGGATGGCTGCCAGGGGTGGGGCTTAGGGAGAGGGCAGTCATTGGCTGGGGGCAGTATGACCCAGAGACCAGTGATTGGTTACTACTGAGAAAGACAGATCAGAAACGAAACTGATACTGATTTTTTCTATACCGATGATTCCCGGCCTGACGACGGGGAATATTCATGAGCATGTGAATCCATGCCAGACCCCATGCTGGAGAAAAAGGATTTTCTTCTTCTTTTTGTAAAAACTGTTAATTCAGTTAACACAAAAAAAAATACAAAAAAAATAAAAATAAATAAGGGTCACAAAGTAAAACATGTATGCTATGCTGTGGACTGCAAACTAACGAAATACCTGCTCTAACATGTTCTGTTCTCTTTTCCCAGAGATAATGCAGCAACCGGGACCACAACATTTCACACGCGATACACAAAACACAGGACAGGCCCTCCTCAATCCAAACAGTAAGTCTGCAACGATTGCTATTATTCTTCTCTATAGTGCAATGTGTGCACTTATTTCTGCTATACACATACCAATATCACCCTTTTCAATACTCACCTATATTACACTACGCAGCTTGCGCCTACGCCCTACATGCTTCACTACACCCTGTTCAGTGTAGGGTCTCCAGCCATGCACCCAACATTCTACACCCTGCCCACAATTGCTGCTGCACTGTACAACTATGCATACAAACATCTATCCACGTAGCACTAACCCCACACAACACACCCACCTACCCCTTAGCCACTGCAGTCGACATTGGCTGCCATTTCTTCCGCACAATACATAACATGTTTCCTACGTACACTGGTCACCTAAGCCTATAATAAGTGGACACACTGAATGCACAACACAACAGTAACCTACCCGACAATATGCACAATCACAACCATACAACTTGATGAATGCATCCATACAGCTTAAGTAACTGTGGTAACTGCTGCAACATTTGGCTCCTTGCTTTCCATTGGCCCCATGTAGGCCATTAGGTCATTTTCATTGTTATGTACACCATTTAAAAAAAAAGTATCCAACACATTTCAGTGCAGCGCATGGGTCATAGCTCGGCAGCCATATTCCAACCACTGCGTTACTGCTTAAGTTTTCAAACTTCTGTTTCCCTTTCTTATTGTGTAAAGGAAACACAGCTGGAACACCATAACCCCCTTACACTGTTTGACGACTGTACACACTAACTGCTTTTCTATGCTGAACGGCAGGCCCGAACAGGTTCATGCTGCACTACATCAAACTGCGTAAGGATGGGCCACACACCCACGTATTGTGAGGCAGCGAACACACAGTCTGCCATCGTCCACCTTTGCCTCGTAACACACTGCACATACAACTGGTCCTTAGGCACTGTAAAAGCACATTTAATGGATGTTGCCAGCTGTGCATTCACGGCACCATGTGTATGACACCATCAGCTCTACTTGTACGTCGTACTACCTTCACCGTAATGACACTGCCAACATTCGTAAATGCATGCTACAATCGAAACACGTTGCCTGCTGATTCCTTTTTACCCCAGAATCATCTCCGGAAAGCGAAACCTAATATACCTCTCCTTGAACAGGACACACGCTCATTGTAAAACAGCCTTGAGGGGAAAGCATGTTTAGGCTCCAAGGTCAGACACTGTATGGAAGTATATCAAAAAAGGATACATAACATACACTGAGGTTCCTCTGTCCATGTGCCCCAAAAGTAGTCTGCAACAATCCCATATGCCGTACACTGCCATTTCTCGCCCACCCAAAACAAGCATGGGATTTGCCGAAGTTATGTAAGTACAACTTTACATCACATGCGTATTATGAACAACAAGTATTAAGCTGCTCTACTCCACGGCGCACTTTCTCTCTGTACATTGTACAGAGCTTTTTGACGGCAGTAAGGACGTGCCGTTACAGTGCCATGTGTCCACCATTGCCCGTAAATTGCTACTGCATAGTTCTTCCTTTTGCTACTTGTGTTCCCCACCCCCTGCAAATGCAGACATAAAGGTCAAGACGAAAAGAGAATGCAAGTCGTGCACTAAAACACACCTTCTGCTCACTCGTGCAGTGCTACATTCCCTATTTTGCCCTTTCTATGCCCTTTAACACAATTACTAGGTCTACGCACCCTCAGTGCACTGAATGTTGTAACGGCCACAGCTGCAGGCAGTGGTCAACCGGCAGACAAACATCGACAGCTCACATTTCAATGATGCACTTCTTAGCAAATCAGCTCCTCCATTCTCCAGCAATCCGGGGTGACCCCTACGAGAGTTCCTGTTTTCTTACTTTCTTTGCAGACAGACAGACACATTGTGCCGTGGGTGGAACACCACTCACTACCACTGTCATGTTTTGTAAAAAGGAAACACAGCAAAAGAGCATCTGGTGGCAACGTTTCCAAGACATTTTTCTTGTGTGGAGCTGTACAATCACAGTATCACCTACAAAAACAGACAGCACGACAGTGGCGTAACATATGACTCTACTCACTAACACATAGTACATGGTCCTCGAGGCAGCCAGCTATCACAACATCCTTCCTGCAAAGTCTTGTCCTGTACGCTGCCACTAATACCAGCTACCTACATCGACTCTTATTCTTCTTTCTTCTTAGATATCTTGCACCTTACTGCGAGTGCCACTCCTTCCACATTCCAATAGACGGGTGGTGGACCAAGCACTGGAAGATTAGCGATTTGATTTCCGTCATTATCTGGGCCGACCGATATGAGCCGGTATGTCCATTTGCGGTTTCCAGCAATACGAACCAACCTGCAAACCTTTATGCTGTAATGCATCCCAGAGGCACCAGGTGCTACCTTGTCTACCTTTCAAAGAAAATCTGTTGTTCCACACGGGCCACCGAGCACCACGAAGTACTCCTTTTCCCACTTTGCTAGATGAGAACAGAAGTACAGAAGTTTGCAGACGGCATTGCTCACTGAATTTTGTTTGTGAAGTAAAAGAGGGGTGAATGCAGCCAACTTACACGTTGTTGTTAACATTCTGTAGCAAAATAAAGCACTTCCAACAATTCACTGTGGTGTTACTAAACTATGGGAATGTTCTGGAACCATATGCTCTGTGTGCGCATGTCTGCTTTTGTTTATATTGTTTCTTTCCGCAGCTAGGTGCTCACATGACAGTGTGTGCTACACATGGCACGCACATAAAAACAATACCTGGAGTGCCTGCCGTGAGGAACGACTGTCCACAAGTAAAGTCAGAAACGCCAGTGACTGCTGCGATGGTGTATGCCGCACACACTTATAGGTAATGGAAGCAATGCACACATTTTTTGCATTTTTAAAGCGCTCACGCCGCCCGAGGGTATCGAGGCGCTTTACCAGGAATATGTCTCTTAGTTGCGTATTTATAGCGTGCTTAATACCCAGAGGTTTTTAAGCGTGGTCCCGGGGATCGAATCTGTGTTGCTTCATGTCGTCTTGTTTCCAAGGCGAGCACGTTGCAGCTGAGCTATCCTCCCGGGACATTACAATTTCACACAGTAGAAGCGCCAACCACGTTCGTTGGTCATCTCAACAACTACACAAAACAAAGCTAACAGTCAGATGGCGTGCCGTCCTGTATTTGGCTGTACTTAACAGTGTTGATAATGTTGTCGGCTGAAAATGTATGTGGGTTGGTCTGTACATTATCCATACTTTACATATGTAATACTTATTAACTTGTGTCATGTCGCAATATCTTCCTTCAATCTCAAAGCACAGCGCATTATGAGAGGCACACCATACGAAACATAAATGGTGGTATCTCAGTCCCTGAATGGCAACAAGGCGAATGACGCATACGATATGCAAGTGCAGGCACTTCACACTACCTCTACTTGTGTACCAACTGCACAATGTACTCTACAACCTTTCTGTAATAGTGAGCACCCACAGGAGACATGCATATTTCCAAGAGTGTACGCTGGAGTTACATATCAGTATAAGAACTGGCCAGCCTGTTAGGTACAAGGGCCCCAGCCATGCACACAAGCCACTAGGGTTTTTGGAGGCACAACATAGCGCACCGACTGGAAATATCCTCATATTGTCTGCAATGCACTCCCCATCCACAATGGAATCTGCCTGCACTCACCAGAAAAAGATAAGCCGCCTCTACAGGTGCCCACCAATAAAGTGTATGCGAGTACCTTCGTAAAAAGTCCATATTGCAAAAATGTGATGGTAAAAAATTCCTTCCATGTGCCAATGTCTGCCTGCCCTCCCTGGAGCAAAGCTGTGGCCAAGCCCTAGGCTCCTGGGTACGTAGGCCTCTGCCCATGCACCCAAGAGCCTAGTCCTTCAGCAGAGCCACTAGAAGGCAATAGAGGCGTGAATGCTACCATGTGGCCACGTAGCTGTGCTTTTTAACTCGTGTCATGTCACAATATCTTCCTTCATTCTCAAAGCACAGGGTGTTATGAGAGGCACACCTTACGAAACATAAATGGTGACATCTCAGTCGCTGAATGGCAGCAAGATCAATGACGCACACCATTTGCAAGTCCAGGCACTTCACGCCACCTCTACTGGTGTACCAACTGCAAAATGTCCTCCACAACCATTCTGTAATAGTTAGCACCCACAGGACAGATACATATTTCCAAAGTGTACGCTCGAGTTACATATCAGTATAAGAACGGACACAAAAAAGGCAACATTCTGAAACCTACTTCCAACCAGTGGCCATCCTGTTAGGTCCAAGGGCCACAGCCATGCACACAAGTCAGTAGAGGTTTTGCAGGCACAACATAGCACACCAACTGGAAATATCCTCATATTGTCTGCTTGGCCTCCCTGAAGCAATGCTGTGTCCAAGCCCTCAGCTCCTGGGTACATCTGGACGCCTACGGCCTCTGCCCATGCACCCAAGAGCCTACTCCTTCAACACACCCACTGCACACAAGCCAGTAGGGGTTTTGCAGGCACAACACAGCATAGCACACAACTGCAAATATCCTCATATTGCCTGCAATCCACTCCCCATCCCCAATGGGGTCTGCCTGCACTCACCAAAAAAGGATATTCGCCTCTACAGCTGCACGCCAATAAAGTATATGTGAGTACCTGCGTAAAAAGTGCATATGGCAAAACTGTGATGGTATAAAATTCCTTCCATGTGCCAATGTCTGCCTGCCCTCCCTGAAGCACGGCTGTGGCCAAGCCCTAGGGTCCTGGGTAGGGCCTCCGCCCTTGCACCCAAGAGCCTACTCCTTCAACACACCCACTAGAAGGCAATGGAGGCGTGCATGCTACCATGTGGCCACGTAGCTTCCCTGACCACCGGTACGTATGGGTACACTAACGGACTCAAACAAGGCTGCATTCTCCAACCTACTTCTAAACAGTGACCACACTGTTAGGTGCAAGGGCCCCAGCCATGCACACAAGCCAGTACGCCTTTGCAGGCACAACACAGCATAATACATCGCTTGCAAATACCCTCATATTGCATCCCATGCACTCCCCATCCCCAATGGAGTCTACCTGCACTCACCAAAAAATGATAGCTGCCTGTACAGTTACCCCCCAATGAAGTATCAGTGAGTAGCTGCGTAAAAGGTCCATATCACAAAACTGTGAAATCCTTCCATTTGCCAATGTCTTACTGCCGCCCCCCTGAAGCAAGACTGTGGCCAAGCCCTAGCCTGTTAGGTACATGCGGCGGCCTACGGCCTCTGCCCATGCCTCCAAGAGCCTAGACCTAGTACACACAAGGCAATAGAGGCATGCATGGGAACATGTGGCCACAGAGCTTTCCTGACTACAGGTATGTATGGGTACACTAGCGTACCCAAACACAACATTCTCACACCTACTTCCAACCAGTGCCCACAGTGTTAGGGCCAAGGGCCATAGCCATGCACGCTTTGCAGTCACAACACAACATAGTACACTGACGGCAAATATTCTCTCCAATGCACTGGAATGCAGTCTCCCTAACCATGCACACGAGCCAGTAGGGACTTTGCAGGTACATCACAACAGAGTACACTGACTGAAATATCCTCAGAATATCCAATGCACTCCCTATTCCCACTGCAGCCTGCCTGCAATTACCAAAATATGATAGTCGCCTGTGCAGCTACCCGCCAATAAATGATATGCGAGTAGCTGCATGCATGGAAGCATTGCATTGCGGGGTTGGTGCCCAAGCCCTAGGCTCTTGGGCACAAGGGGAGGCCGGCCGCCTCTACCCATGCACTGAAAAGCCTACGCCTCACCCACAACCACTACAAGGAAAGGCAGCCAAGCATGGGAACATTTCACCATAAACCCACCGCCATAAAACAATGTACACGCACAAAGTCAACATAACCACCGGCAGCTCTAGGCTACAGCACAACACATGGGCAATTTCTTCGCTTCACCCTCTTTCATCCACCCGAGCCTGCAAACCATGTTTTGCAACCCCTTTCAGCGCTGCACTATTCTCCGATACACCATGGCAGCGTTTCCCAAAACCTTTGACGCACAGCACGCTTTCCTCCAGACAACCACCGGCCGGTCCAATGTTCGCCGGCAGCACAGCGTACCGCAGGCCAATGAGACTTCGGTTTGGGACGTACATTTCAGTTCTTTACAACCAAAGTACTGGTCTGATTTCCACCAAACACACAAAAGCACGCTTTCCGACCCAAGCCCCCGCGCCTGCCACAAATTAGGTGCAAATCCGTCCAGCGGTTTGGGTGTAGCCATGTGCAAAGGTTTTACCCATTCAGTCTATGTAAAAAAAACAAATTCGGGGACCCCCTATAACGTTGCCCCGCCCCCCATACACAAAATCTCACCAAACTTGCTAAAGAAGTTCAGAGTGGCCCATATACTTTTTTTTGCAAAGTTTGATGAGGATTCCTCCAGGGGGAGCGAAGTTATAAGCCACCCAAAAAGTGCTCTTCCTGGGAGTTTAACAACTTAACCATAACTACACGGCCCGCTGTAGCCATTCAATTTCCGGTTGGTATGGAGTGGACGCTTTGTGGGGCAGTCTCTAAGTGCAGTTTTGGCAGGATGGTTCTCCTTTGCAGATATGTGACCACTGTCGCTACTGTTCAAGTTGTCGTGGTGCATTATGGAGGTCTACATTTGGGTTACATGTCGTGTGGATGTTTGCTCAGTCACCTGAAGAAGTTGATGAATGCAGGGATGCAGATTTTTCCCGCTGCCCAGGTTGTTTTCTCATGCATTCCACCAAGAGGAGTATGGGACCATGCCGGTGTAATTTGTCCCCAGCCAGAACTCAGAAGGTGTCTTATGAACATAAGCATGTGTGCATTTATGTGCACTGATGGGATGTTCTCCAACCACTATGAGATCATGAAGTCACAACATTTGAACTGCTTCCATGCAAATGGCATTTCTTTGAGCGCCATTGGCAATACATTTTTCTTTTACACTGTGCAAGAAAGATTGACCATAATTCGGTAAAAATGTAAGGAGTAGCAGCAAACAGAAACTCAAACAAAGAGAAAAAACAAAAAAGGGTGTTTGCAAGCATGTAAAAAAACTAACAAAAAACACACAAAACACCCCAAAACCTTTTCAGATGCACACTAAAGACCCAATCCCCTACCAAGTCTCACATTTCTCCCCCCCCCACCTGTTCCTAGCACGATAACTCAGAAGACTCCACAGTATTTTCAGCATGGCAGCCATGGAAATGGGACTGTGGAGGCTAAGGCATTGCTCAATAATGTTTCTGGTTGTGGTGTGTACGCAAAAAATGTGGCAGAAGTCTATTTGTACAGAGAAATGCAGAAGGCTATGGTTGAAGTGTGCAAGGTAAAGGGCAGGCATCCTGTTTGCATGCATGCACTGTATGTACTTGTTTGAAGTTGCTAACATACATTCAGTGCTGGTTTAGTGCGACCATTTTTCAGAATTCTGTAGTAAATGGGTTACTGCGGAAAAAAAATTCTGTGAAGTGTACAAGGTAAGTGGCAGGCATCCTGTTATGAATGCAATGTGTGTATGATGTGATATGGTATGATATGGCATTTATAACGCGCCTATACACAAGTGTTTCAAGGCGCGACGAGGCAAGGGAGGAGCAATAGAGGGGAGACACAGACAACGATCCTACTAGGCCAGGTATCACTCAGATCACGCAAGTGCATGGGTAGGGGGAGCGGAAAGTGAAGTACACTTGAAGAAGAATAAATGACAGTAAGTAAAAAATATGGCCCGCTGGTGACAAGGATAAGTGCAGACATCAGGTGGTGGTGGGACCGTTAGGGATACAGAAAACAGTCTCCAAGTGCAGGGGTTGCCAGAAAGGCAGTACAGGGGTGCGACTAGCGGGGGGACGTGGCCTGGGCCCAAGATCAGAGGGTGGCCAGGTCACCAGTGCAGAATCAGTTTCAGCCAGGAAGTCAGCAAGGGAGAGGAGGAGAAAAATCAGAAGCAAAAAGAAAGGTTTTGAGGTGCTTCCAGAACCGGAGATGGCTCTCCTCAAGTTTCAGGGAGGCAGGGAGGCGTTTCCAGAGGGATACCTCAGCCAAAGAAAGCGATCTACCACCAACTGGTTGCTTGGAGAAGCGACAGACCCCGAGGGGGTTGGAGGCGGATGAGGGAAGAGCTTGAGCAGGGAGATATTTAGGAAGTGAGAGTTGAAGGTATTGTGGTCCCAGGGCCCAGAAGGCCTTGTGAATAATGTAGAGGGTTTTGACCTCAATCCTTGCAGCCACTGGGAGCTAGTGCAGACATTTCAGTCCCGGAGAGATACGGTCCCTGGGCTTGAGGCCAAGGACAAGTTGCGCAGTCCTGTTCTGGATGAGTTGCAGAGGGCGGAGAGTAGAAGCAGGCAGATTTAGAAAAAGGCTAAGCAACCATAACTCACGCTACCAGTGTGCACTGCAAGAACTAACATCCATGACATCAAAGATGACATCACAAATGTAATTGATGACATGACTGATGACATCACATGTGTGGCTCCCTCTTTTTTTGTTCAGTGACATATGTACACCAGGTGCTTTTCTTCACTGACAGTCAGGACGCACTGCAGTCTGAAACGTAAAATATTTGATATCTATTGCTTCATGTACACCTAACAGATTTTTTTTCTTTAAGAGAACATATTGGAAAGGAAAGCAAGGCAGCACAAGCGGCACCCCTTCCACAACAGCATACAGGCACAGGAAAGGAAAGAAACTCTGTAAATAGCAAACTGGACAGCCCAGAACAATTGGTGAACAATTTTGGCACCTTGAAAGATTATGTACAAGGACATATTATGGACAAAATCAAATACCACTGGCCGACCTGCACGTGTACCCCTTGCCCATTTCACAGCCTGCCATCCCCTCAAAATCTGTGTGATCAGAGACGTTACGATGATACCTCAATCCCTTCCTCCCCTCACAACCAACTTGTGGAAATCCCCAATTCCCCCAAAATAAGTATACACTTCTGCTATACCTTCCCTTTCCTAATGGTATTTATGAAGCTGTGGAAGTGAACGTTGATATTTAAATTTGTGCTGGGTGTATATGTGGCTCTTCCTTTGTATTTAAAATGCAGTTATGACTCAGCGGCACACAGTACTGGTGGAAATTACCGCAATGAAGGAAAAGGGAGGTGTCCTACAGACACCGCACCTGCCCAACCTATCCGCAATCACAATGGAGGCATCCGTAGGATCCCAATACTACCCGCATGTTCGCATCTTGTGAACCAGCTATAATTAGTTGTGGGAGCAAATGTTTGTCCGATGCACAAGTACACGCCTGCGTATCTCTTCCTCTGTCTCCTGGTGACACCGCCCCTGTGCAGCATATACAAACTTGTGACAAACTTTAATTAGCTCGAGCCACCCACCCACGCCCCACAGGTAGCTGTACACATAAACCTATGCTATATCCTACAAACACCCAGCTTGTCCCAAAATGGTTGGCGCACGTGTGTTGCACTATTTATCAGTCCAGAGATCCCAACGGTGTACATAGGACACCTATGCACATGCGCACATTGTTTTTCGCACAAAACACGTCCTGCGGACAGCCGTCCCAATCAAGAACATTTGCGACGTCAACATGCAAACCCACGCTGCACGTGGGCCCTTATTTCGTGGACACGATCCAGACCCTCGGACAGCGGAGAAGTAGAGTGTTCTGCAATCTACGAAGTGTACTTGGGAAAGTACATGCTTACAAACACGCCACAATGTGCCATTGCACATGTATGTATTTGTTTGAACGATGTAGGCCTGTTTTCTGGGTGCAAGGTCTCCCAGCAACCCTACAAAAGGTCACACCTCAGAGCTGCTCTGCAATCGGTTTGTAGATTTTCAGAAAATAGTAGTGGCCCACATAGCTTTGAGCTGCAAGTGATGTCGGACCAAATCTGCAGTGCTACATTACCTTTGGAATTAATGGCAGCCATGTCAGGCCGGCTCACTACGCACAGTAATGGAGAAAAGTATTAATGCCCCTTCCTGTGAACCACACCCTCAGTACTGATAATCCCCACTGTCCCATTCCCATGGCAGCATGCTGAAAACGGTAGTATGTGGCACGTGCGCTTCCCCAAGTACCGCAAGGGCCACGCCCCACTAAGGTAGAAACAGGCCTTCTTCCCTTTCCACTATTTTCTTTCCAGCACAACCTCATTGGGTACTGTTAAATAGTCACACACACATCCACCAATCACATTGAAGAGCTTTCCATGTAACACTATCAGTTCTGTACAACAGTCCTCTGCGTACACACCACACCCACTAAAGTTATTGTGCAATCCCTTATTCTGCACAGTTCCATTTCCATGCCTGCCATCCTCAAAAGCCCCGGTTGTGGCTTTCGTGCTGCATGCGGGTGTGGGGGAATACATTTAAACCAGGGTATGGGATTTCATCTTTAGTGGTGGCTCTGAAAAGAGCCCTTTTTTTTGTAGGCACTTCTAAAGAAACACCTTTTTTCGGTTTTTATAGGATTTTGTGTTTTCTTCTCTTCACATTCTTACAGCAAACCTTTCAACGCATCCTGTAGATGGGCAAACAAAACAGCATTACCAATGGGCAACAACGAAATGCCATTTGCATGGAAAAACTCAGCATTTCGAGAATTAATGATGTCATTGTTGCAGAAGAATATCCCACGAGCAGACAAAATAAAAATCACACATGCTTCTGTTGATGAGACCCCTTCTAGCCTCTGGCTGGGAACAACATACATTAGCATTGTCCCATACTCTTCTTGGTATTATGGATGAGAAAAGCACCTGGGCAGTGAGAAAAAGCTTCTTCACTGCATTCAGCAACCTTTTCAGTCGATAGAACAAACAAGGCACGTAACCCAAATGCATGGCGCCGTAGTGCACAACAACAACATGAACAGTAGCAAAACTGGCCACTTGTCATGGACAGCACACCTCAATGCGTCCACTCCTTCCAAACCGAAATTGCCATCTAAGTGTCTTTCCTGGGCATACTTGTGCAGATCTATCACAAAGGCATCACCCAAAATCAACAAAACGCGTTTCTCCATGTCAGCCCGCCACACTACGCAGAGTAATGAAAAACAGTATTACTGCCCCTTCCTGTGAACCACACCCTCAGTACCAGATTGGATAATCCCCACAGTCCCATTTCCATTGGCCAGCATGGTGAGAATCGCAGAATGTGGCAACGTGCTTTTCCGCGAGGCCGCCTCTTTGTAAAGCAGCAGCAGTCGTTCTTCCCTTTCCACTATTTTTTGTCCAGCACTACCTTATTGGGTACTGTTAAATAGTCACACACGCATCCACCAATCCCATCCATGACATCAGCATCTAATACTGTCAGTTCTGTACAACACTTCATATGTACCGTTACACATTCAGACTGCAAGTGTCGTGCCATTCGAAAGCACGTCCAGTAGAAAGTTCAGTAAAACTATGCAAGATGTCTGCATCCACATGAGCACCTATCACCACAAAGTAGGGGTATGAATACTTTTTCTGCAGTATGTTTGCAACTCTATATCGTTATATGTGCCTCTGAGCACGGTATCTGCCACTGAACGTCCATTACATACTTAAAAAACATACAGTTGAAAGATTCTAAGATGGCCACCGACACCAGGTAGACGTGCCAGCGGAGCTCCCGTAACAACCTTGCAACTTCTGTCGACGCCATCACCGCGAAGCAGTTGCTCCTGCTCTAATAAGAAGCAAGAGGATAGTAGAGAAGTAGAGAAGACAACCGGAGCAGGGACAATTTGGAGAGGCAACAGGGGCCCCCGTACTAAGGCTCCACTGTGGGCGAGGAGAACCCCGGCCGAGGACTCCAAACTCTCGGCCCAGGAGAGTGCGCGCCAACCCACCCCCTGGCTGAGAAGATGGCAGCGGGCCTCGCCCCCCGGGAATATAGTAGCGAGCGGAGGGACCCAGAGACTAGAAAGGGAGGGGCTACGCTCAAGGAGGGGCGACAAGGCAAAGCTGAGTGGGAGACTAGGAGTTGGCATCGCGCCGACAGGGCCCGCACTGACCGGCAGCAGAGAGGCGAGGGCCCAGGGGAGGAATAGCAGTGCAGGAATCCAGGCGCACCACCTACAGCAACAGCGGATCAACGGCGCACCGGGCGAGGAAGGGAGAACACCCCAGTCGGCAGAGGCCCCAAACGTAGGGACCCGGAGACCAGAGAGGGTCTGCCGCGGCGGCCGCAAGCATCACAAAGAGCAGTAAGGCGAAGTGGAACAGGAGGCGAGGAATGGGTAGCCCGCCGCCAGGACCGGCACTGACAGACAGTGGAGGGGAGCGAAGAGGCAAGACGAAGGCCCAGGTGAGGAGCCTGCAGCTGCACCAGACCCCCAGCGCCTAGGACCCCGGGCGAAGTGAAAGGAGAGAGGGGCACCCCATTTGGTGGGAAGAGGCAGCCCCAGCACCCAAAAGCACAGGGGGCACCACCTGTGCCCCCCGGAAGCCTGCGCACCAGGAGTGGCACGTACCACGGGCCCTGGTGGGGGTAGACAGCACAGTAAGAAGCAACGCTAAAGGAACAGAGCAAACTAGAAGGGAAGTGTTGGAACCCCTTTTCAGCTATGCTAACAACGGGGAGGCCCCACTGCCCCCAAGGGCGGGTCACACCTTGCTGCAGACTCCAACACTGGGCAGAGAGGACCACTGCCTAGCCAGGAAGATCACCCACAGCCCCAGACCAAAGGGGCTCCTCCAACGGAAAGCACGGCCCCCGGGAAGAAAGGCCCCATTACAGGAGAGCAGAGAGGAGCATTGGGGGGGCCACTATGGACACAGACAACAGGCACTGAGGGCATCGGCAGTGGGCCGGGGCGCACGCCAGAGAGATAAAGGGACCACGGCTGAGGCAGCCCCAGGAACTCAGGCACGGGAGTACACTCAAGAGGCAGGGGCAGACCACCCCCTGTGATCCGACCAGGTGGGGGACTGCCCCAACACCACTGAGCAGGAAGAGGGAAAGGCGGAACGTGCCTCAGAGGGTCGAAATCATCACCCGAGACACCAGCAGGAGTGAAGTGGATGCGGAAAAGGGTCCGAGTGATAAGCCATCACGTGAAGCCAGAAATACCCTTCATAAAACTGCAGGCCTGAGTTGCACCGAAGGAAGCAGAGCGAAAGGTGCAGTCAAAGGGTGTAGAAAAAAGAAGCCACTTGGATGGACCGACCCAGAGGTAGAACAACCCTCAGGCTTAACACAATGCCGGGAGAGGGAAGAGCACCAATAGGCTACACCCACCAACAGAGGGGCATTTCAGGCACCCCAATAACTCCAATATGTCAAACAAAAACAAAGCTAACAGAGGAGCACCCATGCAAGGAGGCACGCCCGGAATGCTACCGATGATGTGGATGGCCAGGGAACCCTGCGAAGAGCTCAGAGATACCCAGGAGGGAGCGGCAGGCAGTAATATGTCAGAGCAGACGGACCCAATGGCGCCGATATCGCACCAGAACTTCCATGGTGAAATGCTATCCTTGCAATCCAACCTAGTCAAAACGTTCCAGGAAAAATTTCATCTGCTACGAACGGACCTTAACACGGCCTTGGAGGAGGTCAAACAGGAACTGAGCCAGCTAGGAGAGAGAACTGACATACTTGAGAGGGGCTTACAGGAAGTGGACGAAGACACGAAAGCGAACAGTGAGGCCATTGAGAAACTGGACGTGGCGACCCGAAACTTGGAACTCCAAATGGAGGGCATTGAGAACAAGTCTCGGAGGGTTAATATAAGACTGAAACTGCTACCGGAAACAGTGCAAGACAAGGATCTGAAAGGGGTCATTCAATGCATCTTCGCGGACATCATAGGAGAAGCAGTACCGAGTAGAGTAGAACTGGACAGAGTCCACAGAGTGGAACGCCTCAATAGAGACACGAAGGCCAGGCCAAGGGATGTGCTTGCAGCCTTTACAAGATATGCACAAAAGGAAGCAGTGCTGAGGGCAGCAAGACAACAGGAACCGATCAAGTACCTGGACCAACGAGTGGAACTCTACCAGGACCTGGCTAGCAGCACGCAGACTAAACGGCACCAGATGGGCCCGGTCGTGGCAGCACTTAAGGAAAAGGGGATAAAATACAAATGGACATTTCCCTTCGGGCTCCTGTTCGAGTGGGCAGGGGGACAAAGACACAATCATCCTGCAGGAAGGCACGGACCTGCTGCACATCGACCTAGACCAGGAACAAAGGGAGGAAAGGTCCGGGAGAGCACTAGAGGGAACTAACGGAATAAGGCTGAAACCCTGGGAGTGGTCCACAGTCAGAGAAAAAAGGAGGAGAAGGGCGACGCTACGCGCCCCGCCATATAGGGAAGGAGGTGATAAATCAAACGGAGAGGAGAAGAACCCATTGGACAGAGGTGGGGGGGAGGGGCGGGAGTCCTGAACAGGCATTATATAAAGGGGTGGTGGACAAAAGGGTGAGAAAACAGTGCAGATGGGAGGGGGATAATCTCATGGGATCAGAAAGGGAGAGAGAGAGAGAGAGAGAGAGAGAGAGAGAGAGAGAGAGAGAGAGAGAGAGAGAGCAAAAGGTGTGGGTGGGGGGCAGGGGGGTGATTAGGGTTGGGAAGGGGTTAGGGGTGACACGAGGGGAGAGCAAAGGGGGGGGTCAAGGAAGAAGAGGTAAGGAACAACTGCATGAAGAAGGGAGAGACCGGGGACCAATAATAGGCCAGGGGCGAGACAGGACTGATAACCATTCAAGTGAGTAACACATAACGTTAGGGGGCTTAACACCCCTCTTAAGAGGAAAAAACGAACAATTCACGAGAAAAGAGGGGCCGGACATCCTGGAGTTTCAGGAAACAAACCACATGCACAAGGACCAAGGGCGGTTAAAGCTGCAGGGGTTCAACCAGATAATGCATGCCTCCGGGAAGAACAAAAAAAGGGGAGTGGCCCTAGCCATCAAAAATGTGGTGGACTTTAGAGTCATTGAAACCATAAGGGACAAGGATGGAAGGTATATCATTGTCAAGGGGACGCACCAGGACCTCCCCTATACCATGGCAGTAGTGTACGCTCCAAACTCGGGTCAGGAGCAATTTCTGAGGCGCGTAATGGGGACTCTGGAAGAAAAAGCACAGGGACAAATTATCCTGATGGGGGACCTCAACATAGCTTGGGATCGTGAGCGGGATCGATCGGGGGGCCCGGCGAAAGGTGGGGGAGCAGTGATGTCAGCAGAACTAAGGGATAGGATCAGAAGGGCTGGGCTACGGGATGTGTAGCAGGAGCTGAAGAGGGATGAAGAGAGTTACACTTTCCTATCGGGGCGTCCATGGGTCTCAATCAAGGATTGACAATGTGTGGGTCTCAGCAGGTCTGATGGGTCAGATTCAGGAAGTGAAGACATGCCCCATTGGGATAGTGGACCACAAGATTGTTTAGGTTTATATTTATTTAGTTTATATAGCGCTTTAATCCAGAACGCTTTACAATTTAACAACAAGGTACAATAATGGAAGAAGCAAGTTAACAATCATGATACAAACCATCGATTCAATATGTAGAACAGTTTCCTTGGAAAGTGGAGGTGAGGGAACAGAGAGAAGGAAGGAAGGGGAGGTAGTTAAGGAAGAGGAGCAATAAAGTCAAATATGCGATATAAGGTCAAGTGGATGTGAGAAGGGAGGGGAAGGGATCGGTATCAGGGGCAGGGAGAGGGAGATGGAGAGGAGAGATGCTAGAAGGTCATGGGGGAGTGAAGAAGAAGAGCTTTCAAGGAGGTGCAGAAGGAGGTGTAGGTGGGGATAGAGCGGATAGAGAGAGGTAAGGAGTTCCAGTGTAGTGGGGCTAAGAGCTGAAAGGAACAGAAGCGAGAGGCTGCACATGGAGACGGGGGTACAGTGAGTAAGAAGAGGTCTGCAGAGCGGAGAGAACGAGAGGGGGTGTAAAATGAGAGAAGAGAAGAGAGATGGGGGGCAAGGTTGTGGAGTGATTTGAAGACAAGACAGAGGAATTGGAATTTAAGTTGGGAGGGAAAGGGAAGCCAGCCAAGTTGAGAGAGGGAGGAAGAAATGGAGTCAGGAGGGCCGAGTAGACAGAGTATGGATAGAGGAGTGGTAGATGGATTTGAGGGGGGTCAGATGAGAGGCAGGAAGTCCAAAGAGGAGAGAAGAGCAGTAGAAGAGACGGGAGAAGATGAGGGAGGAGATTAAGAGTTTAGAAGCATGGAAGGTGAGGGAGGATCTAATCTTGTGAATGTTGTAGATATGGTGACGACAGGATCGAGAGGTGAGAGAAATGTGGTGGGAGAAGGAAAGGGAGGAGTCGAAGTGGAGACCAAGATTGCAGGCATAGGTAGAGAGGGGGAGATTGGAAGGGGAAGTGGATGGAAGGAGGAGGGGAAGGGGGGAGTGTGTTAGAAGGAAAGAAAAGTTCCTTCTTGTCAGTGTTGAGGGAGAGAAAATGGGATGACATCCAGTTTTTAATAGCTGTAAGGCAGGAAGATAAGGAGTGATGAAGATCCAGAGTTAAGGAGGAAAAGGAGAGAAGAGTTGGGTGTCATCAGCATAGAAGTGGTGGGAAATGCCGAAGGAAGAGATGACGGGAGCAAAAAGGGAGGTGTAAAGAGAGAAAAGAAAAGGTCTGAGTAGAGAGCCTTGGGGAGCACCATAGTCCAAGGGGATGTTGGAAGAGGTGCGGCCGCCCCAAGAGACCGCATAGGAACTATTGGAGAGGTAAGAGGAGAGCCAGGTGATGAAAGAGCCTTTGAAGCCAAAGGAGGACAGAGTACTGAGGAGTAAAGGGTGATCAAGGGTATCGAAGGCAGCAGAAAGGTCAAGGAGGAGGAGGATAGAGGATTGCTTATCATAGCGAGCAGTAAGGAGGGAATTGAGTATGGAAGTAAGAGCAGTCTCGGTGGAGTGTTTAGGGCGGAATCCAGATTGAGAGGGAGGAGCGAGAGGTTGCAAAAGCTGAGAGTTGAGAGTAGGCTAGGCACTCGAGGAGTTTAGATAGGAAGGGGAGAAATTTGACGAAAGTTGAAAGTGAGAAGAGGGTTAGCAGTAGGTTTCTTCAGGATGGGAATAATAGTGGCGTGTTTGAATGCCGAAGCAAAAGTGCAGGAGGAAAAGCAGGTGTTGAAGAAAGTAGTAAGGTAGGGAATGAAGAGGGGGTAGATTTGAGGAATAAGGGAGGTGGGAAGGGGGTCAGAGGAGGCAGCAGTTGGGTGAGTTTTGGACAGAAGAAGGTAGACGCAAGATGGAGTGACAGGAGAGAAGTCAGACATGCAAGCAGAGGTAGGGGAGGAGGATGAGGGAGGAGGAGCGTAGGATGGGGAGAGGAGAATATTTTGGCGTAGGGATTGAATTTTGGATGAGAAAAAGTTTGCAAAATCAGAGGGAGAGAGCTCGGAGTTGGCAAAGGGATCAGGAGTTGGAGGTGAGAGGAGGCAAGAGAGGGTTTGGAAGATTCAACGGGGGTCAACGGGGGTGGGAGGCTTGAGTGGAGAAGGTTAGAGTAGTAGGAGCGTTTGGCTGAGTTGAGGCAAGAGTCATAGAGAGAATCATATGAAAAATATGTTGATTGGTTAGTCAGAGAAGGGGATTTGATCCAGCATTGTGCAAGGCGACGGAGAAAACGACGCATAGACAGAAGGCGAGATAGCCAGGGTTGGGCAGGTTTGCGAGAAGGGTGGAAGGGAGTAAGTGGGTAGAGATGATCAAGACTCGTGGAGATATCGAAGGACAGTGAGGAGAGGGCGTTGTTGGCAAGGAGAAAAGAGAAGTCAGAGAGAGGGGGAAGGGAAGAAGAGCAGGAGTTGAGTGAAGGGCTGAAGTTGCAGAGGGATATCCTAGCCTCCAAACTCTAGTGCTGCAGGAGCCAGGCCTGCAGGTTCAGCGATCCCGGGTCGTGATGTAGGGTGGCGCCTCCTTCCCTGGCGAGAAGATCCACGTCCGTCGGAAGCTTGACTGGGGGGTACGCTGACAAGTCCAGAAGGTCTGGGAACCATATCTGCCTCGGCCACGCCGGTGCGACGAGGATCAACCTGCACTGGGACCGTCTGAGTTGACTGATGAGTCGCAGAAGCAACGGCAACGGTGGGAATGCATACAGGAACAGGCCATCCCAGGGGAAGGAGAATGCATCGCCCATGCTCCCTGGCTGGGGAAACCTGCTGGCGAACCTCTGGCACTTGGCGTTCATCGCCGTCACAAATAGATCTATCTGGGGATTGCCCCATCGTCGGAATAGCAGATCCACTTAATCCTGCCTTAGTTCCCACTTGTGGCATGAGCGCAGCTCCCTGCGGAGCGAGTCGGCGACAGTGTTCTTTACTCCTGCCAGGTGGAAGGGTACCAGGAACATCCCCTAGGCAACGGCCCAGTGCCACAGATCCTGCGTTTCTTTGGATAGGGCTGGGGATCTGGTGCCCCCTTGCTTCCAGATGTAGAACATGGGGTGGTGTCGGTGAAGACCCTCACCACCTTGCCCTTGAGGGACGGAAGGAACGACCTGAGCACCCAGAACACGGCTCAGAGCTCCAGGATGTTGATGTGTAGTGACTTCTCCTCTGGGAGCCAAAGGCCTCTTGTGTGGAGATCTCTGGTGTGCGGGTGTGCGCTCCCCATCCTTCCAGGGAGGTATCCGTCGTCACAGTCTCCTGATGTGTCGCGCTCTGGAAGTCCATACCCGCCGCTAGATGCGTGTGTTTGCCCCACCATTGGATTGCTTGGCGGAACATCTCGTTGAGGGAGATCTTGTCTTCGAAACTGCCTGCTGCTTGCATCCAACGGGCGTCGAGGAACTCCTGCAGTGGTCGCATCCGCAACCTGCATAGGCGCACAAGGTAGATGCACAATGACATCATGCCGAGTAGGGACTTGATGGACCTCACCCTGACCATGTCTATGGTCAACAGCCATTGTACCCTGCCCAGGATGGCGTTCGTCCTTTCCTCCGACGGCAAAGCCAATCGCGCTACTGTGTCGAGTCTGGCTCCCAGGAACAGGGCGTCTTGCGACGTTACCAAGTGGGATTTCGTGAAGTTGATCAAGAATCCCAGATCCGTGAGCAGTTGGAAGGTCTTCGCTGTGTGATCTACGGCGAGTTTCCTTGTCTTTGCTCGGATGAGCCAATCGTCCAGGTAGGGGTAAACGTGGAACCCCTGCAGGCGCAGCCGTGCCACCACCGATGCCAGGCACTTGGTGAAGACCCTGGGTGCCGACTTTAATCCGAAGGGCAGGGCCTTGAACTGGTAGTGTCGCCCTTGGACTACGAATCGTAGGACTTTCGATGTCCTTTGAGTATGGGGATGTGGAAGTAGGCATCCATTAAGACCAGCGACGATAGAAAGTCGCCCTCCTCCAGCTGTCCCAGCACGTGCTGAAGGGTGACCATCCAAAATTTCTGGGATTTGATGTATTTGTTTAGACAATGAAGGTCCAGGATGGGTCGCCAACTGCCGGTCTTCTTTCGGACAAGGAAGTACCGCGAGTAAACTCCAGAGCCCCGGAGCCTCTTCAGGACAAGTTCTATCGCGCCCTTTTTTTGCATTGCTCGTACCTCCAGAAGTAGCTGTGGCATGTGCTTTTCCTTCCTGGCCACGGGTGGTAGACGGGGACACTTTCTTTGGAATTCTAGAGTGTGCCTGTGAGCCAGTGCATCCAGCACCCAACGGTCGGTGGAGATGGACTCCCACGCGCTGATGAATTTCGCCAGCCGGCCTCCCGCCGGAGTGCTTGGGTGGTGGCCCGATGTCACGGCCGGTTCAATCTTGCTTCGCCGAGGCCTTGGTGCCGACTTCCTCCAGTGACTCGTCCACTGCCTTGCCGGACAGGTTGTTCCCGTCGAAGGGCATGTCTAGTACCCTGGTCTGAACGTCCTAACGGAAGTCAGTGACCTTGAGCCAACTGCGTCGGCGAAGGTAAACGCTGTTGCCTATCTGTCGAAACACGGTGTCAGCGATGTCCATGGCCACCGTGATGGCGTGGTCCGACACCACCTCTCCTTCCTGTAGGATTTCAAGGGCCTCCGCCCTCTTGTCGTCTGGCAGGAAATCCAGGAGGGAAGCGATCTTGAAACACACATCCCTGTCGTAGCGCGCCACTATCGCGAGGGCGTTGGCCGCTTTGATGGTTGTCGCCACCAACGAGATGACTCGACGTCCCATGGCGTCCAGCTTCTTCCCCTCACCGTCCGGTGGGGAAGTGGAAGTTGATCCCATTGCCTGAGCCGATTTCTTCTTGGCCGCTGCGGAGACCACTGAATCCGGGGACGGGTGAGCTCTAAGGCACATCGGGGCGGAATCTGGTACCCGGTATTTCTTCTCATACCGGTCCCTCTTCGCAGGAGCCGTGGACAGGTTCTTGAGCAGCAACAGTCCTTCGTCCCAGATGTCGTCCAGTAACGGTACTGAGAGGACGGTCTTCCTCTTGGCCTCCCGTCATTGGTAGAGGAAGCCCTCCTTCTTCTGCTCTTTGGGACAAAGCTGGAAAAGCTCTGATGCCCTGGCGATCATGGTGTGAAAGGAGCCAATTTCGTCGGGAGGGAAGGCCCGGGCAGGGGGCGATGGGAGATCCATCCCCGTCGTCACCACCGGTGTTGTCCGTCCCTGTCGTCGCCGTCTCCGTTCCTGTCTCGGTGGAGGGGAAGGAGCTGAAAGCTGGAAAGGACGGGGAGGATGGATTCGCCTCCGCTTGTTAAGCGGGCTTCCCCGACGGTCTAGGCGCCGCTGGATCGTCCGCTGGGGCTAAGGGCAACGTTGTCCTTATCTCCCTACACAGGGTCTGGATAGCCATCAAGATTGCTCCTGAGTTGTCCTGTGGCATAGGCATGGGTTGCGACGGGAGCGACGGCTGGGGTCCTCCGTCTCCTCCATGACCTGCGGCTCCTCGCCGGCTTCACCTTTGCTCTCTAAGTTGCCTCGTCGGGTTCTCTCCTGTAGGACCGGACTTCTTTGAAACTCTTGTCCAGGATCTTTGCGACGGCAGCCAGCTCATCTTCGGAGGTGGTATCTGTGTCTGTTGTGGTATCTGTGTCAGTTATGGCTACCGTGTCCCCCCTCTTTCTCCTCCCAGGGTTTCACGGGGTTCTTCTCGATAGGCTGAAAAGATGATTCCCTCCGGTGTGGTAGGGAAACTCTGGGCCCGGCAGTCGTCTCCACTGGGGTAGCCTCCACAGACCTCGCCAGGGCCACCGCAACTTCCATCGAGGCCTTAGCCGGGTGAATCGGGGCCTTAGGGGGAAGAGTCGCTGCTTCGCTCCCCGTCGACTGTCGCCGTCGGGATCGACCGGGGCTCCTCCCGAAGCTTACCCAGGTTCTCCGACTTCCTCTTCACCGAGCCAGAGCGTTGGCTCGTGGATGATGGCGTTGGTGACATTGCACCCTGCCTGGCAGTCAAGGCGCCTGAACCATCGGTGCTCCCGGTGCCTGCTGACTCGCGGTGCTTTGCCTTTTGTTGGGCCCCCGTTGCCAGAGCGCCCTCAAAGGTCTTAGAAGACCGCTCGGACGACTTCTCACCTGCTGCTGGGCTCTTCCCCTCCAGCCAGTTGGTGAGTCGAACGCAACGATCCTTCATTGTCCGTTCGGACATGTTCTTACAAAACGCACAGTCCTTATCCACGTGCGACTTGTCGTTGTGAAGGCAGTAGAGGCACCGGGAGTGCTCATCTTCCTTGAAGACATTCTGTAATCCGCATCCAGGGCAGCTCCTGAACAGCTTGGATCCAACAGTTGCTGTGTTTCCTTTGTCCTGGGCCATGTCCATGCGGGTTAGGCCTCAAAGATCTTCCGGAATCCTCCAAGAAGTGAAAACTATGAAAATTCACCCTTGAGGGGCGTAGAAGAATTCTGAAACAGGTCCCCGTTAATCGGAAGTAGAATCGGTAGAGCTTGAGGCTCGATTGACCGAAAATAGAGTAAACTCTTTGAAAAAACACAAAACATAGTAAAAGCTCAAGAGCTATAGCACGAGGACTCCCAACACTTGAACGTGCGGTAAAAATCTGAAGATGGCTGCCAGAGAAGGGGCCTAGGTAGAGGGCAGTCATTGGTTACTAGTAGAAAGACAGTTCAGAAACGAAACTGAAACAGATTTTTTCTTTACCGAGGATTCCCAGTCTGAGGACGGGGAATATTTATGAGCATGTGAATCCATGCCAGACCCCATGCTGGAGAAGAGTAAGGCATGGTCAGAGAGATAGTTGGGTAGAGAAGTGACAGGTGAGGAGGAGTAGGTTGTGATAAAGATGAGGTCAACCTTTAAAATAAGATTGTATCCATCCAAATGGATCTAGGGTGAAAGGAAAGAGGGTTGTGGGGATGGAAATACCCAAAGTTCCTACTCAGGGACCCAGTTAGTAGAGAAGAAATGGAAGGGAAGATAAAGAGCTTCTTTGCGGATAACAAGAGAGGATACACAAGGGAAGACACGAGATGGGACGCCTTCAAGGCCACACTCAGGGGGGAGTTGATAGCAGCAAGGGCAGAGAGGGAAAAGCAGTTGACGGAGCTGGAGATGCAGCTAAAGACGGAGGAAGCGAGACAGAAGGCGGGCACAACCCCAACTAGGGCCTCTATGAGGGAATACAGATGGGCTCTGGGGCAACTAGAAGTCCTCCCGACAGAAACAAATGAAGGGTCACTGCTCACCGTCCGCCAAAAATATTACGCCAAGGCAAATAAGGTGGATGCCCTTCTAGCATGACTATTGAGGGGGGCAAGGTCAAAGAAAACGATCACAGCCCTATAAACGGGGACAGGGGAGCAGGTCACGCGGTCAGGCGACATTCGGAAACTTTGGCAGAGTTTTACGAATCCCTGTATGCATCGCAGAACCCCCAAACCCAACTACATGTGGAGTTTCTAGAAAAGTTACAGTTCAAAATAATTGGAAGGGAGGCAAGGGAAATCCTTAACCGGGAGATCACGGAGGATGAAGTGAGGAGGGTAATTAGTAACCTGCCGTCAAACAAGGCCCCGGGCCCAGATGGCTGCACTGTGGCCTTTTACAAAACGTTTGCAACAACACTAATAGCGTACCTCACATTTCTCTTCAACACAGTCGGGTCCACAGGCAAAATAACCCCATCCATGGAAGAGGCTAGACTTACCATTATTCTCAAGCCTAACAAAGACCCAGAGGAGAGAACATCTTATAGACCTATAGAATTGATAAATGTTTACGCTAAGATTTATACGAAGATCCGGGCAAACAGGTTAGAGAGCCTCCTCCCGAACCTGATCCACCCGGATCAGGCAGGGTTTATAAGAGGCAGGCAGACATCAGACAACAGCAGGCGGGTGGCCCATCTGGTGGAAAAGGTACAAAAGACTGACACTCGCGGGGAGGTCATAGCTCTTGATGCAAAAAAGGTGTTTGACCGCGTGGAGTCATCCTTTCTGTTCCGGGTAATGCAGGAAATGGGCCTGGGAGGGGAGTTTCTGACAATGGTTCAGGCCAACAACCAAACATCATCGAGAGTGTCAGTGAATGGCACAAAGTTAAAATCCTCTAGGCTGAGTAGAGGCAAGAAACAGGGATGCCCACTGTCCCCAATGCTCTATGGAATTTACCTGGAGCCTCTTTTGCAGGCTATAAGGGAAGCAGACTGGATACGGGGCATTCCATTTGGGGGGAAAGCCAAAAGGTGGCAGCGTTCACAGACAATATGTTGCTGGCCCTGACAACACCAATATACTCCCATCCAGGGAAGCAGAACATTATTGGTAGAATTCGGGGAGGTCTCAGGCCTGAAAATTAACGTTGGTAAATCCAAAATCCGAAACCCACCCTAAAAGCAGAAGGCCGCGACCCATTGAGGGCAGCCACTCCATTTGTGTGCAGCCCAGGGGGAATTAAGTATCTGGGAGTGAGAATTACGGCGACCTTAGCAGGTTGGTACGCAGCCAACTATTCCCCATTAATGAAGAATATTAAGAGGGACTTCCACAGGTGGGGAACTCTTAGAGTCTCGTGGCTGGGACGACTGGCCGCAGTTAAAATGGTCACTCTCCCACGAATATTGTACCTATTCCAGATGATCCCCCAGGTAGTATCAACATGCTTCTTCAAGGAGCTAAAGGCCCTAACTAGCAAGTTCTTATGGGAAGGAAAGAGAGTGAGGATTAGTAGACACTGCCTAATGGCACCCAGACGGGAGGGAGACTTGGCGCTACCAAACTTCCAATAGTATTACGATGCTACGCAGTTAAGGGTGATCAGAGAACGGCTTCAGGAAGGGGAAAGCATGCAAAATAAAAAATGGGTTAAAATGGATAGAGCTGTGGCGCATCATGAGCTGGCGGAGGTCCTGTGGCTACCGAAACAGCACAGGGCAAGCCATCTATATGAGAGTACAATAACCAAACTGGTAGAGGAAAACTGGGACAAATTGGTGGGAACCAAGGGGATAACGAACTTCCCATCTCCTTTCACACCTATATTCAACAACAGGGATTTTACACCTGTACTAGAAAAAGGGGCATTCAAACAATGGCTAGAGGGAGGGTGCAGAAAATGGGGCGATATGTTGGGAATACTCTTGTTTGAGGACGGCAAAAGGGAATTTGCGTTGAAGGAAGGGGAAAGGCTTAGATATGCGCAAGCCACCAGCCAAAACTCGATCAGGGGGGACGGAGACGTGCCCCCTCGACTAACAGACCCTGGGGCAATCGAATTGCCCCAGCCAGTACGTCCACAATATGATGGTTTGTACTGGTTCTGTTCAGAATTTAAGACTAGTAAAGTCAATGGTGACTTTACATGCCCTGGGAGACAGTAGTCAGTCCCAGGGTATGGAGTCTATACTGGGGGGTCACTATGACACCCCTGTGTCACTGCACTGAGGGTGCTGTGTAACACACATCACAAAAACACATGAAGCCCTATGGTGTAAAAGACCCCATAGCCCATTAAACACTTCTAGATTCAAAGAGACACACTCAAATCATGCCCAAGAGTGAGGGTGAAAAGAGTCTCACTCTTGGCAGGAGAAAAAAATAAACCCCTAAAATCCAGCAAAGCTGCTGGGGGACTCACTAGGTTAGGAAATTCAGCCTAAACAGAGAATTCTCCCTAACAATTCTTCTTCCCATTTACTGCACTTTCCCCTCCCACTACCCATGCACTTGCGCGATCTGAGTGACACCTGGCCTAGTAGGATCGTTGTCTCTGTCTCACCTCTGTTCCCCCCTCCCTTGCCTCATCGTGCCTTGAAACACTTGTGTATAGGCGCATTATAAATGCCATATCATATCATAAACACATTGCATTCATAACATCAGGATGCCTGCCACTTACCTTGTACACTTCCCAGAACCCATTTACTACAAAATTCTGAAAGATTATCGCACAAAAGCAGCACTGAATGTATGTTTAGCAACTTCAAACAAGTACATACAGTGCATGCATGCAAACAAGATGCCTGCCCCTTACCTTGCACACTTCAACCATAGCCTTCTGCATTTCTCTGTACAAATAGACCTTCTGCCACATCTTTTTCGTACACACCACAGCCAGAAACCTTATTGAGCAATGCCTTAGCCTCCACAGTCCCATTTCCGTGGCTGCCATCCTGAAAAGGCTCGGATGTGGCACATGTAATCCTGAAACTACAGCAGAATACATGGAGTTATCGTGCTAGGAACGGGAGAGGGGGAAGAAATGTGAAACAGGGTAGGGCATTGGGTCTTTAGTAGTGCCTCTGAAAAGGTTTTGTTTTTTATTTATTTTTTTGTTTTTTTACATGCTTGCAAACACCCTTTTTTGTTTTTTCTCTTTGTATGAATTTCTGTTTGCGTCTCATCTTTACATTTTTACCGAATTATGGTTGACGCTACTTGCACAAAATTGCATTGCCAATGGCGTTCAAAGAAATGCCATTTGCATGGAAGCAGTGCACATTTTGCGACTTCATGATCTCCTAGTGGGTGGAGAACATCCCATCAGTGCACATAAATGCACACATGCTTCTGTTTATAAGACACCTTCCAAGTTCTGGCTGGGGACAAATTACACCGGCATGGTCCCATACTCCTCTTGGTGGAATGCATGAGAAAAGGACCTTGGCAGTGGGAAAAATCTGCATCACTCCATTCATCAACTTCTTCAGGCGATGGAGCAAACGTCCACACGACATGTAACCCAAATGTAGACCTCTATAATGCACCACGACAACTTGAACAGTAGCGACAGCGGCCGCATATCTGCAAAGGCGAACCATCCCGCCAAAACTGCACTCAGGGACTGCCCCACAAAGTGTCCACTCCTTCCAACCCGAAATTAGCAGCAACGCCTCTTGGTACGGCATATCTGTGCAGGTCTTGCACAAAGGTATCACCCACGATCGGCACTGTGCGTCTCTTCATTTCTACCAACCTCATTACACAGAATTTTGGGAAAAAATAGTAAAGGCCCTTCGTGTGAACCACACCCTAAACACCCGATTGGATAATACCCACAGTGCCATTTCCATGCCCATCATGCTCAGAATGGCAGGATGTGGCACGTGCGCTTTCCCAGCTACAGCGAGGGCCGCGCCCCCAGGAAACCAGGGACAGTCCTTGTCCCCTTTCCATTGTTCTTTTTCCAGCACTCCCTCATTTAGTTCTGTGAAATATTCACACACGCATGCAGCAATCACATCCAAGACCTCTGCCTCCAACACTATCATTTCTGTACAGCACTCCATAGTTACTGTCAAACACTCCGAGTGCACGTCGCGTGAGCTGCCAAAGCACCTCCAGTACAAACATCTGCAAAATAATCCACGATTTCAGCATCCAAAATCATCCAGAGCGGCACCCATCGCGACTTTGGCCATGCACACAAGAGTCTACTGCTTGCCCACACCCAGCACAACATAATGGAGCCATGCATGCAAACATGTGGCCGGATACCACAATCCACAAACGTAACATAGCATGCAGCACTTCTACCCAACTCCCGCACCATAACACAGCGATGCATGGAAACATCTAACAGTTACCAGAATCCACAAGCATACCACAGCCTACGGCACCCCTACCCACTTCCATTCAAAAAGTATTGTGTCACTGCCAACCAAACCACAAAATGTTCACAACATTGGGCCTACTCCCAGCAATCTGGACAAAGAAGAGTATCCAAGCACATAGAAGATCCACTTCAACCCTACCCTCTTCTATACTGACAGTATTCCAACACTGCACCCAGTGGGGACACTGCAGTACTTATTACTGCACCATCTCCAGCCATACACCGAAACCTGTAGGATGTTCTAACATTGAACAAACCCATGGAACCAACAATATATGCATGTCAGCTCACTTCTGGTACTCTATGAAGTCTAAAATGTGCTCCACAACCATTCTGTAAAGGTGACCACCCTCTGAGAGATGCAGTCAAAACTGAATTGCTGCAGTGGGTGTGGTCAAGGCCTTGGCGCTTGGGTGCATGGCCTACGGCCAACAGCCTTTGGCCAAGCACCCAATAATCCAGGCCTTGGCCACACCCACCGCAACGTAATGCAGCCATTCATGGCAACATGTGACCAAGTACCACAATCCACACACTTACCATAGCCAGCAGCACTCCTACCCAACCTCTGCACCGTAATACAGCTATGCATGCAAACATGCAACAGTTAGCAGAATCTACAAACATAATACAGCCTATGGCAGCCCTACCCACTTTCATTCACATAATATGGTGTTACTGCCAACCAAACCAAAAAAATGTTCGCAACAGTGGCCCTGCTCCCAGCACTGCATTCAGTGCACAAAACCAATACTTCATAGAGCAGTACAGTAGGCAGCACTCCACGCAATGGATACTACCCAAGCCTATAAAATATGAAGTTCAACCCTATTCACTTCTATGCACACACTATTTTAACATTGCACCCAGTTGACATACTGCAGTATCCAAGCACATAGAAGATCCACTTCAAGCCTACCCTCTTCTATACTGACAGTATTGCAACACTGCACCCAGTGGGCACACTGCAGTACTTGTCACTGCACCATCACCAGCCATACACCAAAAACTGTAGGATGTTCTAACGACAACCACACCCATGGAAACAACAATATACGCATTTCAGCTCACTTCTGGTGCTCTATCAAGTCTAAAATGTGCTCCACAACCATTCTTTAAAGGTCACCACCCTCTGAGATATGCAGAGTCAAAATTGCATTGCTGCAGTGGTTGTGGTGAAGGCCTTGCCTCTTGGGTGCATGGCCTACGGCCTTTGGCCATGCACACATGGAAACATGCAACAGTTAGCATAATTTACAAACATAATAGCCTCTGCCAGCCCCATCTCCAAATTACACGTAAACCAGTCAATTGAGCTCCCGGCTTTCTTCCAAGAGCCCAAAAGCTCTGCTGAGGTAAAACTCCACACACTGGATGTTAGAAGTTAGACCTTTTTGGCAATGGCGTCAAATTTCTTGTCGTCCCCATCTTGTGGTATTGTGGAGTACGCCGATTTACTACTTGACGAAGTCGCAGCCTGTACTACCAAGCTCCCCAGGGTCAGATGCTTACTTAAGTACAGAGGATCTGAGGCCGACGTTCTGTACTTCGCAGAGAGCTTTTTGTTTACTGCAGGGATAACCTCTGGTGTTTCCCAATTTGCTGTTATCTTTCTCTGTAATGCTGCATGAAAAGGAACTATAGGGTCTTCTTGAGATCCTTTATTTAAGATGTCTGTTAAGTCATCTTGTTGGAAAGAGGGAGCTGGTGCTGACCACCACATAAATTCCATAATTCTTGCCATAAGAGCTCTATAAGACATGTCTGCATGCTCACCAGGTTCTGGTCTGCCGAAGTCAGCCTCTGGAGAGATATCTATGCAACTGGAATCGTGTAAAGACTCCTGAAGATCTTTTAATCTGACTTCCTCTGATATTAGCTCCTCTGGAATAGGAACTATTGTAGTTTGTAATCCAAACGGCCTTTCATTATTAGAGTCTTCCCCTTCCTCATAAATAGAGTACAAAGCTCTGAAGTAGTCAGAGCGTGGGTAAGGGGTAAAACTCATTTCAAGTGATGAGGGAGCCAAATTGGTCGACACTGCATGAGATAGGGTTGTAGTTGTCGATGTAGACGTCATAGGTCTCGACAAACTTACAAACAGCGTCAATACACTCGAGTATGGCCTCGATGTCGTCGAGAGAATCGGAAATCTACTCGATGTCGTCGATATGGCCAAAGCCCATTTCGACGCCTTCGAAGGACCCTTCGACACCCAGAGTGCCAATGGTGCTGTCAGGGCATGAGGCTTCGATGGTCGTTCCTTCATCGGGGTCGACAACGGCATCAATGACGTCTTATGCGTCGAAGGTGCCTTCGACGATGGGGTCGATGACGACGTCTTGTTCGAAAGGCCCTTGTCTCTACTCGAGGGTTCATGACGCTCTCGAGGGTTTTTATTTGCCGAGGTCGACGACTCACATCGTTTCTCTTTTACGTGTTTTTCACCTGGGGTATCACCTCCAGGCATCTCCGAGAGGGACAAGGCCGCGTTCTCGAAGACCTTTAGCATTTTTTTGCAAAATTCCTCCCACTAAGCTGTAGAGCTGTGTTTAGTGGGGCCGGTGACCCTTTCTGGTGAGTTAGAAGATGAAGAGGAAGGTGATCTATGACGACGACTGTTAGTATGTCTCGATCTGGATGAGTACTGAGAATCACTACGAGATCTCGAGCGGGAATGTTTTCTCCGATAGCGAGGAGACGAATGTCTCAACTCAGCCGAGGACAATTTCGAAGGGGTAGAGGATTTAACGGTCTTACCTTTTTTCCAGCTTCCCCCTATGCTACCTCAAGGCTTTCGCCGTCATGGACATACATTCCTCACACTCCGAACACTGGTGCTCTGAGCCCAGGCACCACAGGCAGATTCTGTGAGGATCGGTTGACAACATCTTTTTTCCACAATCCCAGCATTTCTTGAAACTGGATCGCAGCGCCGATGAAGCAGACGAAGATGCCAGCATAGATTGAAAGAATTTTTCAATAAAACCCAAGTTTAGGAAAGATTCACTGAGGAACCGAGCGTTGCGTCTCCGAGGCTTACAAAGCACGGAAAAACGTAACTGAGCAACGGACGCTGCGCGAGACCATATATACCTATGATGACATCGGTGCCGATACGGAGGCCTTCGAGGGACACAGACTCGAGGGATGTCGACGCGCAGCGCCCTCTACTGGGGAAAAAAAGTTTCTGAGGTCAGCAAGCTGGAAGTGGATTTATCAAAGATAAGGAATACGTGGGAGGACACAATCCCTTCAAAATTAAAGTTACTCACTGTAGTGACTAGTGTACTCATAGTCCTTGTGGACGTCCCCCTACATGGGGACGGTGCCGAAACCTTTGGCAGCGAACAATGAGTGACCCCATTAATTACGCATAGCACACAGGGGCGTGGCCCCAGGCTTGGGAACGCCCCAGAGACCCTGCCCTCTGGCACCTCACCTCTTTTTACATATAAGACTCTTTAATACCTGGCTATGCTGATCATTTTAGCCCCTGGCATACTAGCGGAGGAAGGTGGGACGCATAGAAGAAAGGGGACTAAGGACTATGAGTACTCTAGTCACAACAGGGAGTAACTTTAATTACTCATACATCCCGTCCCATTTTCTCCATCCTTGTGGGTGATTCCAACAAACAAGAAAATCAGTTGGAGCTGTGAAACCAGTCTCATGCTTAAGACCGAACTCTGCATCCCGCCTGGAGCTGGTATCCAGGCAATAGTGCTTACAGAACGCAGAAAGAGTGGCCCACGTAGCTGCCTTGGTAATGACCTCGTAATGACTTCCCAGGAAGCATCTCTGAAAGGTGACTGCCGTAGCCTTGGCCCAGACCACATGGGGATGAATCCCTGGGGGGAACAGTCTTGCCCATGGCTGGACCATCCAACGGTCAATGGAAGCTTGTGTGCAAAGATAGAACTTGAGCACTCTTCAAATTCAAGGAATGCAAAGCCTCTCAGCCTCCGACTGCAGGTTCGGAAAGAACACCAGCAGAAATATTTCCTGGTTCAAGTGGAACAGGTATACCACCTTGAGAAAAAGGTTTGGATGAGTGCGCACGATGACCATGTCACGACAGAGCCTGTAGCTCGCGGACCGCGTGCAGAAGTGAGAACTACCAACAGTACTTCCATAGGGATGTGGGGCAACAAAATGCCATGCAGGTGGACATGGTTGACGTGTTGTGGCATTCTGTGCAGAGTCCACAAAGAAAGGCTACTCAATGGCGGGATCACTGGGTAGATTATAATTCTCAGGGTGGAAACAAAGTTGGACAGGAAGTTTGAAAATCGGATTTGGTATTTGTATCTTGGAATTCCAGGAGTTGTGAAAACATAGTGAATAACCAAGCCCCGTTTGCTTCATATGACGTCATTTGCCTGCAGGAAACCCTGTTGATGGTATAAGAAAAAGGCATGGTATCGAATTACAAGTGATCACAGTTCAAGGGTGTTTATTAAAACTGTATAATAGGTGAGATAAAAACCTAATCTAAACCTAAATCTAAGATGGGAGCAAGCTTAGACTATCAAATAATAATAACACTGTCCAAGGGGAGTCTAGTCAAATCAAAATGGTTTATACTAAAAAAAACCTATTGCCAATCCTTATCGCTAGGCTACAAAAATAGTGTGGGATAATGTTTGCAAGAAAAGAAAAAAAGTGTTCACCAAATGATAAGTCAGGATTGGTTTAGCTGGCGTCTCCCTTCCCCATGTTTTTAGCACGGGAAGGGATGAAACGCAACCTTTCGCCCCTTGCTGGGGTTGTTATTTGCTTGGATCCATGTCAGGCAGGCTTCAATACGGGAGTTGGGACAGCCTTAAATAGCTTTGTTTTGTCTCCCTTACCTGGGCAAACGAAAGAACAGGGGAGACCAGTTTATCTGGCTTTCCTCAATGTAAGCAAAGTCTTTGACTATGTAAATAGGGCAATTCTTTGGAAGAGCTTGAATGATAATGGATGCCCCTACCGCTAATTGGGATCTTGGAGGCCCTCCACTATGGGACTAAAATTAATGTGATATTGGATTCTCATTGGTCATTCACGGACTGGATAGAGACAAATATATCATTCCCTGGGGTGAAACGGTATATTAAGGCTATGGCTGCCTATTGCCAGGGTCGGACTGGGACAAGAAATAGGCCCGATCACCCAAAAAAAAGTGGCCCACCCTCGCCTCACAACCCTTGACCTCTGATGACATCACGGAAGTGATGTCATTTGACCCCCACCCCAAAGAAACATCCCGGGAAGGGATGAAACACAACCTTTCGCCCCTTGACAAAACAGGAAGAGGCATCAAATAGCATTGTTCCTAAGTACACTAAATTACTGTGAATCCAAGCAGACGTCCAAGGCCAAGAAGGATGAAAGGCTTTATGAAAAGAAAATAATCCTTTTTTTTGTTCTATTTTTTTTTCTTCCAAACCGGCCCAGGCATGGCCAGAAACCGGACCCCACTCCCCAGGGACGGTTTTGGCCCAGCCACAGGACAAAAGGCAGAGTGGCCAATCTATTGGGATCTAGGGAGGACAAACCCGCCAAAATTGGGGGGGTTGAAATTGCAACATTTAAATTACGCCGACAACATAGTCATCTGCGATATGCCCTCCATAGTCCTGCAGAGAGCTCTACAGGTAGTTAGTGAATTCCTAAGTAATTTGGACCTCTCAATTAACAGCACCAAATCAAAAATGGTGGGGCTGAATAGGGAAAGGTCCAAATGGAAAACATTTGGTTGGTCCTTGAAGGGTCAAGCCTTGGAGGTCGTTAACAAGTACACATACCTGGGTTCCTTCATTTATGATGGGAAGGGAAGGAGTGCTCCAGACAGCGATCTAAAATTAAACTTTTGGACAGCTACAAGCCAGCTAATCCAATTTGATTTTAAGTTTGGTAGGTTCTTGCTATTGCCTGCAATGAAGTTATTTGGACAGCAAATTGTCCCAAAACTGACGTTTTGGGCTCAGTCAAGGGAAGATGGTGCCCCCTGGGCAAAGTTGGAGACAAAATTGGGGAGCAAGGTCTTGCGCCTCCCAGCCCAAGTTCCTGTGGCTGGGATTTTGTATGGACTGGGACAACTTCCAATCCAGATATTAATTGACTGGGGGAAACTGCAAATCTACACGGGTATAGTCTCTCCCCCAAATGCTTGCTTCTTTGCGTACCTTAATGGGATGTGGGTAAAGGGCAACTGCAGCGTTCTTGTGAACTGGTTGCTGTGGTGCAGGCAGGTGCTTTCAAAAACTGAATCCTCAACACAGGAACTGGCCCTGAACCCTAACAATGTGAAACAAAAACTATGTAGATCTGCTTGGATACAGCTGAGGGCTGCTTTGCTGGAATATTGATGTTTTAAGGATCACTTTGTTTTGTCGATAAAAAATTATAACGTTCTGGCCCCTTATTTGAAGAAGCTTCCATCCAGAGACTTTACGTTTCAAATGTTGAGGTTGTAGTTAAATCTGATCCCCACGATGGAGGTGTTGGGGATAAGGAGGAAGGTTCCAAGGGGAATGAGACTATGTTGATACTGCACCCTAGACAACAAGGCCTTAAAGCATCTTTGTGTGAACTGCCCTGACTTGCTTTCTTTTTGGAGGGGAAAAACAGAATTGCTTTTTAGTTCAACGGATGAGGATTTCTGGACCCTAATTTTAAGTACAAATGAAATCTCCTTGTCTTTAAGGTTTTTAGAATTTTTGGATGTTGTTTTAAAAGATTTTTTTAAGAAAAAGGAATTTTTAAATGTTTTAAATATTTGCTTGTATTAATTGAGATACTGTAATTTGATGCGTGAAAAGTTCAGTTTTGTACTAAAATGCACAGTAAATAAAAACAAAACAGTACTGCATTGAGCATCACCAGTCTGATGTCTACTGAGGCCATTGGCTCGAAAGGCTTACACTGTAAAGCCGCAAGAACCACATTGAGGTCCCAGACCGGGTGCAGCCTATGCAAAGGAGGAAAACGCCTGGACAAATCTTTGAGGCGAACCTTAACCACTGGGTTGGCCACTGAAAAAATTTGCTCTGGGGTATTCTTGTAGGCCCCACTGGCCGCCAAATAGGTGTGACGGTATTGACCTAGACGCTGGAGCAAGCCAGATGTTCTGAAAAGTCCAGCACGTCATCCAGGGAGCAGGTCAGGGGGGTTGCAGCCTCTTGTGATCCCACTGGCAGAACCTTGTCCGCTTACTCTTGTACTGAGAGAGTGTGGAGGGTCTCCTGGTCTCCGGGATGATTTCCCAGTTGTCTGAAAACTGGGAGTGGAGCAGTCTCAGCTGATCAGGAGCCATGCTGAGAGAGGAAGCCTGGCCGGGTCCAGATGCTCCGTCGCCCCGCCCTGCTGCATTAGGAGACCCCTTTTGGGAATCGGAAGATGGACAGGCCCATGGGAGCGCAACTGCAGCAGTTCCAAGTACCAGGCCCTCAACAGCGAGTGGGGGGCAATCAGGATGATGCTGCAGCTCACCGAGGCTCGAAATTTGCAGAGGGTCCACTGGTGCAATGGAGGAGGAGGAAAAGCATAGCACCAGCGGCTGTGCCAACAGAGTTGGAACGCATCCCCCAGAGAGCCCTGACCCCACCCCGTTCATGAAGCAAAGAGGGAGCTCTTGGAATTCAGATCCAGAAACCCCCAGTTTGAAGTGAAACTCCCATTCATAGGTGTTGAATCCCAGGCGGCTGAGGTGGTCCGCTTCCGCATAGTTGCCACCTGGGAGATGGACCGCAAAGATCCATATTCCCTCCGACAATGACCACTCCCAGATTGACATCACCTCTGTGCACAGGAAGGGAGAGTGGGTGCCGCCCTGCTTGTTCAAGTAGAACATTGTTGTGGAATTGTCGGTATTGACCAGATCCGCCTTGCCCCTGATGACCGGTAGGAAAGCACTGAGTGCCAGGCCCACTGCCCAAGTTACGGCAGATTGATATGCAGGAGGGCTTCTGGCCTGGACCATGCAGCATGAATCGAATAGCCAACCAGGGTAGACCCCCAGCCCAACATGGAGGAATCCATCGTCACTACGATAGTGAGCTACGGCTGGGTAAATGGGGCTCCCACTGCCATATTGCAGTCCAAATGCCACCAGTTAAGATTCCAAAGGAGGGAAGGAGGGATAGGGAGCCTGTCCAACAGTACCCCCGTCACCTGGTCCCAGTTGGCCGCCAGGTGGAGCTGGAGGCATCTCATAATGAGACGGGCGTGCCACACTGTGCACGCAGGACGCCATGAGGCCCAGAAGGTCCTGCAAACACCATACTGAGGTGCAGCAATTGGCCAGAAATTGCCTGATCGCCTTCCAGAGGAACTGGAGCCTTTCGAACGTGGGGAACACCCTCTGAGGAGGGGTCAACTGCGAATTCCGCTGGTTGAAGGAGAACCGTAGCTGGTGCGAAGAACAACCGCTAGACACTGGCAGGAGTGCACAACCCCTTACTCGGGCGAGCTTATCCTCGCCAGCAAGCCCAGAAAGGGGTAGGGGTAGTGGCACTCCAGGGAAAGGAGAACAGACAATGCATTCATGAGCTTCGTAAACACACATGGGTCCGAATTGAGGCTGAACGGAAGCACCCTGTACTGGAACTGGTGTGACAGGATTGTGAACCACAGGAATTTCAGGTGTGGCTGATGGGGACATGAAGGTACACATCTTTGAGGTCTAGGGAACACATCCAGTCCCCTGCACACAGTGACTCTGCTATGTGTGCTCGGGTGATCATCTTGAAGCATTCGAGGGGTAAAGATAGGTTGAGAAATGGCATGTCCAGGAATACCCGCAGGCCAGCCTGGTTGTTCTTCGGTACAGCAAAAATCGTGTAGTAGAAGCCAGTGCCCCTGTCGGATTGAGGAACAGGCTCCACCACTTGTACGTCCAAAAGAAGAAGGATCTCCCCTAACAGTGCTGAGGACCCTATCTGAAGCAGAGGAGTAGAAGAGGGCATAGGAAAGGGAGAGGAAGACTGAAGCCCATGAAGACTATTGAAAGAATGCAAGGACTCCTGAAAAAACACTTCCAGCTGTCTGTGAAGAGAGCCAGCCGGCTGCCCCAAAGGGCGAATTGTGTTCCTTGACCGTTACGTCATTCATTACTTTTTGGCATCTGAGGCGAGAGCGGAGGAGGGGAAGCGGAAAAAAGCCTGCAAGGTCCTCTGTTGCTTCCTCCTGTGGTCACTGGGGGACCTGTCTGAACCCTTTGAAGACGCCAAAGGAGCGGGGTTTGAAGTCAGACCTACCCTGGGTCTGAGTGAAGGACTTTTGCTCTAGCTTGGTCAGGATGGCGTTGATGTGTTCTTTTTGGTCAGCTCATCATCAGTGCACGAATGAAAGAAGTCCGCCCCTTCGAACAGAATGTCTAGAATCCTCTCCTGCACATTCGAGGAGAATTTTGTGGCATGCATCCACGCCGTCCGCCTCATCTCGACACCCAGGCAGAGGTCTCGGCTGGCTATGTTGTTGTGGGAGGCCGAAGGTTCCATGAGATCCAGTGCAACTGCGCGTGCCTCTGTCAACCCAGCTTTGAAGGAGGCTTGACTCTCCTGAGGGAGGTCAGGCAAGAACTCCCCAATATCCTGCCACAGCTTCTGTTTCACCATTGCTAGGAGGGCATCAGCGTTAGCCTGGCACAGGTGCAGGTCGGAGTTGTGATAACATCTCCTCCCCAAAACACTTGAAGGCCTTGTCCTCTTTGTACAGAGGAGGCCCCTGCCGTGGATGATGACAAGGATGGCTTTGAATACAAGGAGGCTGCCACCACGACTGAAGAGTGTGGTTGAGGGTGGGAGACCAGAAAGACTGGTTTCCCCATCCAAGAGCCTAAAGTGTCAGCCCAATTTCTTGTTCATCTGGGCATTGTCCTGAGGTTTCTGCCAGACCTTTCTAGCCACTGAAAGGACATCTTTGTACAGACAGCTGTAGGTGGCCCCTGCCCTGAATGATGACAAGGATGGCTTTGAATACAAGGAGGCCGCCACCATGACTGAAGAGTGTGGTTGAGGGTGGGAGACCAGGAAGACTGGGTTCCCCATCCAAGTGCCTAAAACGGCAGCCCAGTTTCTTGCTCATCTGGGCGTTGGCCTGGGGTTTCTCACAGACCTTTCTAACCACCGAAAGGACATCTTTTTGAAGAGGAATGCCCAAGCGGCTCGTGGTGCGCCGGGCCAGGACCTCTGCCAACAGCCCTGATTCCTGGGGGCTTGCTCTGGCTGGGGGACCCCCAAAAAGTCTGCAAGGCCCCGAAGATGGTCATGAAACGCCTTCAATGATGCTGAAGGCTCTTCATCCTGCGCATGATCCCCATCATCGCCCTCACCCCCTTTTGCCAGCAGAGGGGAATCGGGGTCCTGCAGAGTCCCACCCTGGTCAGAGCCCGAAAGCGGCTGGACATCAACAGGCGACTACAAAGCAGTTGGTGGTACTACAGGCGGAAGGCTTGGAAGCATCGGCAGGGTCTTGACTGGAGGAGGGATGGGCTTCGGTACTGGACCCTTAGAAGGACCGGAGGGGGAGCTAGGGGAGGAGGCCTGGGAGGCAAGGCCTGCAGAACCACCACCTTGATGATGCCCATGAGGAGTCCTGACATCTGGGGGGGAGCGCATGAGGAGGAAGTGCTCGAAAAAAGCGATCCTCCTAGACCCCGGACCACAGGGGGCCTGTTTCTCCGATGCGCTGGGCCTTCTTGCCTGATGAAAGCGATGAGGAGCGGGTATTCAAAAGGGTGAGAGGGATAAATGTAACCCTGCGGAGACCATCCGCCAGCGCCGCAGGGCCCGGCACCACTCGAACGAAGAGGACTAGAACCCTTGTGAGTGACCCACTCTGAAGGTGAAGGAACCGGTTGAGGTTCCGAGTCAGGATCCAAGATGACTGCCGGCCTTGTGGGCTCTGCTGTGTGCTTGTCCACCATCTTTGGGCCCGACGCCACGTCCTGGGAGGGGGGGTGCATCACTTGCACCCATTGCTGGCTCCGACATGGAGGAGGATTCCTTGCCTCCCAAACCAGAAACAGAAGAGCCGACCTCAGAGATAGCTCCGGTAGGCCTAGAAACCTCAGCCAGCAGGCCGGTAGTAGAATCGCCCTGTGTGACAACCTCAGAGGGGGCTCTGGCAAGCTGGGCGCCCTCGGCTATGGAGCTGGCAATCGCCAGGGATCTTGCTTCGAGGTGACTCCTGGAAGCAGAACACAACAATCCCTTGCACTCTGATGCACAAGATGAGGATGAGCTGGAGCACCCATCGGTGGACCACCCGGAAGAGCCCCTGGGCCCTCGGCTTGGGAGCCAGTAGCCTTAACGGCGTCCGGTCTGTCCAAGGTCCCCTTTCCAGTAGGAGGCCCTGGGAATGAGTTGCTGAGGGGCCTTGGTGAACAAAGGACCTACCTTTTCTTGACCTGGGGTGCTGGCGACCAAGTCCTTTAGATGACCTGGAGGAGAAGAATGGAAGATGTCCCTCCAAAGGGAAAGATGATTCTTCATGGCTTGGTCACCAAGAGAGCTGCAAGCAGCGCACGCGCCACAGTGGTGGTCGGGCCCCAGGCACTCAAGGCAGAGCGCATATGGGTCACAGGCCGGGAATGACCGACTGCAGGACGCACATCTCGCTAAGCCTCCTGCAGCTGACATGCGACAGGGGAGGCAAGGCACCTAAGGAAGGTGAAGAAATGTAAACAAAAGAAAGGGACTAGGAAGATAGTTGAAAAAGTTCCCGCGCCTAGCTGCTAGGTCCAACAAGGTCCGTGCGGAAAGAGGGACTGAGATGAGGCTGTGCCCCCACATGCAAAGCTAAATTTCAAGTGGTAGCTGATTTTTCACCATCAAAGGTTCTGATACCGTCCCCACGTTGGAGGGTGCCCACAAGGATTGAGCAAAGGGGACGGGACGTATGAGTAAGGTGTAAGATGTCTATGTACCTTTGACTCCAAGAGGGGAGTAAGGGTGGTAATTTTTTTATTTTTTAACTTTTCTTTATTGGCATGAGGCAGGAGCAGGTCATAGCACAATCTATGTGTCTAACAGGGAGGAGGAAAGCAGTTCGATGTAATCTCTACTGTTCAGGTAGCTACAAAAGTCTGTCCACACATTTTTGGGACGAGAGGTCGTGGGGAGGGAGTTGATTTAGTCTTCCTCGCATATTTGAGTCCATGTGAGGGCCTTCAACCACATCTCGAATGGGGGAGAGGGGACGGCACTTCCAGCACTGTAGTATGCATTTTTTGGCCACCATAGCCTCGACGTTCAAGAACTTGGACACCTTCCTCGCCCCGGTCCCGTCCAATAGCCCAAATAGAACAGCCAGTGGATCAGGGCCGATCTGGACGCCAACCATCTCAGAGAGGGCTTCCATGACGGCTTTCCAGAACGGACACAGAGCGTTACAAGACCAAAACATGTGAGTGTGGTCAGCCTCAATAGATTTACATTTTGGGCAGGTGTGGGCCTGGCTGTGTGCAAATTTCCCCACCCTATGGGGCGTGTATTATAGACGGTTAAGGAGCTTATATTGCATACATCTAAATCTGAAGTTAAGGGAGACCTTGCGTGTGTGTAAGCACATTTTACCCCACATAGTATCTGTGATAGCTAAGCCCAGTTCGTCACTCCATGCGTCCCGCGGTGTCTGAGGTATATTTATCCGACTTTGCCAGCAACATTTTGTACAGGGAGGACGTTATACCCCTACCACCAGCTGAGTTGGTTATGAAGTGGATCTCAGGTGAGTCAGGGCGTTCGTCGGGATAGGAGGGCCACATGGCGCGAACCACCGCTCTCAATCTGAAATATTGCAGTAGCTCCAGCGCCGAACCCGAGTGCCCAGGTCGCCATGTCTGTGGGTTGATAACTTTCCCTTCGGGGTATAGGTCGGACAGCGTCTGATGGCCAAGATCGTGCCAGTGTTGCATGAGAAGTTTGTCATGAGTGGGGCTGAGGCCCAGGAACTGCCAGATGGGCAGCCACTTATAGTATGGATGATGTTCTGGGTGGGACTGCAATAGTTGTCTCCATGCCGTGGTTGTGGCGGCCACGGGATCCGCCGGGGCATCGGTGTGGTATGTGTGATGAAGGATTAAGGATTAAGGACATGATGTTTACCTCTTCACTTGCTAGCTTCTCAAGTTTCATATGGGGCGGGGGTGGATTGGGGTATGTGCAGTGAAGCCCCTTTTCTCGTATGTAAGAGTCATATGTTGCCACTTCTTGCGAACCGCACCGGAGTGCCAAAGAAATTGGGCACATATGGAATGTAGGTTCCTAAAGTACTGTTCTCGGGCCAGATCGGGACATTCGCGAAGATATAGGGAAGCTTAGGGACCATTATCATTTTGATTGGGGACAGCTTGCCCAATAGGGAAAGCAGGAGGTTGCCCCATCTCGACATCCGGGACTCCACACACTGCGCTGTAGCAGTGTAATTGTCAGCCAATAGCGAAGATCTACAGAGGGATACCTGGACCCCGAGATATCTGATCCCGCCTGGGGACCAGCAGAGAGGGAATTCACATGCCGGCTGGTGGGTTGCCACGGTGAGTGGGAATATTTCAGATTTAGAATAGTTTTTGGTGAAGCCCGAGAATGTGCCGATTTTGGTTATGTCAGGAATGATCGGGTCCAGATGGACAGACGGGTCTCTGAAGTAGAGTAGTACATCGTCGGTGTACAGTGAGATTATTTCCGGTGTGTCCCTCAGTCGTATTCCCTTACGGGTGTGTCTATCTCTGACACTATCAGCCATGGGCTCTATAGCTAGTGTGAATAATATAGGGGAGAACGGGCAACCCTGACGAGTGCCCGTATGAAGCGTGAAGGGTGACGACACCTGGAAGTTTATCAGGACTCTGGCCACGGGATTTGTATACAGTAGTTTAATATATGACATCATGCATGGGCCGATTCCATTTTGTGCAGCACAGCCCACATATATTGCCAGGACACCATGTCGCATGCCTTTTGGGCATCAACAGTAACCGCAACGGCACTGGGATCGATTCAGGACATAACGTTAAAAAGCAGGCGGATGTTGAGGGCTGTGGAGCGACCAGGGACGAAGCCGCTCTGATCTGGGTGGACTAAGTGCATCATTATGGGGAGGAATCTGCCTGCTATTACCTTGGCAAAGATTTTTGTGTCCGTGTTTATGAGTGATAGGGGTCTATTGGATCCACAGTCGTCAAGCGGCTTACCCGGCTTGAGGAGCACAGTTATGAGGGCTTCGCGCATGTATTGGGGCAGGGTGGCCAGGCGAAGCGACTCAGTCCATACCTCAACGGGTCTGGGTGCCAGGATGGCGACATGTTCCTGGTAAAATTCTGAGGTGAGCCGGTCTGGACTGGGAGCCTTGCCCTTAGGGAGACCCGAGATAGCCTCAGTGATCTTATCAAGGGTGATCAGGGTATCCAACTGCTCTCTGGTGGCTCAGGAAATGAAGGTCATGTGGATTTGATCCAGTAGGAGGTTAATGTCATGGATGCTGTGCTCCCGCTGGGGAGCACACAGAGCTGCATAGAACTCAGTGACGGTTTCGAGGATGAGTTGGTCTGACCAGTGCTGGGCGCCACTTGCATCCCTGATACAGTCTATGCGGGTTCTACCCCCCTCCATGCGGGCCAGTCCAGATAGAGTTCTCCCCGGTCTGTCTCCCTCGCCGTATTCCACGCGGCCAGGGGATGGGTGTAGTATTGTACCTCCCCGAGGGCATGGGATTCAAAGGCTTCCAGTTCCGATCTTATCTGTGCTAGTATAGCTGGGGAAGGTGAGGTGGTATACTCCCTCTCGAGTTTTTTAAGCTTGGTTTCGGATCGTTGTAGGCTATTTTTGATGTCTTTAAGAACCCTGGCTTCCCTGGAGATGCACATACCTCTAATGAAGACCCTGAACGCCTCCCACCGGGTCCCTTCAGATGTGTAGTTTATTGCAGTCGAAAAAGGTATTAATGTCAGCAAGGATTTCAGCTTTAAAGACTATATCACGCAGTGCCTCTGACTTGAAGCGCCAAGCAAAGTGGGCATACAGGTCAGGCCCCAGCTTGTACCGCAGCGTTACTGGGGAATGGTCCGAGAGAGTGCACGATAGTATCTGTGTGTCTATGGCCCTGCCCACCATCCCACTCAATATGAGGAAAAGGTCTATTCTCGATAAGCTATCATGTACTGATGAGTAAAAAGTATAGTCTCTCGTGTGTGAGTGGAGAGCTCTCCACACATCACAGAGGCCCAGGGAGTCCACGTGTGTGTGTAAGCGGTTGGCTGCCCGTGATATGGCTCTGCAGGCGGTGCCAGATCTGTCCAGATCGTTGTCTAGGATCAGGTTCATGACCCCCCCCATATAATTGGGACTCCACTATATCTCATCAGTAGGGTGGTCACTTCATCGAAGAATTCAGGGTCGTCGATATTCGGGGCATATGTTATTAACACAGTAGGCATTCCACGTTGGCTATTAGACAATGAAGGATTACATATCTGCCCTGCAACAAGAATACCACAAAAACAGCTACCCGCCTACACACGTGCCAGGTGTGTCTAGTTGCACAACGTGCTACCTTTCATGTCGATCAATTATTTGCGACAGAAAACATAGAGAAATACATATTTTAATTAATGGATACAAAACACTTCGAAAAATTGGTGATGTAGTGAGGTTGGTAAACAAATAAGGTGACATCCTATTATTAAATGAAACCTTGATGCAATTCACTATCCTTGACTTTGTTAATTTTTCTGTCCTTGACTTTGTCACTACATCACCAGTATCTGACGAATGTGTTCAGTTAAAACCAACTGGTCAAGACAATTGTTTTTCAGTATAGGTTCTCTTATGGAATGTTATGTGCATTTTTGTCTCTCCTGTTTTTAATTTTTCTAAGTGTTTTGTATCCATGAATTAAAATATGCATTTCTCTATGTTTTCTGTCGCAAATAATTGATCGACATGAAAGGTAGCACGTTGTGCAACTAGACACACCTGGCACGTGTGTAGGCGGGTAGCTGTTTTTGTGGTATTTTTGTTGCATTATAGATTCATATTAGTCCTTTGCCACACAGCCCCCTAAAAAAGAGGACTCCGCAGCTCTAACTGCTTTATTTCACATCACATTACATATCTGCCCTCCAAGTCTATGTGGCTAGTGCGCAGTGAGAATTCAACTGATTTGTGGACCAGGGTGAGCACGCCTCTAGACTGAGTGGAATACCTTGTGTAGAACCTATTATAGCCCCAGGGCGCAGCCAGGCATGCTGCGAGGCGTCCTAGAGCATGCGTTTCTTGAAAGAGGAGTATTTTAATTCTGTGTCTCTGGGCATATGCGGTTATCCTGCGGGCTTTAGTGAAATTGCTTAACCCCCGGACGTTCCATGTCATAAGATTAACAGACATAGTGCAGTATTATGGAACATCTCTGCAGTGATATTCATCACCATTCAGTACCGTGCGCTCCACTGCAGTGTAGTTGTACCACATTGTACCCGTAGCCCCCACTCTCACGCCATTTTCATTAAAACATCCCCCAACTTTACCACCCCCCACCCTCACTGCCCACCCGCACCCAGCAGTGTAGTATTCCCCCAACAGATCGCAGGTGCCGGAGTTCCGTGCCCAACTTGGCAACACCAGCCTGCGTGCCCAACAGGGGCACAACTGAGAACAAACCGCCAGAACAGGCATTGCAATTGCAGCGGGGGTCACCACTGCTGTGTTCCCGACTTAGCAGATAATGCGGTGCATCAAGCACCCCTATTCGCTCAGCAGCAATTTGTACACAGGATTACAAGAGAAGCATTATGGTGGATGGTAGCAGACAAGAAATAAGGATGCCATGAATGCGGCATGTTTGTTGGGAGCCTGTAGGAGGGTCAGAAGGCCAAGGGGCACAATCCATGCATGTGGCGGTGACAGTGAGGGATGGGGTATAGCCTGCCAGGGGCAGGAGCGATCAGAAACTGTTGTCTGTCTGGCACAGGTGGTGTGCCGTGCTGTTGGGTTAGAGGAAGGAGGATCCCATGTCAGTGGCCATGGATGTGCCGGAGAGGCCCCTCTCCTAACAGGAAGTATCAGCTGCCTCAGTCATTGTCCACTGGGTCGTCTGCGGGGTCCTTCAATGGGATCTGTGATTCAATTAATTTTACTGCTTCGTCAGGGACCGTGAAGAAGTAGATTTTGTTGTGATGGGTGAGCATTGCGTATTCGATTTTCCTTTCTCTGAGCATTTTCTTCACTCCATTGAACTGTCTGTGCTCCGCCTGGACCCCCACGGAAAAGTCCGGGAAAATTCTGATGGTTTGCGAATCTAGTCTCAGTTCACCTTTCTCACGTGCAAGGCGTAGTATGTGATCCCCGTCTCTGTAGCTAAGGATCTTAGCAATTATTGGCCTGGGAAAGTCGCCTGGTTTGGGGCGGGGAGCCAACGCACGGTGCGCCCGCTCAACTGTGAAGAATGGGGAGCGTTGAGGGTTGTCGAGGAGGTCCTTGAGGAGGGTCTCGACCGCCAGTTCCATCTGACCCTTAAGTGCGGACTCCGGAACTCCCACAATGCAGATATTATTCCTGCATGATCTTGACTCCAAGTCATCACACTTAGCCTTGACATCCTTCATGTCGCGTACCAGCTCTGTAACCGTGTTCTGGAGGGCATGCACGCCATCCTCATTGGCCCCAATTCTGGTTTCTGCCTCAGTTATCCTATTGCCATGCTGGTCCAGCTTAGTTCTTAGGGAGGCCACGTTCGCGTTTATGTCATCTAGCTTCTCATGAAAGGAGGCAAAGTTCTTTGCCATGGACTCCATCATTGCCGTGAGATCAGGCTGAGGGGGGTCTGATGGTGATTCTATGTCGTCATGGTTAGAGGAGGAGGCCCCCTGCTCAGCCCCTGATGTTGACTTAGTAAACTTGTCCATAGCCCCAATCTTCTTGGCTCTGCGAAATCTATTCGACATCCTGCAGATGGGCGATGAAAGATGCAGGCAGATGTCACCTAGGCAGCCGGGGGGAGCAGGCCCTCCAGGACCCAGGACCACCGCCTAGACGGCAGGGAGGAGCGACGCCCGCCACCTGGATGGGCGCCCAGCACTTTAGTTGATATACCAACCAGGGAAACTGTAAGTAAGGGTCTTCTCTGCACCGTCGGTAGGAGCACGGTAGGAGCGGGTGTGGGCTGTAGTGACAGAGTACTGGTGCTCCGGGTTTTAATATCGTGCAATGGGGCCCAGTGAGGGTCCACCCGGGTCGGCCACAGAGCTAGGTACGAGGAGCAGCACTCAGGTACCCTAGATCAATGAGGAGCAGTAGGAAATCCGCCAGACACCACGTACGGCTAGGAAAGGACGCAGGGGCGGGATGCCCTCAGAGGGAAGGCAGGGTCGACTCCAGGCGAGGGGCGGTGGGGGTCCAGCAGGGCAGAGCAAAGTGGGCCCGCTCAGCCGCGCACCACAGACCAAGTGTGGGGGGTCTCCGCAGCAGGGAACCAGAATATAAAGCCAGGAGTAGAGCCCACCGCAGGCCACCCCAAGAGGTCGTTACCACAGCATGGGTGTCCAGCGATGCGCTCCCGTAGGTTAGGCCAGCACTAGCCCCCAAGCAAGGGTGATCCATCACTTCCAATAAGTGGTTATTGCGTGCGCGGCGGGCAGTTATGAAGAGTGGACAGCCAAGGGGAGTAGCAGTTTTGATCTCCAGCACTCTTTGAATGTCAATAGTGTGTTACATGTGCAACTCATGTGCGGCCCGCCACGAAGCACAGGTCGCGTTGCCGAGTTGAATAGTGAGCCGGACGCTGCCGGCGGGCCATTCAGTGAGCAGCAGCACTGCGGGCCCCTGGGGGCTCACCTCGGGAGGATACAGTGTCAGCTGGGGGGAGAGGCAAGTGTCTGTCCAGGAAGGCGAGAGGAGGTGTGGAGCGCAGGCTAGGTGGCCCCCAGCTCCTCACCTGCAGTCACGATGGGCCGGGTCCGGATGGTGCACAGGGAGGAGCCGCCCGGAGAGCCGCAGGAATCCACCAGAGGCCGCAGGGCCGCGCTGCAGGAGGCGGCCTCCGGAACTCCCCGCAGCGCCGGACCAAGCAGGGACGTGGCCCGTCCACGGTACGCCACCCCCCGGTGTCAGCGTCAGGCCGTGCGGAGCAGGTAGGCAGTGGATGACAGGAACACCAAGCGGGAGGCGCCCCGCGTCAGATGGCACCAACACGGGTCACAGGCACAGCGGGAGGGGAAAGGCAGACACCACACCCGCCACAGCGCTGGCCCCAGTCAGGGCACAATCTAAGAGAGCGCAGAGCGCCACAGGTTAGTCGTACTTCAGGCGGCAGACGAAGTGCACCGCCAGTCAGCTGCACCTCAGAGGGCGCGCGGCGTCCACCCGCGGCCCAGTATGGGATGGGCCCCAGCCAGGCCCGCTCGAGTCAGCCAGCAGATTGTTATAGTATGGCTGTGGGGGTCCGATTTCTCTAAAAAATGAAGGTGTAGCTAGGGACAGCCGCTACACAGGGTGGAGATTTCCACTGCAGGATGGTATTTAAAGACGCTGATGCAATCAGATGATCGTTGTCTTGGCACGGAGCTCGAAAGTTAGGCAGCCATTTTCCAGGCTGTTCAACAGCACCCCCCCACCAGAGTGGTGAATTTTAATCTAAGCAGATGCAAGTGTCAGAAAGGTTATTACAGACGTGTACTATATGGCTTCTGAGGCTTGTGGATCTGCTTAGAATCACTTTCTTTGCATAGACTAACAAGCAGTGCCTGGAGAAGGTGCTGGGTGTTAGAAGGCAAAGCTGCAAAAAAATGTCTGACCGCTGCACTACCCACCTGTGAATCACTTTTTGAATGTGCATTTAAGTAGTAATGCTGTGTGAAGGTGTGCATAGAATTCCAAGTGGCTGCTTTACAAATAGCATCTAAGGGCACATTTGCAATGAAAGCTAAAGTCGCCCCAGTACCTCGAGTTGAGTGTGCGTTGGGCGTGAATGGTAATGTTCTTTTGTACTTAGATTAACAGATTTGGATGCATTTGACAATCCATTTGGAAATTGGCGACTTAGAGATACGGTCACCTTCTCTTCTTGCGGCGTGGGAAACAAAGAATTGATAAGTTTTTCTTAATGGTTTTGTATTGTTTAGGTAATACATTACTGCCCTCTATGGCTTTACTGACAGGGAACTTTGAAATAAATTTAGGAGAGAAATGAGGATGTGTACGTAACACAACTGTCTTTGTGAATAACAACATACGGATCATCAACTGAGAGAGCTTGCAGTTTGCGGACTCTTCTTATTGAAGGGATAGCTACAAGAAATGCAGCATTATAAGAGATGTTTAAGACTGGCCTCATGCATTGGCTGAAGGGAGTGGGGGGCATGAGCCTTGTAGGACAACATTTAGATCCCAACCAAAAGTTGGATTTGAAATAATTTGAAGATATAACCTTTTAACCCTCTCCATAAAGGCTTTAACTACTGGAACCTTCCACCATGATACTTTACTTAAGAGGTGGCGTATGCTGAAACTGCTGATGAACTTTAAGAGAATTAAAGACTAATCCTAATTCCAGAAGATAAAGCAGATAGTGAACTATAAGTGAAGGTGAGCAGTCAATGAGGTTGATGCAGCGTGTTTTGCACCATAAGACCAAGTGTTTCCATTTGTTGATATAGCAGGGTCTTGTGTTGAAGCTCATGCACCTCCTTTAAGAGGTCCATACATATTTAGGGCAGATTTAAATGTTCAAACTCTATGACTTCAGGAGCCTAGCTGCCAATTTCAGTATCTGTAGACCTGGATGTAGTGTTGTCCCTTGATGCTGGGACAGCATGGGATAGCATACTATAGGGGCATGGCAGTTTGAGTGCAGTGAGTACACTGCACAGTATTCTAACTTGCAAGTCACGCAGTGTTATGAGCTATTCGTGAAGAGTAAACCGCTGAAGTAGCCACTTTCTTCCATAAAACAAAGTCTTTTACATTCCTTATCAGGAGGTGCTTCAGCAGTAGAACATGTGACTCCTACACGTTTCCTTGTAGTGTTAACGACTAATGAATGAGTTCTTAAGTGGACCCTAATATAAAGTGGGTCTGTAGGTGCAGGATTTACAAACCTTTTAAACTCTAGGGTTAACTGCCCTTGTAAGAAGAGATGGTATAGTTAAGGATGGTTGAATTAGCTTTTTTATAGATTGAAACAAGGGTATTGATTGACTAACCATTCTTTGCTCATTTAGAATATCATCCACAAAGTCTGTCTTCCACAGACTCTTGTGTTTGAATTTAAAAACGATCAGGAGCTTTCTTGAGCAGATCATTAAATAAAAGTTGGTTGTCGATTGCAGAACTGGTTCCCAGATAGTCAGTGACATCCGGAGACTAAGATATCAACGGTAAGCTACCGGCACCATTGTTACCGTACCGGCATACTCCGAGGTCTGCGAGCGGGTGTCTCAGCCTGCCAGGTCTGACCTGGCGGGTGGACCAGCACCCGCTCGCACACCTTGACGGATGCACCGGCACCATTCATTAATGGTGCTGGTGCATCCGTCCTCCCCATTGAGTCCAATGGGACTCGATGGGGAGTAATTTGTTCCTGTGCCCGGCAACAGGGAATTTCCAGGACCGCCGGGGCTGTAATGCCCCGGTGAGCCCTCATTGCAGGGCGGCAGAAAAAAATTACTCTGGCGGCAGCCGTGCTGTTTTTACCTGCACGGCTACCGCCGGACTTATAATGAGGCCTGTTGTCTCTTATGAAGTGTTTGAAACAATAGGTAAGTGGCCTTATTGTATTCTGAGGCTCTATGTGACTGTTTTAGTTGTAATGTTTTGTTAAGTTTTTTTAGAGCGAGCTTCCTGTGTCTTTTGTAGTTATTTGTGTTTTCAATGTATGTTTCACTGTTTTTGCAGAGGGCGAAAGCGAAACATGTTCTATCGAAGAATTTGTAACGCTCTGCATCTGTTTTTCTTTAGGCCATTTCTTTAGGCCATGCTCTGAATGTGAAGGCGCAAGTGCAGTGTGCTGTGGACGTGTCAAGCCAGAAGACATCAAATTGCTTTCTCTTGCAGTGTGGTCCTTTTCCGACGTATCCATAGAGGATGTGTGTTTATGGTGGTGTCCCCACGGTGAGGGCGCATGCAAGTGTCTTCGACACCAGGCGTTGTCCCCACAGCAGTACGTAGGGGCTGCCCCTGGCAGTTAGGGACTGGCACACAGGAGTCTGCAGACTCCTTTTCAATGTCTTCAGCATGCAAAAGCGAGCCGTAGTTGCCTCGATCTTCTCCCAACTCATATTTACACGTGAGCGAACTGCCTACGCCGCCCACCATTTGGTATGTCCCTCTGAGCATTTTCGGGCCAAAGAGCTTGCACGCTGCACAGCGCTTTTCTAAATTGTCATTGGGAAGACGGTGGTCACACACACTGTGTGTGTCTACTGTGAGAAACCAGAAAGTGTCTCACCCACTAGTCAGCGGGTGTCTGTCATCCAGGTGGCCAGGGCACAGCCAACGCTTTTGGATTTTTTGATCCAGTTCCTGGATGTGGACCAGTGCGGGAGGATCACCTGGGTGAGGGGTCTTCAAAGAATGGGAGTGGGACACTGAATGGCAAGATGCAGTATCCCCTTACCTGTAACACATTAACCTCTACCCCACCCCCTTTTCCTACACCAACTCTTTCACATGGATAGGTTGCTCTGGGAGAAAATAGACTAACACCCGATCAGTATACCGGATGTGTCCCAGTACGATAGTCAGGCAAGGTCAGGCAATTACTGACCGTCACTCACACCTGACTCCCATTAAGTTCCCAACAGGGATAAAAGGCGAAGCACGAAAGCACACTGAGTGAGGGAAAGCACACGAGGAAACAGCAGTTTCGACATGACAGCTGAACGAGGGACGAAAGACAGTGAACTACAAGAGGTTTGTCCTTGGCTCCAAGAACAAAGTAGTAACAGAGAAATCAACACAAGTGTGAGTTGGGGAGACCGATACCAGACCGGTCTGTTTTGAAATCCTCGAGTCCTGGAACGAACATTGTTAAAAACGCATGTGATGAAAGACGCGAGCTAAGTTAAACTTCTGATCAATGCTTTAACTTTGAAAGGAGCAAGACGATACTGTTGACAGAGTGGTCCGGCAGTGCGTGCATACTCAATCGAAGGTCTCTGTAAGGGATGTGATTATTGCAACCACTATTATTAAGACGGCTGAAAATGCAGACTTTTTTTTGGTTACTTTTATTTTAACCCCCCCCCCTTACACCACATACATATGTGGGGGAGACAACCCTGCGCCCCCCATATTACCATTATATTACATACCCCCCACATATGACATGCATTACTCACCGTAAAAGCATCTCTGATGATTGTATCTGCTTAAATTCACATGCTGTGTATATAGTCCGACATCCAGTGGTAACCGTTGAGTATTACATCTTGTCTTTCGGGGACTGAAAGGGGACATCGGCATAGGCATGTCTGTAACACCATCCCTATCCTGACGTGTAGTGTACCCAAAATCCCTCACGTGCGGAGGTCCCTCCGATTGCATTTTTTCTGCCATGATGGAGCCTAAGGCTATAGTGAGTGAGTACATAAAGAGAGAAAGTAGTAAGACGTCTATGTTCCTTCCACCCCGAGCGGGGAGGTAGGGAGGGTGCATGTGAATCTAAGCAGATACAATCATCAGAAATGCTATTACGGTGAGTAATGCATGTCTTCTAATGCTTGTTAGTCTGCTTAGAATCAAATGCTGTGCATAGACTAGCGAGCAGTGCTCGGAGTTGGAGGTGGGTTGTGAGAAGGAACATTAGAGAAAAGATGTCTTAGTACTGCTTGTCCCACCTGAGCATCAGACCTAGAATGAGTGTCTAGGCAATAGTGTTTTGTAAAGGTGTGTACAGAACTCCAGGTTGCCGCTTTGCAAATGGACTCGAGGGGAACATTTGCAATGAATGCTATGGATGCCCCAGTGTCTTGAGTAGAATGTGCTCTAGGCTTGAAGGGCAGTTCTCTCTTAGCAAGAGTGTAACATAGCATGATGCATTTGACAATCCACCTTGAGATAGCTGATTTAGAGACAGGATCCTCTTCTCTACCAGCTGCCACTGAAACAAAAAATTGGTTTGTTTTCCTCAGTGGTTTAGTTATTTCCAGGTAGAACATGACTGCCCTGCGCACGTCTAGTGTGTGTAGGCTTCTTTCGGCCATGCTAGTGGGATTCTGGAAAAAGGTAGGTAGTTCAATGGCCTGGTTCACATGGAACTTCGATATGAATTTAGGCGCAAATCTGGGGTGCGTGCGCAGAACTACCTTATCCCTGTGGACTGTAACAAAGGGGTCTAGAACAGAAAGTGCCTGTAGTTCCCTAACTCTTCTGATAGAAGTGATAGCCACTAGAAAGGCCATTTTATAAGTCAGGTCTTTCAGACTTGCTCTATGCATAGGCTCAAAGGGAGCTCCCATGAGCCTGCTCAAAACTACATTTAGGTCCCAACCAGGAGCTGGGTGAGAAATGGGAGGATAAATCCTCTTAACCACTTTCATAAAGGCCTTAATCACCATTATCTTCAACCACAACACTTTTTATTGTGATGTGGTGTAGGCTGACAGTGCAGCCAGATGAACCTTTAGGGAATTGAAGACTAACCCAGTGTCTAACAGATGGGTTAGGTACAACACAATGTGTGTGGGTGAGCAATCTATGGGATTGATGCCATTGGAATTACACCAGATGACTAAACGTTTCCATTTGCTGGCATAGCAATAATGTGTGTTTGGTTTCCTAGCTTCCCTGAGTATGTCCATGCACCTCTGAGGGAGCTGTAGGAGTCCAAACTCTATGACTTCAGGAGCCAAGCTGCTAAGTTCAGAGTTTGTGGGCATGGGTGTAGGGTCTCCCCCATGTCCTGAGACAACATGGTGTACAGGCAGGGTAGTTTCACTGGTGGGGAGAGGGACATTTCCATCAGGTGAGCGAACCAGGGTTGGCAGGCCCACATGGGGGCCACCAGTATCATGGTAACTGGTTCCTGGTGCATCTTGTGCACTATCTTGTTGAGAAGGGGAGTCGGGAGGGAAAAGCGTAGACAAATTTCCCTGACCATGTTATCCAGAGACCGTTCCCCTTGGATCGGTTCTGGGGGTACCTGGAGGTGTAGTATTGGCATTGGGCGTTCTCCTGAGTTGCGAACAGGTCGATCTCTGGGCAGCCCCATTCTGCAAAGATGTTGGACACAATGTCTTCGTGCAGACACCATTCGTTTTCTTCGGGCAGAGGAAAATCTCTGCTGAGCACCTCTGCCAGAAGATTGAGTTCCCCTGGAACATGTTGGGACAACAGAAACATTGTCTGAGAGCCCATATCGAAATGTTTTGGGACAGCTTGGATAGCCCTGGAGAGCGAGTGCCCCCCTGTTTGTTCAGGTAATACAGGGCTGTAGTGCTGTCTGTTAGAATCGGCACTGTCTTCCCTTGCAGTTGCACTTGAAAGGCCTTCAATGCCTTGAACACTGCTAATAGCTCCAGTAAGTTTATATGGTTGGAAACTTGAGGGGTCCACACCCCATGTGCCGTCTAATGAAGCAGGCGAGCCCTCCCACCCCGTGTGAGATGCGTCTGTCGTGAGAGTGGCTTCCACTACAGGGGTGGTGAAGGTCTTCCCCTTCAAGAGGTTTTCTCTTGACCACCACTGCAGAGAGAGAACAAGGGCTGGCGAGACAACTACCAGATCTTCCCATTTTCCGCTGGCCTGGCACCACTGGCTGTTGAGCCACTCTTGCATGGGATACATGCGCAGCCGCGCGTGGGGAACCAAGTATATGCACAACGCCATCATTCCTAGCAAGCTAATGCCTTTGCACACCGTCACCTCCCGACTGGCTACATATTGAGGAATCGGAAAAAGCATGTTCTGAACCCTCTTGTTGGAGGGGAAGACAAGACCGTCTTCTGTCCGAATTAGAGCTCCCAGAAATTGTTTTGTTTGACTGGTGACTAGACTGGATTTCTTCTCGTTGATTGAAAAACCCAGACTGAAGAGAAGATCTACTGTTTTTTGGGTGTTCGAAAAACATGTGTTGAATGAGTCCCCCATGATGAGCTAGTCGTCGAGGTAAGGGTAAACTGGGACGGATAGTCTGCGCAGGTGTGCTGCAGCCACTGCCAGAACCTTGGTAAACACCCTTGGCGCCGAGGCGATGCCGAAGGGGAGTACCTTGAATTGGTAATGCCTATCCTCTATCATGAACCATAGATATTTCCTGTGCGCTGGAAACTTTGAAACATGAAAGTATGCATCTTTCATGTCCAATGTTGCCATGTAGTCCCCTTGTTTCAGCAGTGGGATCACCTCCTGTAGTGTTACCATGCAAAACTTCTGGGGTTTCTGGGGTTTCATGAACTTGCTCGCTGGGCGCAGGTCTAGAACAGGGCGCATGGTGAGGTCCTTTTTGGGTACAAGGAAGTACACTGAATAAATACCTTTGTTTACCTGAAGAATAGGGACGACTTCCACCTCTTGATTCAGGATCTCCAGATGGTCCGGTGAAAGGCGCCATGAGAGCGGCTGTCTGAATTGTGGTGGTCGGGCAAATTCCACGCAGTACCCGTGGGCGACCGTCTTTATGACCCACTGGTCTGAAGTTATCCTCTCCCATGCCGTGAGGAAAGATGTTAATCACCTCCCGACCGGGGTGACATGGGAGGGGACCTGGCTCTGGTGGTCACTTCTGACCAGAGGCTGCAGCTCCTCTGGGATTGGGGCCTCAACCTCTGCCTTATCGCTGACCCCTTGAAGGGTACTATGCGGGGCTTCCTGAAGTTTGTCCTGTATTGAAATTCCCCGTGCCAGATGTTTTGACCAGAACGGGCTTCCCCGCGAAAAGACCTCCAAGAGTTATTACCTCTCTGGGGGGAAGGTTTTTGTGTGATCTGTTGCAGAGACTTAAGAGTCTCATGCTCGTTTTTTAGCTGTCTCCAAGGCCTCATCAACCGCTTTCCCGAAGGTTAGCTTCCTCAATAGGCTTATTGATGAGAGGCTTGCGTCTTTGGTTTAAACCCTGAAATACGCAGCCAAGCGTGTCTTCTGAGTAGGGTCCCTTGTGTTAGGCAGAAACCTGTGCAGTTCCCTTAGGGACCACTGCAAAAATCTTAGGACTACAGGTGTTGGCAGTAAACCCAATTGGTAGCAGTCCGCACTACCCAGATTTACCTGGTAGCTGTGGCTGAGCAGTCAGACTTCTCTCAAGAAGAGTTAGGCAGTATATAGAGTAGAATCAAACAAACAATTGGGCTCCTGGTATGGAACCTATTCTACTGTGTGATTACACAATACTTCTGACTTATTCTTTTTAAATTATTTTGCTCATACACCCGTCTGATTGTGGTCTCGCTCCCCTGCAGCACAGACGTCATTTCACACAGAACCTGTCCTGATGATGGCCATATGAATGATGAGGCTCATCTAGCTCAACTCCAAATGGCCGAAACACCTGGTGTAGACGCACTATTTCCCTGAAACTACAGCACATATATTGCTGTCCACACATGCAAATTTCTCTTTTGTGTCCTTGCAAATGTTTTATGTTGTTTTAAGAACCTTGTTTTGTAACTTCACACCATTGAATTGTGCATTGTTGACAAACCCCCACACAGATTGGGTTTGTTATACACACACTGTCTTTATTTTTGCCTGAAAAACGCCTTGATACAGTGTGTTGAAAACATATTCTTGTTTGTTCTGTTGTGGTCCAAAAAACCATTTTGATGTCTGTTTCTCCCTGGAATTGTGCTTTTATGTATACCACTCACACAGTTCCAATATATAAAATAATTGTGCTGAGAGATTGTTTTCTCTACGATATAACCTCTATGAGTATTGTCTCATTGAAGAAACGACAGAGTTTACACAAAAAATTGTGGGATTTCGCGTGTATGAGCAATAGTGTTCTTGAACCTATTCACTTGTGTGCTTTGTTCTTCAGTATATAGAGTATACACATTAGGTACAAAAATACAGTAGCACAAGCAAACGCTGACCAGAGCTTGGGTATAAAAGTATATAATTATTTAAAAACACACTTGTAAAAATACACTGGCACTAATATGTCAAGCAAGTTCAAACACAGTCACTAGAAATATATACACCTCCCTGATTAATTATTCGACAAGTCTTAGGAAAAGAACACCACTTATTATTAATACAGGGGTGAGCGCTTAACCAAGATGGCACTCCAATAATTATTTAAAAAGGGAGGGAAAAGGCAGAATTAGGAAAGCACACAATACCAACACTTTTAAAAGAACCACAGCAAGTCAGGAAAGGCAGAGTCTATTGTAGAGCAAGAAAGCTCATAGGCCAGACCCACTCTTGTAGAGAGCAAGGCGGAATGTGCCCAAGATCACACAGTTGAAGTACACTTTAAAAGTCTTTCCAGATAGTTCAAAAGGAGTTGGATCAGTTCAGAAAAGTTAGTTAACAGGTCCCAGGTCACCCCAGGTTAGAGAGTCAAGGATTTACGAGACACCTTGAACAGTCTGTAGCAAGGGAGACCAGGCGGGACACAGTACCTGAAATGGTGAGAAAGCTCCAGTGGGGGCAGTTGTTCCTGGCAGCGGCTGTAAGTCGGTGTTTCGTCCAGGGGAAGAGAAGATCTCGACGTGGAGGAAAGCTGGAGGTCGTTGCACTGCCAGGGAAGAAACCAGCCGCGGAGTTTCCCGGTTAAAAGGTACTACCCTTTTATTCGCGGTAGTGGTGAAGCGTGGCTATCCGGCCGCCGGGGTGCTTGGCATGGGCGATTCAACCACGAGACGATCCAGGAAGGCAAAAGAGGGCGAACTGGTTAACCCCACCAGTTCAAAGGAAGAAGACTCTCCAGGAAGAAGATCTTCTCTGTCGTTGGGAAGTGGTGAGTCGGTTCAGCAGGGCTCCACCGGTGGTGTCGTCGTTGCAGGTCGGCTCAGCTTCTCCCTCTTCGGATTCTTTAGGTCCTGTGGCGACTTCTGAAGTTCCAGTCCCCAAAGCCCTGCTTTTATGCAGAAAACCCCCATTCACCAGTCCTAGCTGTCACGCAAACATGCTAAGTGGTGAGCCGGGCGGCTCACCACTGGGCCAATCAACATCCTGTAGACCCAGACAGAGTGGCACCACTTTTGGAGGCTTCTGTGTAGAAGCCTGCCAAAAGTGGAACTAAGGGCTCGACTTGGGTTGGAGTTACAGAGGCGAACACAAACACCATTTTAAAACCGAGTCCTGGCAAAAAGACCCAACCGGGGAATAAATATTAAATAAATAACCCAGCGCTATCTTTAACATTGCACCAAAAAAGTGGTGCGTTTAAAATGAATGGGAAAATCCCATAGGAAATATTCTGGTGGAATATTTCGCGTGGTAACCACTGCCACCAGCCGGAAACTCGACGAGGGGGGACTGCACAGTGCCCCCTCAAAAAACAGACCCAGGGGCAATCTAGTTACCCCTACCAGTACTTCCACAATATGATGGTTTGTACTGGTTCTGTTCACAATTTAAGACTAGTAAAGTCAATGGTGACTTTACATGCCCTGGGAGACAGTAGCCAGTCCCAGGTTATGGAGTCTATGTTTGGGAGACACTATGACACCCCTGTGTTACTGCACTGAGGGTGCTGTGTAACACACATCCCAAAAATACATGAAGCCCTATGGAGTAAAAGACCCCATAGCCCATAAAACACATTACAAAATCAAAGGACATTCTCAAATCATGTCTAAGAGTGGGAGAAAAAGAGTCTCACTCTTAGCAGGAGAAAAAAATAAACCCCAAAAATCCAGCAAAGCTGCTGGGGGGCTCACTAGGTTTGGGAAATTAGCCTATACAGAGAATTCTCCCTAACACCTTGGGCCAGAGACCTGCCTGCTTTTCAGCCGTGTCCAGGGTGTTTTTAATCACATTCTGGTTAACTTGTCTTCTCTCGATTACAATAGAGAGAAGCTTGGATTTGACTGGTTCAGGAACCTCTTGGAGGCCTTCCTGGAGCAGGTTCCACTGAGCATCAGCATAGCTTGCCAATAGTGTGGTATTATTAGCAATCCGCGTAGTGTATGTGGCAGCCGAGGGGACTTGTTTGCCTAGAGCATACAGTCTCTTGGATTCCTTGTCCGGAGGTGCTTCCCCAGTGGCAAGGGGAACCCATGCCCTTTTCCAGGTGGTAGTCACTACCAACGAGTCTGGGATGGCGTGTCCTCTAATGTATAGAGGGTCGGAAGGAGAAGGGCGAAACAATGTTTCCACTCTTGGGTTCACTGCCCGAGTTTGAGCTGGTGCAAAAGGGCGGGGGGCAACCTTCTTTTGATGGAATTATGGAGGGGGATGGCTTGACTAGATGGAGGCTTCTCCTTAAGGATATCCTCTACAAGTGTTGAGCTGCTTTTGTCAACATAGTTGAAGGCCATTTGGTCATCTACAGGTGAGGGCTGGCGAGCCAGGATGAACAGAGGGGAATCTAGGCACAAAACATCAGTGTCCTGATCTTGAGGTGGCAGTGTCCATGGGACCGTCGCAGTGTCGGATTGCTGCGCTTCGACGTGTGAAGTTTTTGGAGTAGCGCCCTTACTTGCTTTGGATTGCCCAATCGCAAGACGCTGCTGCGGATGCGGGGGAAGGCTTTGGATCTGAGCGATCCGAGGAAACCGTCGAAATGTTCGGCGGCCCTATTGGCGCTTTCACCTTTTTTGACAAAGACGTCGAAAACGGTGTAGGGGTTGTCTTTTTAGTGTGATGCGTTTGTACGCCCCTGTCGCCGGGTGTTGTCCCTGAAGCGAGACCAGAGTCAGGCCTTAAAGGGTCGGGGACGGGCGTGGCGGACCTAGAAGTTTTCGCCTCAAGGTCTATAACATCCGCAACGGATGTTTGGTCATCTGAGGTGCCCCTGTCACTCACAGGGTGTGGCGGTGGGGAAAGAGGGTTCCACACGCGACAAACCGTACGCGGCGCCCCGCTTTACACGGCGCTCCTTAAGGGTCTTAGGCCTTAGGAGTTTGCAGGCCGCACACTGCTTTTCGTCATGCTCTAGGGGGAGACGGGAGTTGCACGTCCTGTGTTCGTCCTTCCAAGGATATCTGACCCTACACTTAGGGCAGAATCTAAAAAGAGTCCTTTCCATAGCCAAAGGGGAAGATGACCAGACCAAAAAGGTAAAGAGGGGAAAGGAAGAAACACATACCGAAAATATGGCCACCCTGACCCCATTCTCCCTACTGTAAATGTCGGCCAGAGGGCCCGACCACGTGGAAAATCCGGCTGCTGGATCTGAGGCGCCAAAATCCACAACAGTAGAGGAGTCCCCCGCAGTCTTCGTCGAAGATGTTCTAGTGACCGAAGTGACATAACGGGGAATAACCCACAAGTCGGTATAAGATAAACAATGTCTCTTCTGTAAGAGCTCCGCTATAGGGTGACCAGTTATCTGGGAGGAAAAAAACAATCTGAGGGACCTCAGCGCGTGAGGGATTTTGGGTACACTACACGTCACGATAGGGATAGTGCTACAGACACGCCTATGCCGACGTCCCCTTTCGGTCCCCGAAAGACAAGATGCAATACTCTGCGGTTACCACTGGATGTCGGACTATATGCACAGCATGTGATTCTAAGTAGATTAACAAGCACCAGAAATATATGGGATACATTACTCACCGTAATCGTATTTCTGATCCTTGTATCCGCTTAGATTCACATACTGTGCATAGGCCGACATCTAGTGGAAGCTGCGGAGTATTACAGTTTGTTTTTAGAAACTCGAAAATGGGCGTCGACACAGGGCGTGCCAGTAATACTATCCCTAGTGTGACGTCCACTGTACCCAAGATCCCTCACGCGTCTAGGATCCTCAGATTGTATTTTTTCTGACATGAGGTAGCATGAGGAGTAGCGTGAGTACAGATAATCCAAGCAGATAGACAGAAAGGTAAGACTACAAGCAATCATGCGCCTTCTCTCAGAGGGGAGGAAGGGTGGGTCGCATGTGAATCTAAGCAGATACAAGCATCAGAAATACGATTACGGTGAGTAATGTATCCCTTCTGAGGCTTGTGGAATCTGCTTAGATCACATGCTGTGCATAGATTAGCGAGCAGTACCAGAAGAAGGAGGTGGGATGTGAGAAGGGTCATGAGCAAATAAGTGTCTTAGAACCGCTTGTCCCACTTGTGTGTCTGCCTTGGAATGGGTGTCAATGCAGTAATGCTGAGTAAAAGTGTGAAGAGAGCTCCAAGTAGCTGCTTTGCAAATGGTGTCAAGGGGTACATTTGCAATGAAAGCCAGAGTGGCCCCAATGCCTATAGTAGAGTGGGCCCTTGGCGTAAAAGGCAGAGTCTTTTCAGTGAGTGAGTAACACAGCTGGATACAGTTAATAATCCACTTCGAGATGGCACCTTTAGAGACGCGATCCCCCTCTCTGCCTGTAGCTACGGAGACAAACAGTTGATCTGTTTTCCTTAGCGGTCTGGTTTCATTTACATAGTAGAGGACCGCCCTACGCACATCTAGGGTGTGTAGTTTCACCTCAGCCGAGCTTTGCGGGTTCTGGAAGAAAGCCGGAAGCTCGATGGACTGGTTTACATGGAATTTTGATATAAATTTAGGTGAGAACCTAGGGTGTGTGTGCGTAAAACCAGTTTGTCTTTATGGATAGTAAAGAAGGGATCATGCACTGACAGAGCCTGAATTTCACTGACCCTTCTTATAGAAGTAATAGCTACTAAGAAGGCCGTTTTATAAGTCAGGTGTTTGAGACTGCTTTTATGCATGGGTTTGAAAGGGGGGCCCATGAGCTTGGCTAGCACCAGATTAAGGTCCCACCCTGGTGGTGGGTTTGAAATAGGAGGGTGAAGTCTCTTTACTCCTTCCATGAAGGCTTTAACTACTGGTACTTTCCACCACAAAACCTTGCTATGGGAAGTGGTGTAAGCCGAGAGGGCTGCCAGGTGTACTTTCAGTGAGTTAAAAACCAATCCTGCATCTAGCAGGTGGAGCATCTATGTCACAATAGTGGAAGGAGTGCAATCAACTGGGTTGATTTGTTTACTCTGGCACCAGATAACGAACCTCTTCCACTTGTCAAAGTAACAGTGCCTTGTGTTTGGTTTCCTAGATTCCTTTAGGATGTCCATACACCTCTGTGGCAAACTGAGGTGTCCAAATTCTATGACCTCAGGAGCCATGCTGCCAGGTTCATTGAGTTGGGTTGCTGGTGCACTGTTTGACCTTGGTGCTGGGACAACAGGTTGTACCAGGCTGGAAGTTTGATGGGCTCGCACACCGCCATCCTGCGTAGGTGTGGGAACCACGGTTGTCTCGCCCACATGGGAGCAACTAGGACGAGCGTCATCGACTCTCTGTTCATCTTGTTCACCACTTTCCTGATGAGAGGAGTTGGTGGAAAAGCGTACGCAAACATCCCTGACCAGTTCATCCACAGGGCGTTCCCCTGGGAGTCTGGTTGGGGGAACCTGGATGCAAATCCTGGGCATTGTCTGTTTTCGCTTGTGGCGAATAGGTCTATAGTGGGGAAACCCCACTGAGAGAAGATATCTTCTACGACCTCTCTGTGTAGAACCCATTTGTGTTCCTCTGGGAGGGAGTCTCTGCTCAGAGCATATGCTAGGGAATTGAGCTCCCCTGGAACATGTTGTGATGACAGGAAGATGTTCCGTCTGAGTGCCCATATCCAGATTTTCTGGGCAAGCTTGGACAGATTTGGCGAGCGAGTCCCTCCTTGCTTGTTCAGGTAGAACATGGCTGTAGTGCTGTCTGTCCGGAATTGACAGGTTTAGTAGGTAGGGCTCGAACGCCTGAAGCGCTCCGAATACTGCCAGAAGCTCTAGCAGGTTGATGTGGTTCTTGGCCACTGAGTGAGACCAGAGACCCTAAGCTGTGTGGTGGAGAAGGTGAGCTCCCCACCCCGTCAGACATGCATCTGTAGTGACTACTGCCTGTACTTCGGGATCGTAAAAGGGTTTCCCCTGTGCGAGATTCTCTCTTGTCCACCAGTGAATGCTTTGTACCAGTGTTGGCGAAACGACCACTAGATCGTCCCACTGACCACTTGCCTGAGACCACTGTTTCGCCAACCATTCCTGCATGGGACGCATGCACGCGTGGGGGACCAGGTAAATACATGACGCCATCATGCCCAGTAAACGCATTGCTTTGCGTACCGTTATTTGTTGACCGGACTGATAATGCGGAATTTGCAGTAGTATATTCCGAATTCTTTCTTCTGAAGGAAAGGTCAACCCCTCCTGGGTATCCAGGATTGCTCCTAGGGAATTGTTTTGAGGTGCTTGGCACCAGGCTTGACTTCTTCTCGTTGATTGAGAAGCCTAACTCGTGGAGGAGGTTGATAGTCCTTTGAATGTTTGTCCTGCAAATTCCTGGGGTTTCCCCCGTTATGAGCCAGTCGTCCAGATAAGGGTACACTGGGATTGCCTCCGTGCGTAGGTGTGCAGCCGCCACCGCCAGTACCTTGGTGAATACCCTTGGTGCTGAAGCTATCCCGAAGGGCAGTACCTTGAATTGGTAGTGTCGACTGTCCACCTTGAAGCGCAAGTACTTTCTGTGCGCTGGGAACATGGAAATATGAAAATAAGCATCTTTCATATCCAAGGTTGCCATGTAATCCCCCTTTTTTAGGAGGGGGATTACCTCTTGTAGCGTGGTCATACGAAATTTTTGGGGCTTGACATACTTGTTGGCAGGCCGTAAGTCCAATACTGGGCGCATTGTCAAGTCTTTCTTTGGCACAAGGAAGTAAGTTGAATAAATACCCTTGTTTACCTGGTGTCCCGGGACGAGTTCTATCGCGTCCTTTTGTAGAAGAATGGCGATCTCCTCGAGGAGAATCTTCTGATGTTCTAAGGAGTGTACTCTTTGTCGTGGAGGATGGTTCCGGGGACGCTGCAGTAGTTCTATACAATATCCTGTGGATACTGTTGACAGCACCCATCTGTCTGATGTGATCCCTTCCCAAGCCTGGGTGAAGTTTGAAATGTGTCCCCCTATTGGGGTTGCGTGAGAAGGGACCCTGAACTGAGCGTCACTGCTTTGGTGGAGGCGTGCCACCTCCCTTGCTGGGGCTGCCTCTGCCTTTGCCACGGCCTCTCCTATTACCTCTGCCGTAACCTTGGGTAGACTGTTGGTTGTTGTTCCACTGTGTACCCTGCCCCTGGGAATAGTTAGATCCTCTCTGGGAATTTTGGCCGCGTGGGCGACGAAAATTACTATTCCCTCTCTGGTTAGGGGGATTTATTGGTTAACTGGCCAAGGGATTTGAGTGTCTCGTACTCGTCCTTGGCATTTTTAAGTGCGTCTTCGACCGCCTTACCAAACAACAGATCGGTTTCCACCGGTTTGTCCAACAATGATGCTTGGGTTTCTGTTTTAAAACCAGACTGCCGTAACCACGCATGTCTCTTGAGAACAGTGCCCTCCGCTATCAATCTGCCTGCGTTGTCCGCGGCGTCGAAGGTTGCTTTCAAAATGCAACCAGACACGGCTCTCCCCTCTGCGGAAATCCGAGCTAATTGGCCCTTTAATGGTTCAGGAGCAGAGGCTATGAGTGCCGCGACTTCTTCCCACTGATGGCAGTTGTAGCTGGCCAACAGGGTGGTGGAGTTAGCAATCCTTGCTTGATAGGCGGACGTTGAGGCTACCTTCCTGCCGAAACCGTATAGTTTTTTGCTCTCCTTGTCGGGAGGAGCTTCTGACGAAGACAAGGGTGCCCCAGCCCTCTTACGAGTGTTGGTGACAACTAGGGAGTCTGGCTTCAGATGTCCTCTTATATAGAGAGGGTCAGACTGTGCCGCCCTGAAAAGTTTTTCAATCCTGGGATTGACTGCTCTGGTGAGGTTTGGGTTCACCAGGGACGGATCTATTCTCCGCTGAATGGATTTAAGGATAGGGATGGTCTGGGCAACAGGCCTCCTTTCTCCCACTAACTCTTCTGCGAAGTCCTTTTCCTCCTGTACACCGTGGGTGTCAATGTGGAAATGTTCTGCTGCGCGAGCGAGAACCTCATTTAGGAGGGGTTGGTTATCGACCGGGGAGTCTACTCTGTATGTCTCTGGGTCATCCTCTTCTTCCTGGTCCTCATCATCCCCATAGTAGCCCGTCCCGGTTTGCTCTTCTATCATACCAAATTCCTGGTCCTCACCAAAGGAAGCCTCTCCTTGATACCGTGAGTATGGTGTTGCGTAAGGTTGTACCTCGAAGGGTTCAGACCTCATCGGGGTTTCAACCCGGGCCTTCTTACTCGGGGGGATAGGATCAGTAGAGCCTGAGGGTGTGGCCCCTTGTGGATCATACGAGAGGAAATGTTCAGGATTTTTATCATAGAAATCAGCCAAAGAAGACATTCTTGACATGACCCTATCTATGTCTTCACTGGACCATTTTTTGGAACTGGAAATGACTCTCTCAGCAAGTCTATGTTTGGATTTATCTTGAGTAGCTTTGCTGGTTGTGGACCTATCAGCAGACCTGGGCTTGTCTGTCTGTTTAGGGGGGGTGGAGTGTTTCACAGGTGTGGAAGAAAGTACAGGTAGTTTCTTCTGCTGTTTTCCCCCCTCCCCATGCGTAGAAAAATGTTTTCCCTGTCCCTTAGTGGCTCCGGAGTTTTTCGACGCCTGGCGTCGAGGATCGGGAGAGGTGTCCCTGTCCTTCGAGCATCGGGCCTCGCTGGCTTTAATTGCGGGCTCCGACTCCTGGAACGCGGCCTGGGGGTGGAAGTCGTCTTCGTCTTCCGACGATCGAACTTCTGTTAGCCTAGGGAGCGAGGCACTCTTGGCAATGGTGGATGATTGCCTGGAGTCATGCGGCGATCTTGATGGAGAGCGCCCAGAGGACACCGAATCGGACCGTTCTGTCTGTGCCTCTTTCCGAGAACTCGACGTCGTCGAGTCTCGGTTGGACTTAGTGTGTGTAGTATGTGAAGCGCTTGTGTCGCCGGGGGTCTTCCCCATAGCCGCCCTGCTGGACGACCTTCCGACGTCGGGGACCTGCGCTCGGCTGTCTTTCGACGCCGTAATGCCCTCGCCGTCCGAAAGTACGGCGTCGCTGCCATCGCTGAAGGCGCCCTCTGCTGCCATGGCCGCCTGCCTGGCGTGGTGGGCCCAACACTTCGTGGAACGGTCCTTAAGTGTCTTAGGTTTAAACCTACTACACGCTCTGCAGTTCGCTTCGGGGTGGTCCCTCGGCAAGCAGAGATTGCACGTGGCGTGCCTGTCGACCCAAGGGTATTTGCGATTGCACTTGGGGCAGAATTGAAAAGGGGTACCCTCCATACGCACCTTGAGGCAGCGGGCTGGTAAGTGTAGGAAATGTATAAGGTGTACCTATATATCAAGAGTGTAGAGTACGTACCACCCCCACTCTCCTTACTTGCAGGGCCGAGGCCAGCGGCCTACTAGGCCCGGGCCGAGGCCAGCGGCGTTCCGAGGCCCAAATCCGTCGTGCAGCAGCCGACGGACGATTTCTTCTCCAGCCGGCGTCAAGTTGTCGAAGTTCGACGTTGGGGTGGGGAAGGATGTCAATAGATTATTATTTTAAATTTTTAGCAAAAGTATGGCTAAGGCCAGGGGACTCCGCAAAATGCTTCCGACCAGTATGGCGGAAAAAAACAATCTGAGGATCCTAGACGCGTGAGGGATCTTGGGTACAGTGGACGTCACACTAGGGATAGTATTACTGGCACGCCCTGTGTCGACGCCCATTTTCGAGTTTCGAAAAACAAACTAATACTCCGCAGCTTCCACTAGATGTCGGCCTATGCACAGCATGTGATCTAAGCAGATTCCACAAGCCTCAGAAATATATATATATATATATATATATATATATATATATATATAATGTAAGAGGGGGGGTCTTAAAAAGAAAAGTCTGCATTTAATTGTGAGGGCGACATTTTGGGCCATTACCTCTGTAAGGTATCCAGCCAAGAAGTGGCAGAAGTGAAAGTTAAGAGTTGCAAGGAGAAAGTTTGTGGATCGAAGTGGTCCTGCGACGGATCAAGCAAAACCCAGCGCACACTCAAAAGTCTTCCATTTTTGATACAGAAAGGAAAGATTGCTAAATTAGATGAAGTGGTCCAAGCCCAGGCGAGGGAGGCCGATTGAGAACATTGCGTTAAAGTGGGTCTGAGCCCGACGGAGGGGGACCGGGGGTGAACAGTGAACCACACAAGAAATTGTACATGTGAAATCCTGAGAAGAAAGGAACTTCAATGTTTGTTTGTTGCATCAGGCCCTCTGAAATAAGAGACTATGAATGGCAAAGAGACTTTGGCACAGAAGGCACTGATGCTGAGGTGTTGAACTGTATCCTCGTGCTAGAGAAGCCAGAGTGTGTGCTAAGCTCGAGTGTGCCGCCTTGTCCCGTGCTGAAAATGTGGGGAAGGGTAGCCAACGGCTCACGTATCCTGACATATAATTTCTTGAACACTCTTCTTTTGCATAACATTGTTTCCCACACTATTTGTATTTAGAAGTAAGGATTGACATGACTCTACTAGGACTGCATTATTATTATTTGATGGTCAAAGCTTGCTCCCATCTTTAGATTTAGGATTAGATAAGCATTTTCCCAGCTCATTTTGAAAGTTCAATAAACATCCTTGAACTCAGATCACTTGTGTCTGTCTTAGTGTTTGATACCATGCCTTCCTTACACTACTCACAGGAATTTTCTATTGCATGAAGGGCATAATTTAAAAGGGTGCTATTTCCACGTTTAGGAGGAAAGGCAGCTAGACAATTATAGAGAAAGACGAGTAGAGACATTCTCTAAGAGAATTGTAATAGTATGAATCCCCTCACTCGCCCTACTGTAAGGCTGAGGCCTGTTGTAGGCCGAAGCACGCAGCAAAATTCCAAAGACGCTGTCGAAAGGCTTCAGTCGCCGGCTGCCGATGAACTCAATTTGTAGATACGGGTATCAAAAATGCATCCGTCAAAAGACGCGAGGAATAGAAGTTAGAATAATATCAAAAGTATCGAGAAGCTACGAACTCCACATAAGAGCGACTGACCACAATGGCGGAAAAAAACAATCAGAGGACCATGGGTACAGTACACGTTACACTAGGGATAGTATTACAAACATGCCCAGTTAACGTCCCTTTCGAACTTCGAAAACAAGTCAGGTCAGCCGTTGCAAAGCACGTGATGCTAAGTAGATCCACAAGCCTCAGAAATATATACATACACTTTATTGTACTGGTTTTGTTTGTTGGGTCCTTCTTCCATCCAGATAATAGCTTTTTTCAGTTATTTGTACAGGCTATACCTTCTCTAAGACGGCCGCCTCACTAGTCTATGTTATGACGCGGGTTAGATGGATTTATGGGAAGTGATGAACGCGCAGATCATGTAGGCAGGTTTTTCAACTGTATAGACGCTATTCACAGTTGTGTGATCAAGCACCCGGTGTTGGTGCCAAACGTGCCGCCTTCTTTCCTCCTCCCAAGCCTGCTGGCTTTTTTCTACTCAATAAAACTTTATATGATGGACTTGGACTCTGCAGTCCTGGACATTGATTTGCAAGCGCAGCCAAGTGTGATTCCAACACTATTTCATGTGTTTTCCTATATATTTATCTCAAGGACACTTTCTTGGAGAACAAGTTTGTATTTGGGTTAATTTGCATACCCACAATGCCTTGCTGATTTTGGCTTGGAACTCCAGCAATGGCTACCAGCAGTCATTGTGAAATGTGTGACTTGGCTCAAATGGACTATTCTACTTTCACATTTCAGGTGAAAGTGTGTTTCCAACCTTTTTAAACCCACCATAACTTTCTTGGTGTTTTGAAAACACAGCCCAATGCTCAAACCACAAGGGATGTTGCAGATCCTCATCTTGTGTCACCTGCTCCCACACTCGCTCCAAGGGAAGAGTAACATCATGGCCTTAAAGTTGGTCTTACCGGACCTTCAGTGGTGGAACCTGGTTTAACGATTCTTCCCTAAGCCTATCCTAGTGTGTTCGGTTGAGCACTTAACTGAACGTTTATCTAACTTTGGAGCTCTTACTAATCATAACTACTGGCACTACTATTCCTACAAGAACTAACCTGAAGTATATGTTTTGGAACTGGTGACTTTTGGGGGCAAGGCCCCAAACCGTCTTGAGCAAGTTGTTTTGTGTTGGTTCTAAAGAGCTCTGTCTATTTCTATGCATCACACTACTTACCTGTTTTGCATTGGTAAATAAGGTTAGATTTGCATTTGCTTAGTGTGAAAACTAAAGGCCTAATAAATAATAGCATTTTTATATATTTACTGTCAAACTGGAATTGCTACTGTTCCGTGTGGACTCATTCTAGCCTTAAACCACTCTCACACTATTCATGAGACTAACCCTTGACTGCCCTGCTACCTCTCCTTGATTGCCGTTTGGCTAACATCTGTGTCTTCCCTGTTCACAATAACAGGGTGGCCTCTGTGATGAATCCTTGGATGTTGTCCCTTCTCCCGTGGGGGGGGGGGGAGCCCCTTCTCATGAGGCAAACGAGGTGCAGCCGCTACCCAATAGTCCCCCTGGGGGGGTGGTACTCAGCGGGAGGATCTCATAGGGAGGGACCCTCTGTGAATGACTATCAAGGAAGAACACAGTATACTTCCCCTCAACCCCCCTCACCTAACACTCCTTTACCTTGTCATCCCATTTGCATGTGTCATGTACATAGTAGTAATAGTACAGGGAAGATGAAGAACATAGTCAACCCAAGAGAAATCTATGGTGAGGGTACTGGGACTAAGAAGAGTCCGGTCTACCTCAGAACGCTATCAGGGAAATACTGGGATGAGGAAGAGGTGCAGAGGAATGAAGAGCGATCCTCAAAACACTATGGATCAGTCTAGTGTTTCAGGAATTCTGATTGATCGAAGTCAATACAAAATAGAAGAGGGAAAACCAAGCAGAGAGAGAAACCTTCCCTGGAGGAACCACAAGTGCAGATGCCGACCGGAGCAAAGAAGCAACACAGTTGTTAGCTAGAATGCAGGAGAACTCTTGGAGGGGTTCCAAATCAGTCCAGGGAAGAAGGACTGACCAGCAAGCGGGGGAAGCCCTGCATCACAGCGAAAGAAGCGGTGAAGCGTGTTGCCGAGGGAAACTGCAGAGCCCCAGAGAAGCAGAAGGTAGAAGAGTCGCTGCAGCCCGCAGAGAGCCACGGGAAGCTGTGGAGAGTACGTGTAAGCTCACAGGAAAGCCCAAGACCGACCGGAGTGGACCAGCAAACACCCTAAAGGTACCTGGGTGACCACGACGGTTGGTGGGGCTGGAAAAAAAAAGAGAGAAGCACAGGTCTGGGGCCCGCTCCCAATTGAGAAGAGCATCACAAATCCGCTTAATCGGCACAGTACCAGGCAGGAAATTGGACCAGGTCTGCCAAAGGAAAGCAACAGAATCCTACATGTCTGGGACCCAAACTTACAGGCCAGTAAAATAAGGTGAAATGAAGACCAGGGGAAGAGAAGCATTTCCCCTGGTGGAGTAAAACTTTGGGAATACAGTACCAAGAGAAGGGAGACAGTGGAAGGTAGGCAATCCCTATGCCATTGTGAACTGCCTCAGAAAGCCTGAGGAGGACTTGGTGAAGGGAGTCAATCCCTCAAGCCTTTGTGAACTGTGTTACAGGGCCAGAAGGGAGATATTCCCCCTACTGCTGTGAAACTGCAAGCCAAGGATAGACCAGACGAAGGCTGCCATAAATCCTGGTGTTGTGTACCGTGAAACAAAGCCAAGGAATGCCCAGGGAAGGGAATCATTCCCCTGGCACTGTGAAAATACTAAGAACAAGATTCCTTGAGAAGGGAGGCATTCTCCAGTAACCCAACAGTGAAGAAAACTATGGGCATAAGGAATGATGTTTAAGTTGGAACTTCACCTTTTGAGATTGAACTCAGAACTTTACAGCATCACAAGCTTTGTTTTGTATCTTGGAAAGTACCTGAGACCTGGAGATGGGAATCATTTTCTCGGGCGAAGTTCCCACCTGCCAATTGGAACTATGATCCATTGTTCTGAAGAAGGGAGCCATTCTTCTGGACCAAGAAGATCCACTTCTTCTTTAGTTTAGTTACAAGTCTGAGGGACAGAAGCAGGCATTTTGACAAGAGTGGACTCTTCATTAACTTGGACATTCTGACAAAATCCTTGGTTCCTTAGTTGAGGCAGGGAAACCCCTCTTAGAGTTAGAGAGAGATACGTATGACTCTGACTCCCTGACCCTGCTCCAAGAGACCTTTCCCTACCTAAAACAAAGCGTTCATAAAGAAAATATAAGTAGAAAAGTGGTTGGCTCTAGATGTGGAGTTGACCTTGCTGAGCTCTAATTCCTTGCGCATTGGGGTAAAATTCATGTGTTGCAAGATCACAGGAGCTGTTGGGGTTTAGCCAAGACCCCAATTGTTGAGTAGAGGAAGGAGGGTGTTCTCCTGGCTATCTTGCTTTCGTGGTTAAAGAATATGTTCTTACACACTGGTTGTTGCGATACAATCTCGCTTTTATTCGTGCAAGTGGTAGGTTTTACTTCAATTGTTGGTATACATGCAGTACATTGCGGGCTCTTGTATCCCCTTGTTGTCAGCCGACACGTTTCGACCCGTTGTCGAAACACGTGTCGGCTGACAACAAGGGAATAGTAAAACCTACCACTTGCACGAATAAAAGCAAGATTGTATCGCAACAACCAGTGTGTAAGAACAAATTATATAATATAAGTAGTTCCAACTACAATAGCTCTTCAGAGATAAAGAGTTTGTGTTCCAGAGGGTGATTCCCTTCCCATGGATTGGTCTTTAATTTAAACAATTCTGGTGTTTCAGTGTAGAGGTATTTGTGAAACAAGAATAGGTAACTTCAACTCAAAATGTTCTTGTTCCCGATGGGGACTCCCTTCCCCTGGATTCCTCTTTATCACAAATAGTTCTTTAAACAACAATTCCTAGTGTTTTGTTGGGCCCACAGTGGCACTGTTGCTCACACACAGTTCTAAAGTTTCATTCACTTCAAAGTTCTGTGGCCAGGATCTTGCTCCTGTTTTTCTGGCACTCACAGTCCTAAAATCCTTGCCTAGGGCCACTTGGTCCCACACATTTGCAAATTGCCCAGTATAGTCTCCTAGCGGGGCTTTTTGTGCACTTGGCTTTGCCCGTTATATTCTCCTGGCAGGACTTTATATTCTTCATACATTTGTACTTTCCTGGTATAGTCTCCTACCAGGACCTCCTATCTTCATGTACTTGTAATTGCCTGGTATACCTTTGTACCTACCAGGACTTCTTGCATTCATCCAGTTGCCCAATTGTATATCGACCCTGTTGAACAATGTATCCTCTTGATATACCATTTGCTTCTGTGCTTCCATGTATTTGCATTCCATGCACTCACATACTGGTAAGGGCGTTGGATTCAATACACTTTCCCTTTTTTAATAAATAATCTCTCTGTTTTCAACAGTTCTTTAGTCTGTTTTACTATTTATTGCATTTGGTGCTCCCGCCGATATGCCCCAGGGTCCCCACTATCCTTGGGTTGACTCACAGGCTCTTGTTGGCATTCGCAGACTCTTGTGCGGTCACTCGTGAAGGTGCTTTTCCTTTTTTCCCTTTTGCGACTGCTTTTTCAGCGTCTTTCCATTTCCCACAACTTGCCTTCAGCACGCTGGTTTCGGATTGGGCTCTTGCAGGTAAGGGTCTGCTCTCGGTGGTTGGCAAACACCCAGGAGTCTCTTCTGCTCTCCTGGCGTCTCTGCATGGCTTCTCCTTCTCGCAGCATTTCCCTTCTTCTGGGCTGCTGGTGTTTAAATTTCCCGGGCATGGGTGTTTTCGGCCAACAGCTAGAACGCTTGTTGGGCTGAAAGCCTCTTTCGCTCTGCACTGTTCTTCTCCTCTTCCTCATCCCAGAATTCAGAGAATTCTAGGACAAGGAGTCCATTATTGATAACTTGTACAACAATGTGGGGTGGCTTTTTTATGGCTTTAAAAGGCAGTCAGTCTTAGAAGATTGATATGTGGAATTTGGAAAGGGAATTTCAGTAATCTTACAAGGCATATTGGATTGTAAAGATTGGCCTATGGGTTTTGGCAAAAGAGAATAAACATCAGTACTCCAGGGCTGATTTTGAAAATCCATCTTAACGCGTATCAAAAACAATTTGAAAAAAATGTAATAGCTGCCAAAGTCAATGACTGCTGATTTCCAGATAAAACCAAATGAAGAATCCTGCATATGACAGAACACTTACATCATATACAAATCTAAAAAAACATAGGCCCCTTTCACCTTGCATTTTATTTTCATATTCATTCTCTCTCTCTCTCTCTCTCTCTCTCTCTCTCTCTCTCTCTCCTCTCTCTCCTCTATCTCCCATGCTCTCCCTCTCTCATTCTCTCATCCTCCCTCTCTCTCTCTCTCTCTCTCTCTCTCTCTCTCTCTCTCTCTTATATAAAGGACATTTGTGGATGTGTGTCTGTTCGAAATGTTCAGCACACTTCCCAACATGCTACAACCTGAAATATGGCATCTGGGTAGGTTCCAATGTGTAGACAATGTAACACGTATAAAATATACATTTTTGGATTTCAAGCAGTCTGCAATGTTTACCCCTGCCATATCTCTTTACGCCATAGTAGTGACTTAGTTCTACGTTCATTGTTCCTAAAATTCAGCAGTTCATGAAAACCTCAGCAGTTCATTGTTCCTAAACATTCCACACTATCAGCATTCTAGCTGACATTAGCGGCACTCACTTTTGAAGTCATGCAGGAGACATAAAACTGTGCTTTTCTAGTAATGCAGGGGACAGGAAACGGTGTATGTTTCTTCAATAGTGTCCCCAATGACGTTGTCCGTCACATCATGGCAAATCTCTCATGATAATTACAGAAACTTAATTCACCACAGAAGTTGATGAATTTCATGTCATGTCAACAGTACAAAGCTTACACGCTTCAGCCCTACACGTACGGCACTTATGTTGAGGTCGCTGCTGCCTTGACTGCAGATCAGGACACCAATAATGTTGCTGTGCAATCTCAATGCTCCAACTCAAAGTAGCTGGAATCGATTTATGGGATTCATGCTTTTCTCATGGTCAGCTTAATGTGGCTTGCTTCAGAGTTAGAAACAAAGACAATTTGTTCACACTAGCTCCTACAGGAAAGACTAGCAATATTGTCTACAAAGCAGCATTGGTTTAGTTCATTAAATACCATTTTAAACTAGAACTGAAGTAGGGATTACAGTGCGAAGCACAGGTACACCTGCTAATATAAGATGAAAATAGATGATCCAAAGTTTCAATAATCACCTTATTTTTATATGTGCAACAAAAGCTAGCAGATCCCAAAATTCCCAACAGCAATTTTAGAATACCCAAATTAGCCAACATTCGCAAAGGATGTGCTCGCTTAACACAGTCAAATGCTGCAGAAAGATCGATGGAGGCTACGTAAACAGAGAATTTCCCAACCAGACCTGACATTGAAAAATAGTACTGACCATTAAGTGCTAGGTTTTGTTTGTTTATTAATTTATAATGCGCGCCAGACCCGGAGGTAACCGGGTGCAGCAGAAGGAATATGCAAAGCTTACAATGTTACAGAATCAACAATTTACAATGTTACAGAGATGTACAATTTACATACTTACAGGTATATTCAAATGGTTGAAGTAAGATTAATATACATAGGTGCAGTAACTTTACAAGCAGTGATGAGGTTATATACATTTGTTGACAGAGTACTAATGATACATATGTACAGTCCATATAAGCTAAAGGTGTCTAGTGAAAGGTGGCAACAAGTTATTAGAGTTAATGTGTTTGTTGAAGTTCATTCTGAAGTGTAGGAAGGGTTTGTCTACTCTCAGGTTATGTGGTAAAGCATTCCACAGTTTAGCAGCTTTCACAGGAAAGCTGATGCCGCCAATTTTGGCAAGTTTAAATCTTGGTACTACCAGGCAGTTGGAGTTGGCAGTTCTTGTCGGTCTTCTAGATATTTTTCTATTTATTTTATCCGTCAAGTAGCTAGGGGCAGCATTATTAAGAGCTTTATGGGTCAGGGAGACCATTTTTAGATGGATTTTGTTATCAGTAGAGAGCCATTTATGTTGGCGTCTAATAGAGTAGATATGCTCCCTTTTATTTATACCAAGTGCAGCTCTTAGGGCGTTATTTTGTAAAGTCTGTAACCTTTGGGTAATGGCTTTGTTGGCACCACTGTAAAGGGCATTACAGTAGTCAAGTCTGGAGAGTATTAGGGCTCTCGCCAGGATCATACAGCTATCGTTAGATAAGAAGGGCTTACCTGCTCTTATTAATTTACAGGTATGGGCTGTAGTTGATGCTAGGGAGTTAACCTGTTTAGTGAATGACATGGTAGAATCAAGGTAAAATCCAAGCGTTTCTACTTCCCTAGAGACCTTGATGACATTTCCTTCTATACTGAATGAGGAGTAGTCTGGGCCTAGTTTGTTGATATTGGCCTGCGTGCTCAGAATGATCAGCTCTGTCTTATCATCATTCAGGCATAGACCATGAGATGCCATCCATGCCGGAATGATAAGATACACCCTAGTCACCAACTCCCTGTCCTTACTATGATCCCCAGAAAGCAGGAGGAGAATCTGTGCATCATCTGCATAATTAGTGTAGGTGATACTCAGATGGTCCAAATCATCGAACAGAGGTTTGGTGAAGATGTTGTATAAGGTTGGGGAGCCACAAGAGCCCTGGGGGACGCCACATGTGATAGGTGTGGGATCTGCTGCTGCCGAAGGGGAGAAAACTCTCATAGTTCTCTCACTCAGAAAGGATTCTATCCATCTGATAGCCTGGGTAGAGAAATGAGCAGCCGAGTCCAAATGTCTGCAAAGGACCTTATGGTCCACAAGATCGAATGCAGCTGAGAGATCAAGTAAGAGTAGTAGTGCTGTCTTTCCATTATCTCTCAGTTCATCTATTTGGGACTTTAAATCAATAAGGGCTGTTTCAGTTCCATGTAATGGACGGAAACCAGATTGTCTAGCTCCTATTAGCTTATGTAGTTCAAGGTATTTTTGGATCCGAGTGTAAGCCACTTTGTCCAGTATCTTCAAGAGAAATGGTACCGTGGTGATAGGGCAGTAATTAGTAGGGATGAGAGGATCTAGTGTCTGCTTCTTGAGAAGCGGGAGCACCCAAGATTGTTTTAAGTTGGCGGGAGTGGTGCCTGTAGAGAATGAAGCATGAATGAGTTTAGAGATGAAAGGTGATAAGTCTCTGGCGGCGTCTTTTATTAACTGTGCTGGACAGATATCACCTTTACAATTGGAAGGTTTAAGGGAGAGGATGATTTTCTCTACCTCTATTGTAGTGGTTTTGGTGAAGGAAAATTTGTTTGTCTGAGTATTGAGGATAACATTAGGCGGATTAGGAAGATTGAGAGAGTCATTTTTTAGTTGGACTTTATTTTGGAGGGTGTTTATTTTGTTTGTTAGTGCATGTTGGATATCCGCACACCAGGTCTGATCCTTGGTGCAAGTGTCTGGTGTGGCAATGGGTGACTCAAGTTCTTTCAGTATGGAGAAAAGTTCCTTCATGCTCGAATTAGATTTGGCAATGCGATCATTATAGGAGTTCCGCTTTGCCAGGCAAACTTCCTTTTTATACTGGCGAGAGATAGAGGTTAGGTTAGCCTTATTCTCATCGGTTGGGCATAGTTTCCAGGCAGATTCACATTTTCTCTTTGTTAGGCGCAGGGTCTTAAGTTCAGGTGTGAACCATTTGTTTAAGTGAATTTTAGGTTTACTTGTTCGCAATTTAAGTGGGGCAATTTTGTCCATAGTAGCAAGCATGATTTTATTGTATTCATGGACTAGTACACTAGGGTCTAGGTTATTTGGTAGTGCATTTAATGTTGGGAGGATAGCAGGAATGATGTTGTCCACTGTCATGTTCTTCTTATTTCTGGTTGGGCATGATAGTGCCGTAAGTGGGGCTATAGTCACTGGTCTGGAGGTTAGAAGATTGAAGGACACCAGTGAATGGTCAGTCCAGGGTAGTGGGGAAATGGAAGAGATGACAGCTGTGCAATTAGAGTCGGCGATCCAATCTAATGTTCTACTCTTCAGATGGGTCAGTTTGTTAACTTTTTGGGATAGTCCTAATGAGTTAATGATGTTAGCTATGGTCAGGGCGTGCGTGTCCGCTTGGTCATTAAATCCTAGGTTAAAGTCCTTCCAAGCTATCCGTCAAGCAGTCCCAGCTAGCTTCTTCAGGGAGCTCCAGGTAATAACAAACAACTTCATATGGGAGGGAAAAAGGGCAAGGGTGAGTAGGATGCAACTTATGGCCCCAAGAAAAGGGGGGGGGGATAGCTCTTCCCAACTTCCGTCAATACTACGAAGCAACCCAACTAAGGGTGATCAGGGAATGGCTGCGGGAGGGGGAAGGAAAACACTGGGTTCAGATGGATAGAGCGGTTACGCGACACGAACTGGCAGAGGTTCTGTGGCTACCCAGACAGCACCGCCCGGGCCCTATGTACCTTAGCTCGATCACTAAACTAGTGGGAGATAACTGGGACAGACTGGTCCAACGGAAGGAAATTACAACCTTCCCGTCTCCTTTCACCCCCATCTTCAATAATAAAAACTTCACCCCCGGGTTGGAAAAAGGGGTATTCCGGAACTGGTGGGAGGGGGGTTGCCGTTGGATGCGGGACATGTTTATAGGAGGGGAGATCAGTTCTTTTGTAGATTGTAAAAAGGATTTCGCACTGGGGGAGGGTGAACGACTGAGATACTCAACTTCAACACTGGCTTCTACACCCCATAAATAAAGAGGTGGCCACTAGATCACTCACCCCTTTTGAAAAATTCCTGATGACCAATGACGGCTCGAAAGGCCTTATTTCGCAGCTTTACAAGATCTTGGATGAGGCTACCCCGAGGCCGCAATGGGCATACATGGGAAGGTGGGAAAACATTCTGGGCAGGGAAATAGAGAAGACAGAGTGGGAAAATCTTTGGAGGAAGATCCCCAAACTAGCGAGAGCCTCGCAATCCCGGGAGGCCTGGTATAAGATATTATATGGGTGGCACTATACCCCAGCTCGGCTACGCAGGATCTACCTGGACTCACCGGGAACTTGCTGGAGGGGAGGCGGCCAGGAGGGCACTGCGGAACAAATTTGGAGGCGATGCCCAAAAATAGTCCCGTTCTGGGGAGACATCAAGCAGGCAATGGAACAAGTGTTTGGGGCAGAGGGAGGTATACCCCCAGAATGGTCACTACTAGGCTTGAGGCCAGCAGAAGGGCCGACGGGCTTGAGGGGCAGGGAAAGAGCAAGGGTGATGCTCACTCTGGCAGCAATGACAATCATAGCCCAGAAATGGAAGAGTTCGATCAGACCAACGTTTCAAGACTGGCTGCGTAAAGTGTGGGAGATAGTAGCGATGGAATGGGCCTCCTATGCAATGAACAACACAATACAAAAATTTGCGGGCGAGTGGGGTGAGGTCCTTTACTTTCTCAGAGACGATTTCAGAATTGGATGGCGCCCGCAGCGTCTAAGAGTTCTGGACCTGGAATAACCCAGACTAGACACTTTGTGGTGACAGGGAGCTACGGAGACTTTGGAACAGCACCTGGGGAGGGGGGAAGGGAGGGAGGGGGGAGTTATGGGGTTTACTAATGTTGTTGGAAAATTCAATAAAGAGAATTAACAAAAAAAATCCTAGGTTAAAGTCACCTAGTACCAGCAATTGTGAGGTGGTTTTAGCATTATTGGTTAGTAGGCTGTGCAGATCCTCCTCAAAGGTCCCAAGCGGGCCGGTGCTCTGTAGATTAGGTGAATGGTGAGTGATTGGGTGTTATTTATAGGGAGTTTAGCAGTAAGGGCTTCACAGGATTGCAAGGTTTGGGTAGGGGCTAGCCTTAGCGATACATTTGTTTTAGATATGATGGCAATTCCACCTCCACGGGTGTCCTCTCGGTCTTGCCTAAATGTAGTATAGCCGTCAGGGATGGCCAACATGAGAGACGGCCCTGCCGCATTATGTAGCCAGGTCTCGGTTATAGCAATGAAGTCCAGGTTGGCTTCAGTAATTAAGTCAGCTATATCAAGGGCGTGGGCAACTAGTGATCTTACGTTAAGGAGCGCTCCTTTTTAAGAATGAGCCTCTGTTTCTACTTTGATTTGTGCAAGATTTAGTATACTTCTAACGCTGGGCTTAGGCTTAAGTTTAGGGGTTTGGGAATTCGTTGTAGCTGGTAGGGCAGGAAGGAGATTGGAGGCATTACATGCCCTGTTATGTTGGCCTTTCATTTCACGTTTTGTAGAGGGGAGAAGTCTTCTAGGCAGCTCATACAGTTTGTTAAGTCTGGCACGTAATTTGTTATTTCTGTCAATAGTCGAACTCGGCTGGGAGGCATAGCCTTCTAGTCCTGGCCCATAATGGTGCTTTGAGCGAATGTGGGTAGGATTGTTTATAATTGTATCTGACGTATCGGGTAGGATGAGTACTGGCTCGCATGGGGGGACCCCAATGTGACAGTCCTGATTACTACTGATCAGGAATGTAGACATGGCCATGATACAATAGATACTGAATAGGCTTAACATTATGCGTAGCTACCACTGTCGTTAGATAGGTGGAAGCCGTGCAGTGCAGGTGCTTCCTAGGCTAAAGGTGTGTTAACCTGGAGAAAGTGTGTTGGATGTGCGGGCATGCAGCGCAGGTTGGAGAAATGACAATTAAATATATGCTTAATTACCTGTCTGTTAGGAGTACTAGGTTAGACACATGAATAGTCTATGGGCATATATATCATAGTAACACACACACAGGTGCGGACGTGCGCATATTCAATTAGGCAGAGAACAGTAATCGGCATCAATCACAATGAGTTACAATCTAAAGGTCAGGAGCCATGTTCAAGCTCAGTGTCACACTAGTTCAAGGGACAAAGACTAATGGTGCGCAGCTGTAGTAAGTGGCTAGACATCATTACTAGAAGGCAAGCAAAGGTTGAGGATCACAAGGCAGTATTCAATCGCACGCATGAACTGTAAATCATACTGACATAGATTGTCGTTTAAATGGCGAATAGGCACAGGGTAAACAAATGCTATTTAGCATCAATTGTGGTGGCCCTAGTCAGATGGGTATGATAACACTTTTAGAGAAGTGATGCATTTGGGTGCCATTAAGGAGGGTAAATTACATAATATGATATCCACAACAGAGCGAACAGAGCATGGAGGCAGAATTAGGTTTCCAATATATCAAGAAACATTTCATAGTATACACTTTTACTTCACATAGTAGAGAGGTGGCAGGTGGCAGTGACTCATGGTGCGCGTGAGTCAATAAGTATACAGTGCAGGAACTTTACTTATTTGTATCATATATTTGCGCCGGGAATTTGCAGTTAGTGTTTAGAGTAGGTATGCAGATTCAGGTGAGCCAAGACAATATGACGTAGGCATAGGCATAGGCATATAACATGTTAGGCAGCACGTGAACCGGCAAAAGGGAGTAGAGATAACCTCAAAGGTGTAAGTTGGAACAGCTGGAGGCGGCCATGGCCGGGCAGACCTGGGCAGGAGGTCTGGCTCACGGTGTGTATGGCTGCAGACAGGCTCGGGACAGGGAACCTTCTTGCCTGTGCCTTACTGCCTGGCCCGGCGCTCACTTGCTGGCGCAGCCTATTGGCTAGCGTAGCTGAAGGGGACCAATCCGCTGGCTGCTGGCAGTTGGATAGGCTGGACCAGGGCTCACAAAGACTTGCAGAGAATGGCGATTTGCATGGTGGCCATTTTAGCCAGATGGGCTCCTCGTGGTCTGCAATGGAGATATACTCCAATTTGGCTACAAATGTTCAAAAATAGTGCTGTGGCTGCATGCACTTGTATGCAAATAATACTGAAAGCAGATGCCAGAGCCAAATGAGAACAAATTTGATGTAGTTTTGTCGCTTCATGAAGGGGCTTTTGGGCACATGATATTTATGCCTCGAGCTTACCTTCCGGCTCGGAATGGGATCCTGTGTGGTAGCTGCTCCTGCCAACAAAATCACAATTGTACTCCATGAGGGGCAGTCCATACCAAACATGTAGGACCACGATCTAGGAAAGATATATTTCCGCCTCATTTGGCATCCATCAGTAAGGTGCAAGCTCGGTACCTATATGTCTGGATGTATCCTCACTACGTATGGATGTGGGAAAATCACAGAAGCAAAAACAAAGTTGTTAGGTGGAAAGCTTTCAATTATTAATGCCTGCTGAGAACTCATCTGCACAGCTTTCCATTCAGTCATTCTCAGTTGACTTGGGCCAGTACAGAAGGGGAAAAATTATAAGCATATAAGTCCCACCCAAAAAAGAACACTCCAGAACAAAATTATAGGTTATAGGTTATATTTTTTCCTCAGGTCATCCACATAGTACAGAAGAACAAGTTACTTACCAACGGGTAACGTTGTTTCGACTGGATGTTCCTCCCACGTATTCCTCATCTATGATACTTCATATATTGCTAGCTTTGCTGCTTCGGAATGTTATTTATTTTTTTTCAGCAGAGGGCGTTGTGCACGAGGTCGTGGCGTCGATGTCCCTAGAGGGCCGTTGTGGCGTGTCGACGTCACTAGTAGTACAAATAGCTTGTGCCGCGCCCATTGGCTTCAGTTCCTTTTTTACGTTGTAATTCGAGGAACCTTCCAGGCGTGCCTCAGACTGGAAGCTCTTCGCAAACGGAAAGTGTAAATCACGTACATTGTACAGCAGGGTAGGTTGGGTGGGGCAATGAGGAATACGTGGGAGGAACATCCAGTCGAAAGAACGTTACAAGTTGGTAAGGAACTTGTTCTTCGAATGGATTGTGTCCTCCCACGTAGTCCTCATCTATGATAGCCTTGGAAAGCAGTAAGAAAATAGGAGGTGGGAGTACTATTTACTTTTATCATGGTTGGAATTAAGTACTGCTTTAGCAAACAGGCCTTCCTGGGAAGATGAAGAATCTAACAGTAATGCTTAACAAAAGTATGAATTGACGCCCAAGTTGCAGCTGAGCAGATGTCAATTACGTAGACCCCTCTCTGAAGAGCAGCGGAAGTAGACATGCCGCTCGTGGAATGAGCTCTAAGCCCTTCTGGCGGTTCCTTCCCTGCTAGTTTGTAACACTCCACAATAGCTAGAGTAATCCAGCGGGATATAGTTTGCTTTGTCACTGCTAATCCCAATTTAGGATCAGTATATCCTACAGAGCTGGTCATCCTGGTGTAATTTCGCCATTCTCGCTATATAAAAACTCAGAGCCCTTATTGGGTCCAATCTATGCAACCCCTCCTCTTCTTTACCCAAATGAGGGGGAGGGTAGAAAGTTGGAAGCATTTTTTGCGTCAGGTGAAAGTCAGAAACTACTTTCGGCAAGAAGGATGGTTTAACCTTAAGAACTACCTTATCCTTATGAACAATAGTATAAGGAGGTTTGCATGAAAGAGCCTGCAACTCACTTACCCTGCGGGCTGATGTTAGTGGCACAAGAAGGGCAGTTTTCAATGGCAAGAGCCTTAATGGGCAGCAATGTAAAGACTCAAAGGGTATGCCTGTTAGAAACTTTAACACAAGATTTAAATTCCAGGCCGGGACATAAAATGGTACTGGAGGGTACACGTTAGTGAGTCCCTTCAGAAATTGGATAACCATATGGAATTTCGAATTAAGAAACCGCCTAAGAGGAGTGCTTGAAGATGGAAAGCACAGCCAAGTATCCTATTATTGTACCAATCCGGAGCCCCAGATTGGCTAGCTGCAATAGGAAGGACAGCATATAGGAGTGCCTCATTGAAAAGGATCCACATTCTTGTCCTTGCACCAGTTAGTGAACTTATTCCAACGACACCGGTACAAAGATTTTGTTGCTGGCCTTCTGCCCAAAAGCAAAATCACCATTACGCCGTCTGGGAGGTCCCAATCCTTATATCTCAGCCTCTCAGAAACGATGCGTGAAGGGGGAGTGTCTTGACATCTGGATGGAGAACCCGACATTCCTCTTGCGAGAGAAGATCCTCTCTTTGTGGAAGAAGTATTGGAGGGCAGATGGACATATCCAGAAGGTCCAAGTACTACGTTGCCCTAGCCCAATCCGGGGCAATTAGAATCATGGGTTTCCTGAACTTTCCCAACCTCCTGGTTACATGAGGAATCACAGGGACTGGAGCAACCATGTAATGAAGTGTAAAATTCCCAGTCCACTACGAACGCGTCCCCTAGAGCTTTTCTCAGAGGAAATTCCCGTGAGCAATACTGTTCGCACTTCCGATTCACCTCGGTCACGAACAGATCAACTTGAGGGGTTCCCCAAAGGGTGAAGATCTCTTGAAGGACTTCCTGAACTAGTTCCCACTCGTGGGAGACTGTGCTCTGCCTGCTCAGAGTGTCCGCCGCTGTGTTCTGCTCTCCGGGTAGGTGAACCGCCGACAGAGAGATTCCTCCTTGTATTGCCCAGAACCAGAGCTGCATTGCTTCTTTGCACAGTGGTAGTGACCCTACGCCTCCTCTCTTGTTGAGGTATTACATGGCCACTGTGTTGTCTGTCATTATCACATTCTTTCCCCGTACAGAGGGCAGGAAAACCTTCAGTGCTAGTCTGATCGCCCTTAGCTCCAAAAGGTTGATGTGTAGTGTGGGCTCCTCACCCTGTGAGTGAAGCGTCCGTCATTACAGTTATCTCCGGCCATGGCTGCCAAAAAGATTCTCCCTTGGGAATATTGCCCTTGCAGGCCCACCATAGAAGGTCTTGAGCAACTTTGCTCGGAACCTGCAGAAGATCTGACATATTCCCCGAAAACTGGGACCACTGAGTCCTGAGGGCCCATTGAAGGGATCTCATTCTCAATCTATCCTCTGGCACAGAGAAATGCAGGATGCCATGAGGCCAAGCAACCTCTGTAAATCGTTGGCTGGTAGTCGCTGGGCATTTTGGAATTTTGTTACCATCTGCAGAATGTGTTGAGCTCTCACCTCGGGAGGCGAGGCTTTGCCCGAAGAAGTATCCAAGACCGCTCCGATGAACTGGAATCTTTGGAAAGGTATCAAATGGGACTTCTTGTAATTGAGGGAGAAGTCCAGTCTGTGTAGGAAGTGGCAGATGATCCTCAGATGTTTCTGGGCCTGTTCGGGGGAACGAGCCCTGATTAACCAATCGTCCAGGAACGGGTAGACGTGAATCCCCCGTCTCCTGAGACTTGCTGCCACCATCAGTTTGGTGAAAACCCTCGGGCGGAGGTTAGCCCAATGGCAGAACTCGAAACTGATGATGAGAGTCGCCAACCGCAAACCTCAGGTACTTGCAGTGCTCGAGATGGATTGGGTACATGTGAAAGTAAGCATCCTGAAGGTCCAATGATACCAACCAGTCTTGGAGTTAGAGGGCCTGAAGGATCTGAGAAAGTGTGACCATCTTGAACTTGTCCTTCCTGAGGAACTTGTTAAAGTTTCTTAAGTCCAAGATGGGTCTCAGTCCTCCGTCCTCCTTGGGGATGAGAAAATAAGGCAGAATACCAAACCTTGTACCTTTTCGCTACAGGTGCATGTTCTATTTCACCTTTCTCTAGCATGGTTAAAATCTCCTGCACAAGGAGCGGATATGGAATTTTGACAGAGCTGGGTCCCGGTGGATGATCCCAAGGCTTCTTTAGAAAAGGAAGGCAGTAACCTTGGGATACTGTTTCCAGTGCCCAAGCATCTGAAGTAATGCCCGCCATTCATTCAGATGCTGAGAGATTCTGCCTCCCAGCGGGGTCTTGTGGGCTAAGGCCTCAGAGTGGTTTAGAGGCGGCTGTAGTAGTGGTTGAGGGTAAAGATGCCGCTGCTGAGGCTGATTTAGCACTCTTTCCTCAACCAACACGAGGGAATTTCATTTGTCCTTTCTGTACAGCCTGCCCTTTTCCTCTACCAAAGGAGGATTAGTAACAAAAAGAATGACCTCTCCAGGAAGATGAGCCCGAATAAGGTTGCCGAGGTTGCCGAATGGAGACGCTAAGGGACTTAACCGCCGCCCTGGAGGTCTGCAGCTTCTCCAAGCTTTTGTCCGCCTTGCTGCCTAACAACCTCAAGCCGTCGAAAGGCATGTTGAGAAGCTTGGCCTGCACGTCCGGTGCAAACCCCGACTTTCTCAACCACGTAAATCTGCTCAGTACCGTGCTTGCAGCCATGGATCTGCTAATGCTGTCAGCAGTATCCAGCCCTGCCTGAAGACACTCCCCCCATCGCCTCATTGCCATCCTTAATTATATTCAGAAAGCCTTCCTTTTCTTCGCCTTCAGGAATATGTTCAGCGGCTCCTTTAATACAGTCCCACAGGTTATGGGTAAACCTGACTAGGGTACAGGTGACGTTCGGGGACTTTAGAGCCATACTGCCCGAGGTAAACACCTTGCAGGTGCAAGCGTACGCTTTCTTATCCTCTCTTATCTGGGGAAATAGAGGGATAGGCTGACTGTCTGGAAGAAGTCACAGCCTGGATCACTAGACTCTCAGGTTTAGGGTGTTTCCTGAGATAATCAGGGTCACTGGAAGATGTTCTATACTTTCCAGTAAAGCTCCTATTAATAGCTGAACCAGCATCAAAAGTCTCCAAGTTAGCTTCTACCATCCTTTGTAGGGCCCTATGGAAGGGTAGAACTGGGTCTTTTTGTAGACCCCGATTCAGGATGTCAGTCATATCATCCTGCTCGAAGGTTGGGGAGGCCCTGCTCCAACCCATGAATTTAATCATTGGTTCATAAGTTTCCTGTACCCTGAATCAGCTTGTTCTAAAGGGTCAGGTTTTGTAAACGACAACTCTGGTGACGTATCTAGACCACTGGCAGAGTGGAGGGAGTCGCAGAGGTCTTTCAACCTTGTCTCAGGGTCAACTAGTTTCTCAGGAACTACTCTAGAGCCAAATTTGACTCCCGACAGACAAACATCCCCCTCAGAGGCACTTTCCTCTTCAAAAATAGAGGACATTGACTTAAAAAGTCAGACCTCGGTACAGGTTTGTAGATTCTTTCCTGTATCGGAAGTTGGCTCGAGGAATTAGAAGGAACCGTCAAAGGCACTGACTGTTTCTTCGATGGAGATGCCTTTGACTTTGGTGTCTAAGCGGTCGGTGCCAATGGCGTTGATGAAGACGTCGATAAACTCAACGTTTTATTTTTCTTCGACGGAACCAGGGGTCTACTCAATTACCGGGTCGAAGTCTTCGACTTTTTGGTGTCGGGTCGAGAATGTCGAGACTTCGACTTACTACTTGCCGAAGGAGTTTTTGACCTGCCTGCATCGTCCAAGGGAGCGACCGGGGTCTGACACCCCCAAACACCAAAGGCAAATCCAGTGAGGATCTGACATTTTTGTCCCACGGTCACATTTTTTGAAACCTGACGTAGGGGTCGATTGAGTAGAAGAAGAGGACATGTTTTCTCTATGAAAAAACGAAGCACGCCGTTGTCTCGAAGCGAAGCTCGGAAAAACAGAACTGAAGCCAACGGGTGCGGCACGACCGATTTGCACTACTGGCGATGTCGACACGCCGTGGCGGGCCACGACCTCATGCACAGCGCCCTCTGCCAAAATTGTTTTCCAAAGCAGCAAAGCTGGCGAGATACGACTAACATAGATGAGGAATACGTGGGGGGGACACAATCCATTCAAAAGTGTCTTCAGTGTGATGTTTTGGGGTTCCAGTACCCATGTAGTTGCTGTTCCAGTAAATAACCTGGAGATAAGGTAATCTTGTGCTGTATGATTCTTGTAGGGGAACAGAGTTCATCTATTGGTTCAGAGATAGTTCTCAGTTTTTTTTTGTGCCATGCACACTTGCACGTTCTTTTTTCAGAAGTATTGACTGATTACAAGTCTATAATGATTCTTCTCTAGTAGTTCAGTTAATGAACCTTGGGTCTTAGGATACAGCTGTCACGATTTCCATTCGGTTTGCAATGATACCCCCATTGACATTCCCCATTACCTCAGGCTTGAGTTGTAAAGGGGCATTCAACCATCAGGTGAAAGAGAGGCAAGGGGGAAACGTCATCTGTACACAAGCTTCCCTGGCTATGAAGAGCCAACCGAGGTGGGAAAAGCAGGTGGAGGACTGAAGAGGTGGTTTTTCCGAGGACTTCAAATTTACGTCAATTGTTCCAGGTCAGAGAGGTGGAAACATGTGTCCATGTCAGAGGAAGGTCCCACCTGATCGCACGAGGATGTGGGCAGATCAGGACACCAGAGGAACCCAGAAAGGATTCAGGTAGAAACCCAGAGGTTGTGTCTGCAGATGGAGAACACAAGGAGTAAGAGAGCTGTTCTAGGAAGGTATACTAAAGGTACTGGATAACAATGAAAACAAAAGAGGGATGGGGCAATAGGTAGAAGCACAGAAATGGAGTATAACAAGCTTGTGGCTGGAGGAGTGAACAGACCAATGAATACAGGAAAACACTGAGGAAACAGGGTGCCAAGGCAAGCAGTGGCAAAAAGGAATCCAAAAGCAATTGAGATGACATGCCAAGTTAAATTACCACGCAACTGGAAATCCTCAAGAAACATGTAGAGGCAGGTCTCACCTGTTCCGCTCCCTTGCCTTGTTGTGCTCTGAAACTCCCCCTTCCATGCACTGTTCCCCTTTCCCTTTCCCATGCACTTGCACGATCGCAATGTCACTGGGCCTAGTAAGATCGTTGTTTTGTTCTCCCCTGTTCCCCTCCCTTGCCTTGTCGTGCTCTGAAACACTTGTGTACGAGCGCGATACAAATAAAATATTCTATCATATCAGGTCAGACATGAAAATCCCAACACATCAGCCAGTAACAATCCAGGAAGTGCTCAAAGTCAAATGAAAGTAATTGGAAAGCACGGGCTACTCCGGACTTCCAGGTAATGAAGTATCAAAATCTCAAATAACTTTACCTAGACATCGCAGGGCAGGAATGCCCCTCAGCCCATGGAGAACACCTCTTCATATGTTGACTTGGTTTTATTTTTTGTCTCTTCTGGGGGATGCACCATCCCAGGTATAATGTTTTCATACATGCCCACTGATCCCCCCTTCCTCTAATCCCCCACCTAGCCTTATACCATTGTGACATTTACAATGTGTACTTACTATAGAAATGGCACGCTAACCACCCCTACCCTGCCAGTAAGCAGCAACTTCACCATAAAAGCAGTCTCACCTCTCTCATGTGCCAAGCAGACCATATTTTCCTGACACTACTTTTGCACCTGTCTCAAACTTCCCCCTATGTAAACTTCTGACTTAGTATCATCAGTAGGCACGCCTACTCCACACCCCGTAATAAGCTCTGCCTTCATCCACCCCATGCTTCAACCTTTTTCCTCCCCATCCCTGAACCACCCTGGTGAGCCTTGATCTCAGCTCACTCCCACAAAAACCTCTCACAATCTATGCTTTTCGCAATTGTGGCGAATCATAAGAATCTGTTACTTCTCCCCAATGGGGAGCTTTTCCCTGTGAGGCTAGGGAGGTGAGCCTGCTCTGCAACACCCTCCTAGTGGTAGAGGCACGCAGGACGTCACTGGACGAGACTCAGCCTTTCGTTCTTACGAGGAACTCCCTAAGAAACATATCAATAATATACTCCCAAAAACAGCCAGTAAAGAAAGGTATGCAGAACAAACCAAAATATGTTCATCAGGAAACTCTGATTATCCATTTGAAGGAAGAAAAAAAACGAGAGACAGGACTGTGACACCGTGCCAAGGAAGTCCCATGCAGCGTAATAAAAGAAAGAGGTGGCAACTGAGAAATGAGAGAGAGTACCTGCGAGTTACGAAAATGCTGGCAGGTGTATGATAGAGAAGTAGTGGACACGAAGCGTCCTATGCCAAAGAGGAAATTGACAAACTTCAAGCGCATAACGTCAAAAAGGTGAAAAGAAGAGGAGAGAGAGAAAACCCACGAGTTACGGACTTGCTAGCAGATGTACGCTGAAAACAAGCAGGACGCACAGCAGCCTATGCCAAAGAGGAACCCAGTGAAAGAAAAGGGAGAAGCTACAGAGGACGCGAGGCGTCCTCGTCACGAGCGAGAACTAAGTGGTGGCGTGATCGCAAACAAGCAGAGGTGGATCCGTGGGTCAGTGAACGGCACTGATAGTACTTCTTTTGATTCAACACAGAACGTGCCAGCAACGAGAGACTCGGGAGATCCTATGTGAAACCAAGCGATTTACCAGAGGTCAACCTGACAAGTGAAGACCCCCAGTAATGCCATCACTGAGCACAACAGGCAACGGGGAAAGCAGCAGACCGGGAGAGGGACTGAAAATCATTACTGCAACTCTCAGTTGTCCCAGTTGAGATCGACATTGAATGAAGAGCAAGAGAATCATTATTGGACTGCTCATACTCGTCCCAGTCAAGATGAAGGCATTAATATGGAATGCTAATCCTTTCTGGAAGGTTTACACTCCAAGAGACCAAGGAGAACACCCAAAACATTACAGAATAGGAAACAATGGGAAAGGGGAAAACCTGAGGAACAAATTGAAACAGAGTATAAGAGCCAAACCCAAAGTGAAACCAAAGACTGTAAAATAAAGATTGAGAACCCAAGAAGTTGAGGGAGAAGTTTTAAGCGTTGGATCAAATTGCCCTATGAAAGGAAAAAGATAAATACAAATAAAATAAAACAAGAAGAGACCAAGGAGGAACAAAAGAGTAATCAAATACGAGGGAGGATTGAAAACTTGAAGAACCTAGTATCAGAACTCTGACTGAATAAAAGTAGTTACTACTTAAAAATATCTTCTTGACCTGAACTAAGTGAAGAAGTATCCAGTTTACAGGAGAAGGGAGTCATTCTCCTGGTTTTTGTTGTCGTAAGAGCAGTAGGGTTAGAATAGGTTAGTTTGGACAGTGGACTGTGTGAGACTCGCTAGTCCCTAGGGATCTGTCATCCAGGTGGCCAGGATCCTGTTCCTGGGGGTGGACCAGTGGGGGGATGATCACTTATATTAGGGGTTTTCGGGTAAATGGAAGTGGGACACCGAAGGGTGAGACGCGGTATCCCCTTCCTTATGACACCTTTTCCTCATCCTGCCTAGCAGGATATTTAGAAACTCTAACCCCCCCCCCTTTCCGAGAAACTCTTTCTCACTACGTTAGCGAAAACGGACTAACACCAGAGCCGTTTACCTGACATGTCCCAAAACAAGGGTCAGGCAGAGTCAGACAATTGCCAGTAACTACACACACCTGACTGCCCTTTCTCTTCCCCACAAGCATAAAAGCCGGAGCACCAGAGCGCACTTTGAGCAAGGCCAAACGCACAAGGAAGCAGCCATTGCGTGACGGCAGCTTAAACGGAGTAGAAAGGTGGTGGGACCGGAGAGTATGAACAGGAGGGAATTGCCCTTGCCCTTTTCAACCCAGACCCGCGAATCGCATCTGGCGAGTGGTGTGGCAGAGGTCAACGGTGCAAGGGGCCCTCCCACACTGAAAGCCAGGGCGGGGAGAACCACTTGCCGCTGTAGTACCGTTCTTGACTCCCGAAGCAGAAGAAGAGCCAACGAGTTCAGCACAGCCGGTGAGTCGGAGGAAGCTGATACTGAACAGGACTGTGTTAGGCACAAGGTAGCAGTAGCAACATTGTGAACGAATGGGGTACCAGAGTGGACCGGCGCCACGTGGGCATCCATTCAAATGTCTCTGACTGGTACCCCTCTCATAAAGATAGAGAAGATATTGGACTAAGAACGTTTTGGTTAACAAAACTACAAAGACAAAGAGGCCTAGGGAAGGCGGCTTGAAGTGTCAAAGTGGTCATACAAGGGTCAAGCCAAACCCATGGTACAATCACAAGTCTTTGATCCATTGTGAAAGTGTGCACGAGATTAGAAGGCGGCGTTTGTGCCCGGAAGAGGGGAATGTCATGTAATTTTGTGAAACTAGCACCTGTCATAGAATGACTGAGTGACCCAGCAAGATGTAAATTGGCAAGTGCTTTGGGAAACTGGAGAGATTAATCTGCACAATTGTTTAAAATTACATTAAGATTCTTGAATAGTACAATGTGATATTTGGACTAAATTGCATTGTAAACCCGATGGAGGGAGACCAGGAGAAAGCTAAGGGAAGTGAATCCCACATTGTGTTAAAACCAAGGTGAACTGTTATTTTGGCAAATGTCAACCTGGCTGAGGGATGCCTACGAATTGGTGTGGACAGTGATAAACCGGCGAACACTGTGTTAACAAGCGTCAACCCGACTGAAGGATGTCAACAGTGAATGGTTGGTCTGAGCCTGATTGAGGGATGCTGTTGAGAGAAGGATCAGAGCCCGGCTGAGGGAGATGCAGGGGCGAAGAGTAATTGCCCACCGGGAAGATTAACCAAAGTAACTTTTGTTTGTGATGTATGATACATCAGGTCCTCTGAAGCAAGAGACTTTGCATGAAAGCGACTTGGGCACAGAAGGCCCCGATATTGAGAAAAGGAACTGTAAGCATGTGCCGGAGAGGCCCAGGATTGTGCTCTGCTCAAGAGTCCCGCCTTGTCCTGTGCTAAAAACCTGGGGAATGGACACCCCTGGCCATACCATCCTGACTTATAATTTTGTGAACACTCTTTCTTTTCTTTTGAACATTATCCCACACTACTTTGTAGCACAGCGGTAACGATTGGCAATAGGTTTTTTAGTATAGGCCCTTTTTTATTTAACTAGACTCCACTAGGACTGTATTATTATTTAATGGTTGTAGCTTGCTCCCATCTTAGATTTAGGTTCAGATTAGGCGCTTATCTCACCCATTTTTAAATTTGAATAAACTTCCTTAAACTGTGATCACTTGTGTCTATCTTACTTTGATACCATCCCTTCCTTACAACTGATGCGGTCTCTTACTGACGACCAAAGAGCACTTTAATTATGTTAGATAGGGAAAACCCTTAGCGTAGGTAAAGATAAGCGCTTCTTCCTTTCAGTTAATAAAAATTACCAGTGAGATGGAAAGCCAGAGTCTGTGTCCTTCTGACCCGCCACATAATGAAGTTCAGCATACTCATTTTTTCATTTGATCATAGTCGGCTCGTTTTTCACCTATCTTCAAGTCTATGAACCTTCATTTGAATTGCTCACCGGTGATCGTTATATGCACCACAAGGCCTCACTGTATCTTAGTAAGCGCCCATGAATGGTAGCCTGAAGAATTGACACAAAGCTAAAAGCTTAAAATCAGGCCCCCTTTTTTTGTGTTGCAATCCATGAATTTGTGATAATTCCCAAACCTTCTCAATTACATTCGATTCAAAATGTCAAGCCCAAAACAGAACTAATCAAAACAAATAGAAATCTTAAAATCAAATCAATTGAAGCCAAGTCAACGTAATTGATGTGTAGTTTACATGTAAAGACTATTTTGCCACCTCTGCTTCAACAGGGATAATATGGCCTATTAAGACAGCCATGCTGCCCTATTAAATTAAGCCACAATACCTGAAAATTTGCTCCCGGATGATCGGATAGGCACCTGTTACCACATTCTGCACGTACGCAGTGAACCAGTCTGAAAAGGAAGTGCCTGAAAACAAGAAAAACATAAGTAGTTTATACCAGAGGGAAAATGTAATTCTATCAGCTTTCTGGATACTTAACCATACTCGTCTGGTGGCAGTGTCCTTTTACAAGCCACAATTTAACATCAAACCGCAGATTTCTCCCAGCCATTGTTTTGTATGAAGAAAGTGGAATTATACAACACACACACTTTGTATCAGGAGTCTCTTTGTGCCCTTGCATTCCAGACATCACAAGCTGAATGTCTGCTCTTGTGTACTATGGCACTCTTGTCAGATATGTTCATGAAATCAGAATCAACAAACTCAAGTTATTCAGTTCTTATGAAGTGTTTCATTAGAATCCAAAGACAGAAAAGCCCTCTGCCTATGTACTGAGAGGAGGACCTGCACTTGGGTGTTTTTAGGAAGTGCTCCTAGCATAACCAGTGCTCCAGATAAGATTTTGAAGTGGGAGTATTTTACTCCCTATTTTTTAAGTTGGGAGTAAAATTATTTTTGGGGAGTACAAATCTAAGTCCATTTCCCAATAGGAGTATTTTCTATAAACAAGTAAACACATTTTAGCTGGAAAACGGAAATGTTTTTGTAATAATTATTTAATTGCACCTATTCATTAAAACAAATACGTTTACTTCTTCCGAGTAGGCAGTAATAATAGCAGTTTGTTCCTGTGGTACTACATGCACTCCTGGTCAGAATATATCCATGGAGCTGTTTGGGTGAAACCAGGGTCACTAGTGTCTGCATGTTGCTTTATTTTGCGTATTTGTACTCGCCATTTTAATTTTTAAGGAGTATTTGCCTATTTTTAGGGAGTAAAAGTGGCTGATAGACCCCTTATCTGTAGGGCTGAGCATAACCATATTTTGCACCCTAACAGTGGCAAATACTGCTAACAAGAAAGCGAAACATCTTTGTGTTCAAAGTCAGGTCTCTGCCTCCGGTTGTGGCTAGTGCTACTTGACGGAGGTGTCCAGACCAGTGACATCGGCAGTGCATACCTCAGTGGAGCCCTATTACTGTGTTATCGTATCCGAAGAGGACCTATAGAATAAAAAGAAAGTTTTCATTTATGGTAATTACTGCCTACAAGGAAATGTGTTACAGCAAAAATACCCAAGTCAAAATTCAAATAATGTATTACTTTCCTAAAAATACCTCAGTAGACAATGGCAGGAAATGTTATTACTCCCTAAAAAATTATTTTATTCCGAACCTCCAAAAGTAAGGAGTAAAACCCCCAACCTTAAAATCTTAACTGGAACCCCACATGCAGGTTTTTGAAATGTAGCATTTTTATCAAAAGGGGTAGGCTTATGCGGCTGTTCGTTGAAAAACAGAATCCTCAGTAGAATCCTGAAGTGGGATATAGCACATTAGTTTACATTTTGTATTCGGATTAAGGTAGTTGCTTTGCCTAATCCTGTAATTTGTTTGTTGCTGATCTTCCTCATTGCACTACACATTTGACGCAAACTCTCTGTAAGAGAAAAAGCCTGAAAGTATGGCCCACAACAGAGACACACAATAGGGTCCGTCTACATCAACCTACTGATAACATAAAATAATGGCAACCCACTCACAGCCAACACAAATTCACTCGACTCCAAATTACTACAAATTAACAATTACAAAACCATGTTCCTTTTCACATAAGCACTCATACCAAAAGAGATGACGTTTTTAAAGACATTCTTTTTGGCATCTCAGTTAATTTGATGACTAGGTTTCATGGGGATAATATCTGTCATTTAGGAATAAGGAATAAGGAAGTTTGTCAAAGATAGTTGTAACGTTAAACGTTTATTCAAAAGGCTCCAAATCTTGGAACATGCTATTCATTATGCCATATTTAGAGACCTATGCTGCATTTGTCCACAGATTTAAGAAAAGTGGCACACAATCAAATGTCAACTTCAATATTTACATTTTGTTTGAGGTTACACATTATGGCATTTAAAATACAAACAAAAGTAGCACCTTGAAACTTAATTATGTAACATGTTCACCAAACAAACTTTCAGATGAGTCCCCATTACATTTCACATCTGCGAAGACAGTCCAGCAGCAGTCCTCTAAATTTGTAAGAAAATATAGTGTAGGCTTTCCCTTAGGAACCCGCTTGAGTTTTCCAGTTACACATAATGCCAAAGCCTGTGACAATATAAAATATGCTGAAAGTGGCTCACAAAAAGAGACAGCATGCAAGCCATTTCAGTTTTCAAGAAACTGACTATTCTTTAAATGTCATTCTTAAGAAAACAAGTAAATATAAAAAGTCACTGGGATCGAATTTGCATACCTGTAATGAACATATCGATAGCAGATGGATTGCGTGCTATTTGGTCCTAGGTTTCAGAGGGAGATAAAGGAATGCATATAAATATAAAAAGAAAACAAATCACAGACCAATTAATCAAAACAATCCCAAACAGTTCAATTCTGTTGGAGGGTGGGGTTTGAATATTTCTGCTACAAATATCCCCAAAGAAATTTTGAGCAAACATATAAATTAAAAAATATGAATGATATGTTAACGATGACCAACATTTCTGGGCCTAGATTAAACCAAGTGATAAAATCATCTCTTATTGTAAATTAAAGCGTTCTTGCTCTCCGATTGTAGCTTTTAATAGCAGCATTAATATTTCCCCTCCGCTTCAAGTTCATGCATATTTATAACTTGCCCCCACAATTAAAAGAATGCTTTTCATCTTCTTTGAAATTAGCTGAAAAAGATACTTACTCGAAATTAAACTTCTTTAGCATGGGCATCGTTCATAGGGACACAAGATTCCTTCCCAACCTCTCTGACAGGGTGGAAATCCACAGTGCAAATAAGTACAAAGCAACTCCAAGATAACATTAAAACAATAACCTATCCTAATCTTGTAATCCTTTTCATAATCATACATTTAGTGGTTGGGATTTAAACTCAGATTATTTCAGCGTACATCAAGCCTGGGAGTGATTGGCTTTATAATGTGACATTTTATTTTTTACAAGGATATACTTGTAGTATTTATTTCTGAAATAAAGTTTTGGTTTTCAAGCATTTATAGAAAAATAAATAGTTTTTTGGGTAGGCTCCTATTGATTGTTGTGTCTAGCAGCCGTTAACAATTCCAGTTTTATTGTATGTTGCTTGTGAACGCATACTCATTTTAGGTTGTGGTTTGGAGAGCATAGGGACAAGATTGGTGAAATTCTGTTTTAGAGTTGGCCGTTTTACTAGCAGAGAGGTTTCCTGAAGAGGTGAGTCTCAAGTACCTTTCTGAATTGAAATAGGGGTAGGGAAGCATCTGACCAAGAGTGGGATGTTTAACCATGTAGGATGTGTTTCAGAATCTACTTGTTGGAAGTTATGGATTTTAAGGCTGGTTAAAAAAATACTTCAGGTGTGGGTATTTGTGAGTAAATGCAAGATGCGGGGGGACAGACAACATATTTTTCTCATTGGCAGTCTAGTAGCTACCTTGGGGAAGTGGGACACATAAAAGAGCATTTTGGGCACACAGGCGTATAGAAGGGCATCATGCTCTGCCCCGGGCTGCCAACAGACCACCAACACAGGTGGAAAAGGGATGGCACAGTGGGAAAGGGATGGTGGGGCAGTCGGGGCTAACCCCCAAAAATTGAGAAAAAGAGCAAGAGGAACCGAGGGATCTTGCAGGGGATGCCATTTAGCAGGCAGTCTTCCACAAGTCACCCTTTCGAGGGTGTAATTTTTTTCCATCATTACTTCTTTGGAGATGATGCAGCAACAATTACATGGGGTTAGAGCTAGCAGATCGAGCCTGTGTAGCGTTATTAGGTTTAGGGTGATGCTTTCATAATTAAATTGCATTTGAATATGTAAAATGTACGGATACATGAAACAATGCAACAGATTAAAGAGGAATGTGTCAGGCCTGTGAAAAGGACACTCCCTCAGTCTAATTAGGAAAGGAAGAGGGCCTGGATGGTGCCCTGAAAGACGGTTTCTGGAGCGAGTGAATGTTTTATTTTTGCAGAGCAAGGACAGCTTGTACCTTAAAAGCACGTTTTTCCGTACTGTGAGTTTTGAAAAGCAAGCGACTGTTGATGTCAAAGGGGTTTTTCGTCGGGGGCTAACGAGTAGAGAGAAGCCTTCTAGATCCAGGTTTGATGGCCAGGATTCCATCTATGGGTTTTGGTGACAATACAAACTGATTTTATTGGTTTCAGTTTAAGGTAGGCAGCAGTAACATAGCTCAGCGTATTGAGCACTTTTCTCACGCCCATGAGAAAAGTGCAAGTTTGAATCCTGGCAGGGCAGACCTGGCCCTTAACTGGTCTGTGGTTGATACAGTACCATTGTGTTGGGTATTAACACCCAGAAAAATATATAAATAAGTGAAATACGGCATAAAATGCTGACGAAAAACTAGGCTGTATGAATTCGAGAGCTCAAATCTGAGGCAGCGGATATAATCGACTAGGTCATCAGTGTATGCTGGACATGCATTCCGCAGGTGGGCAGGAATGACAACAGGGTTTCCATACAAAGTTTGAAAATCATGGGGGATGGAGAGGAAGAGATGAAGCCCTGTGGACTCTGCAGGAGGAAGGCTATAGTGTGAAGAGGTTCCATTTGAATAAATGGTGGTTTGCCAAAAATTATGTGAACGGGATTTTTCTCTTTATTTATAATTTTCAACATAAATTACAACAAAAAAAGAACAATATTTACAGCTTAGCCCAGGCTTTTTGTCAAACGCAAAAAAAGACAATGAGGCAAGCCTGTTATGACAATGCTGAATGCTATGGAGAGATGTAGGCGGCGGGAAGCACCATTAAAAAAACATACAGAGGGGTAGGTTTTGGTCACGTTTATATTATTTGGGTAGCGCACATTGCAAATCTACAATGCCTTTAAGTGCTATTATTTTGACGGCTGCATGGAGGATGTTAAACCCCACGATGGTTTGTCACCACAAGCCATTGGAAAGGGTTGTTTCAGCAGAATTATGTACATCACAACACATAATCCTAAGAGTAAGTAGGAGGGTGCAGTAGAAGCAAACAGTGTTACAGATCGTCTGGGGAACTGGTGGGGCAGCATTGAGGAGTATTACAAACCTGCTTCCCAGAAGAGCAGTTGTGTGGTTTATATGTGGCTGAAGTTGTTTGGTGACCGCCCTTTCACTTTTCCTAAGAAAGGAGAGGGGTTTCGAAGGATTGGTCAGCTGATCCACGTAGATCTAGGACATGTAACCTCTGCCCCACCAACCTGCTTAGCCGTGCCCCTTCCTTTCTTAAAGTGTTAGATAATACGGCATCTCTCGCTCGGGCATCTGATGCAAAGAGACGCCGAAGAAAAGGGCAAATCCTGTTTGGACCTGTTTGTACCAGGAGAACCCAGGACCATACCCCTGCTCCTCAAACATACGCTCCCTAGAATATGCATTTCAACCTTCCCTTCCAACAGCCCATTACCACTCATTGCCAACCACAACATGCAGCAGCAACATTAAGGACACTGCATCGCGGCAACCTCACCCGCGTCACCACAGATCCCATCAACACACACTCCTCCAGCATTACACGAAAACTAATGATCGCCCGAGAAGAGTCAAGGGCGAGAACTTTCTTTGCTGGCTGTTTGGCTGTTCGCTCAGTGAGGGCAGCCTTTTGGAATCTCTGCTGCCTTCATTTGTTTGCGTGCTTTCGCCCCGCGCACAAAGACAGCTGATTAGAAGCGACGTGCGCGAAGACACGCCCCTTGTCCGACCACACCTACTCCAGGAAGTAGGAAGAAAAAGACTTCCCATCTGCCCTTGCGGGGTTAAGCCTGAGAAGTGTCAAGGGAGAGAACTTTCTTTGCTGGCTGTTTGCTGTACCGCTGCCCCGCCTTGCAACAAAACACTAATCATTTGTGAATGGCGGTTGTAAGACAAAGGTAATTCACTCTGTACTCACCTTCTTATTCTTCTTGTGGAGATTTACCCTCTTTGAACTTACATGAGCAGAGCACATTAATTCGAAAAAGTAGAAACATAGAAGTTTTCTATTGTTAATAGAACACTGAGGACTGTGGGCTGTAGCCTTTGACTCAGTGTGCGTCAAATTTTTAGTCCTAAACATCATCAGTACAACGGCTTGCGAACAGTGTCTCTGATTCTATAAACAGGTGGGTTCTAAAGCCTGCTCTTTACACGTACAAGATACATCCTTTAAGACTCGCTCAAGAAATCCGGAACTTTGACTTTCACAAAGTCCAAATAACTTTGCGGGGTGCTACAATCCAGTGTTGTGGGCCTAACATCTTGTGCCCTGACGTATTTTAGTATGGAAGATCCCATTACAGTCAGCATGTTTAACAAATCTAAAAACGGTCCGCACACCAGGCAACGTGCAAAAATAGAACAAGAAAAGCTTTCCCAAATAACAAAGCCTGATCAGAAGACTAACGACCATACTCACTCTTCTTCGGCTAGCCCGACCTTGCAAGCACAAGAGAACTTATCACCTGTGTTGCCAAACTTGACCCCTAGCGGTTCAAAAGAATTACAAACCCCACTCACTATATCACCTATAACTACACCAGCAACTATTGATCAAATATTACAAGATCACCTGCAACCCGCTAGTTTAACTCTTCCCACAAGAACCATCTTGGCACAAACAAAAGATAGCATGGAAATGCTAAAAAAAAAAAAGATTTCTTCGTATGATCAGAACATCAAAATTCATGAGAGTGAGTTGCCCACTTTTATTTTTCCACCTACCACTGAGCAATCAAAACATGTTGACCCTGAAACTGCACAAGCCCTCCACTCCATCCTTCCAATCTGGAACACAGAAGTTGAGTCACAATTCACGCCGGTGATATCACAGCGGGATAAAGCAGCTTTAGCTAAAAGAAGGTGGCAATCGCTCTACGAAAGCAAACGTCTGTCATGTGATATAGCAAATTCACCTATAGCTCAACGAGATCCAAAGATAGCCCTTCTTTCCCTGGACATGATTGAGATTGAAGCACTCTTGGCAAACCAGGAAAAGCGTAAAGTCGTCTTTGGCCATTCAAATTATGATACTTCATCTCCCATGCCAGCAACATGTAATCTAGATAGCCTCGGAAAACTCATTTAATCTAATACAGAGGCTCCTAAGCAGAACCTTACACGTCTTATTTCTCCATTGACACAATTTAATCCCTTTATTGAAACAAAAGGAGCTTAAACCACAGACCTGTCTGAACAACACTTCCATGCAAGAAACAGGCAACATGCCATCCATTCCAACCACTATGCAAGATCTTCAAAATATGCTAATAGCGGTGACATCCCAGACAATGATACCATTCCTAAAATGCAAGAATCAAGTCTAGATGCAAGTAAAGACCAAGCAACACTACTAGCTCTCATTCACGCAAAACAAAACTTTATAGAAGCCTTTGTACATAAGATTCAGGATCGCTTGGACCATGAAGCCGAAATGACTCAAATATGGCAATCTTGGTTGTCAGATATCGCCAGAAAAGATCATGCAGACACAACACAGCTCACCTCGGCTCTAATTACCATGATGTCATTCATGAATCGACCAAGCAATCTTCCTCCGGTAAATTAGTTTTCTCAACGGCCTCTACAAACCATGAATGAGATGGCGACAAAGGGCCAAACCGCCGGAACTGCGGTGGATGTACCTCAAACTCAAGTAGATCCTAATCCATCAATTTCCAGTGTACCTGCAAACGCTCAACCTCAAACGATGGAATACAATGCCAATTCAGGTGCAACTACCTATCCGATTTTTCTGCCCACTGTCCCGCACACCAAACCACAAAATACAACTTCCAGTGTACCTGCAAACGCTCAACCTCAAACTATGGAATACAATGCCAATTCAGGGGAAACTACCTATCCTAATTTTCTGCCCATTGTCCCGCACACCAAACTACAAAATAAACCAAAAACGAAAAAAAAGAAGACTGTATTGAGAGCTTTCCTCTGTAACCTGACGACACCCAAACCAGTGCAGCAGAAACCAATAACGAAAAACCTAATTGGACCATCCATCATCCCTATAAAAACTGACATTTCGGCAGAAACCAGAACCTTATCACTTCAAGGAGAAAACAGGCTGGAAGAAATCTCTGACGATGCACAAATGAATGCCCTATTAAATCTATCACAACACCTAGACGCTGATCTAGACATCTCAGAAGAAGCACAGATACAACCAAGCGAAGCCTCACTCATTATGGATGAATACGAGCAAACCAAATCCCAGCAAGACTCTCACATGAGTCTAACATTTGAAGACATCTCCAACACAACATTATGGATCGATGAAGTAACCCAGTCTTCTAATGGTTCAGTTGTACCTCAGATGCAAAGTAGCCCTAAAAAAAAAAAAAAACAATCATTATACTAAAACAGCCAATTTTTTCTAATCCAAGAAGACCCAAATCTTCTCGAGCTGTATTTCTGAAACATGTAGAAGCTGACACTCAAGAGCTGATAATGAATAGATCAAATGTCCTACGTCTATTCAGCGCCATACCGCAATTACAGAAGATAGCAAAGCAAGAGATCCTCACAGTGGAATTCGTAGATGAACAGCATCTGGATCAAACTTATCTACTTCTTAACTCCACCACTGTAAAGAAACAGATCATGAAAGAAAAAATAATCTAAACACATTGGGATTTGATATACAACATGTTGACTTCAAAAAAGAAGCACAGATGGAACTAATCTTATGCAGGAAAGGTTCCTCAAAGAAACAAGAACACCAGATAGATAACAATCGAAGGAGCTCAGAAGATGTAAACTACAACACACAGGAGTGGCAGATACAAAATACTCAGCAAATATATCCTAAAACCACCCATAAATACCCGTATCACACTATGAATCATATACGGAGAGTAATGGAATGGCGCAACTAACAACCTCAGAAAGTGCTGGCTCCTCTTTTTAACCACCGCTGCAACCTTCTACATCTGAAATTTCATTATGTTCCTGGAACACTCGAGGACATAGCCATCTCTTTCGTGAACAGTCACACGATCTCTCACAGTATGATATCATCTGTATCCGGGAATCATGTATCATAACACAGCCAATCTGTGACGGATACACAACACTGATGGTTCCTGCAATAAAAAACAAAAGAGGACGCCCATCTACAGGCCTCTTGACTCATTAAAATGTCAAGCAATATCAGAATTAATGACTCATTTAAAATAAATGCCTGGATCCAAATCACAATACTCCAGTCAGTCAAAACAAAAACATCATTAACTCATGACATATTTGGAATTCTCAATACTTACTGGAATCCAATGGCTGTTACAGATGAGCTATATATTGACAAATTGTTTACCTGTATCGATGAAATTACCTTACAATATTCAGGTATTCAACTAATAGTATGTGGAGATCTAAACATACATCTTTATGATAGCGGAGGGACTGAATTAAAACAGAACAACATGTCCCCAAGAGCTCGACGATGGCAGAAAGAAACATCTTCCCGGGGCCTCATCAGAGTGCACTTTCTTGACACCCAAACTAACAAGCTGATGAACACATGGACCCGTGGCACATCAAATGCCATCATATATTACATCTATACTTCAAATCAAATTGCACTGAAGCTAATACAGAAAAAAAACATAAAAACAAATCTTAGTGATCATGCATTAATGACAATTGCATGGGAAATGCACAACCCCCGGAAAACCAAAATAAACTTACCAGAAGTAGTTGTCAACTTGAGCCAGACTAGACTGAGGATCTCTCAAAATGCCCTGGTAATATTGGGACATCAAATTACCTCACCAGCTATGGCAGACGACAAACGGTTAAATTATCCACAACTCTTGGTTCCGTTCAAGCTATCCAGAGCAACAAATACCCACAAGAAACATTGCCATATACATGCTTATTCATCTATAATTGCAGAAAAAAAACTGAGAAACGACATTAAAAAAATACAACACTTCACACAAGGATTATGACAAAATTCGAGTATTAAAACAGCAGTAAAAAAATTGGATGAGATCCAACAGAGCACTTCAAGAGCAAAATGATGCAGAACAAATGCTGCATGCTCTTAAAAACTGCAATACCAGAGACCTGTGGAAACTATTGGCCCCACCAACAGCCAATGTACAAAAGATGACAACCGATGTTGACGAGCAAGGATGGACATTACATTTTCAGAAGCTCTATAACAAATTCTGATTTACGTACCAAAGAATTTATACAACAACATACCTGGACTGTCTCATGGCAACGAGAGGATCTTCAAAGAGCCATCATCAACTTGAACCCCTTACGTGCTCCGGGACCGGACGGCCTCTCAAATGAACTTCTCAAAGCTAATAAAACCTTATGGGCACATATCTCCTTCTATATTTATGAAACAATTAACATAACCAAGACTATTCCACCTTCTTGGAAGACAGCAATTTTGATACCCATTTATAAAAAGGAAGATACAAAAGACCCATCCAACTACAGGCCCATTGCCTTGTTAGCTCCCCTAGGAAAAATGTTTGCTAATCTTCTGCTGGACAAATTGAACATCTGGTCCAAAGCAAACAATATATACGCACCTAGACAAACAGGTTTTGGTAAATATGTGGGGACTAACATCAACCTACTCCTACTTAATTTGTTGAAACAAGAGGCCATCCGCAACCAAAGACATATATGCAGCATTTATAGATTTGAAGCTCGCCTTTGAAATAGTCAATAGATCACTTCTACGATCGAAATTGCGAAAATGGGGCTGTCCCGATGACATCTTGGAACCAATAAAGTTACTTTTTAGGGAAACATCTATAAGAGTCCGACTATCACAAGACGGTACAGTAACGGAATCCATCCCAACTAATAATGGTCTCAAACAAGGATGTCCACTCGCGGCAACGCTTTTCAATTTATTTACATCTGACTATGAAATTGAGACAAACTCGCCACAGTCAAACCCACCGAAACTAAATGCCACAACTATCGCCTGCATGATGTATGCAGATGCTATTGTGCTGTGTTCAGAAACTCTAAGAGGCCTCCAAACAGCCCTATTAAACCTAGAAAATCTATATGAAGACAAACCAACTTGAAATAAATAAAAAATAAAAAAAAAAATCCAAAATAATGCTCCTGGATCCATCTCATAGAACAAAACATCACCCGAAACCATTTCTTCTTAATAATCAACCCCTTGAACAAGTGACAACAGTTAAATACTTGGGGAACTGGATAAATCAATCGCCCACTGAAACAAACTGGTCCAGTTTTTTATTGGCAAAAACTATCTTTCTACAGACAAAAAGTCACTGCAATTTTACTCTATGGAAGCTAATTCATGATTAACATCGACAGATCCATATGGTTGCATCTTGAAGGCATGTTCTGGCGGAAAGTTCTTTCTTTACCCCAATTGTTTCCGATGGCCCGTATTCGATACGAACTGGCACTCCAGTCCCTTACTTCACTCCAAATGTGGTGAAAACTAGATCTTTACAGGAAAATTGTCTCTGACTTGCATATTCCAGCGCTACATATTTTCCAGCAAAAAGAACGCACAACACAGGCAATTGCACTACAAACCTGGAAGAACCATATGGAAAATACTAGAATAATGGCAGACATATCCATGGAACAGTTAACTCAGTGTCCAGGAAAAGCGAAACAAAAACTTGAGTGCGATGATTGGATAGCGACAATCGAAGCCAATAGACAATTAAAACTTAATTTGGAATGCAAGATGGACATGCATCCATTAAATTGTCTTCCGTTATATTCACAACGCTTCCCATCTGCCCCTGTCAGAGACACTTTCCTACGGTTCCGTTTTAACTTGACGCCAACGAGAGAGCTTCTACAATCCAGGCAACTTTTATCCAAAGAAAATTCCTTCTGCCGGTTCTGTAAACAAACTGAATTAGAAACTTTACAGCACATGTCCGGCACTTGATGAAACCAAATACCGAATTAGAGACATGTATCTATCATCCACAGTTAAACTGTCACCTGAAGATCGATGGGCTAAATTCCTGCATGGTGGTACAAAGAAAGACATTTTCACAATTGTTAGCTTTTTTAATGTATTATTTGAATCTAACTGAGAAAAGAAAATGGACTAAGAAAGAGATTTTTTTGTTGGATTGTATAAATGATGAAAGGTTTAAAAGTTGAACCATATCATTTTAATAAAAAAAAGAAAGAAAAAGAAATGATAGCCAACATGCAGCAGACATCACTGACCACATCACCACACACAACACGGTTGCCACTTTCATCACTGAGACCTGGATGACAACCACCTCAACCCACATCCTAGACGTCCTCATCCACAACAGCTACAGAATCCTACAAAGGGACTGGCCAAACAAAATGGGTGGAGGCCTAGCCATAATGCACATTCTGCTGGCCCTCTCAGCGTGGCGTTCCACCCTGCCACTGTTCATGGGCTAGCCCCTGCCCCCTGCCGTATCACTGCGCTCAGATAACCGACTCACGTGTCTTTGTGCCTCCCTATTTTACTATCACTTCCTGGGCGTCCTCTTCAAAGGGCCTTGTGGAATGTGCTCTTAAGCCTTCCGGCAGGTCTTTGCACGCTAATCTGTAACATTCCACAATAGCCAGGAAGATCCATCTGGATATGGTTTGTTTTGTAACAGCTAAACCCAATTTAGGGCAAGTGTAGCCACTGAATAATTGGTCATTTTGATGAAATTTTGCCATTCTTGATATGTAAAAACAGAGCCCTTTTTGGGTCCAGTCTATGTTATCTTTCCTCCTCTTTTCCCGGATGAGGAGCAGGGTAGAAAGTTGGCAAAATTAGAAAAGAAGGTTTCGCCCTGAGAACAACCTTGTCTTTATAGAAAACCGTATGTGGAGGTTTACAGGAAAGAGCCTGCAACTCCTTTACCCTGCGGGCTTATGTTATTGCAATTAGCAAAACAGTTTTGAGTGGTAAGAGTCTGAATGGGCATGAGTGTATAGGCTCAAAGGGAATGCATGTTAGAAATGTTAACGCCAGTTTTTTTTTTTTTTTTTAACTTCTTTTTATTGGTTTTACAACAAAGAAAAAAATGCATTTCCCAACTCCCCCCAACCCCCCACCCTCCCTCCCCCTGAAGGCAGCTGCTTTATGTCCGTGGTCCATTACCGCCATGGACCGCTCACCAAAAGTTGTTAAGTTCATAACAGAGAGACCATCTTTCCCGACTACCCCCCCTCCCTCCCCTGGGAGTGGCTCCTCCTTGTCCATGAACACGTATTCTGGCACCCTGGAGTTGAGTCTATCTTGTCCATCGTTTGCTCCGGCCACGGCCAGGCCTCCTCCTTCCCAATTGATGTATTCCCTCTGGTCTATGTTTCGCTCACGGGCACGGGCGAGTCAGCTTGCCCTCTTTCCGAGCTGCCTGAGTCACTCATGTTGTCTTCCTCTCCGTCTCTGAACAGGTCTTGCACCTTGGTGTTCCACGTCATTATTCTGGCCCCCTCTGTTGCCTTCTCCCCTCTGCGTAGCTCTCGTCCAGACTGTCGTTTCAGCTATTGCCCACTTTTGTAGATCTGCACACCAGCCCTCTGTCGAGGGTCCTTCACTCGTGTTCCATGCCATTGCTATGCGGCGCTTCGCCAGTATTGTCATCAGGTCTTTCATCTTTGCCACGTGTGTCATCTGCCTGTCTCCCCTCGGGAATAGGCCCAGTAATAAGACCTAGGTGACCAAGCTTGCATATGGATTCCCGCTGTCCTCGCCTTGTCCCTCACAGTATTCCAGAAGTCTGTTATTTTTGGGCACGACCAGAACATGTGCACCATGTCTGCTTGTTCTTCCCGACAGCGTGGGCAACTGAGAGTTTGTCCGTTTCCCATCTTTGTCATTCTTTTGGGAGTTAGATATGCTCTGTGCACAACATAGATATGCAGCTGCCTAAAGCTGGCGTTCCTAGAAACCTTTTTTGTATACTGGAGGGTTCTGTTCCATTCTTCATCCTGGAAGGGCTGCTGAAGCTCCTCTTCCCACTTTGCCCGCGCGTTCAGTGTCCTTTTGTTAGTGGTACTAATAGTTGCTCGTAGAGCCTGGACACAGTATGTCCTACTTCAGAAATATCATACCAGGCGTCTAGCTCACCCCCAGTGTCCTCTGCCTCTGCCTCTGGCATGGTTTCCCATCTCTTCTTTATTGCTTGTACTAAGCTGTTACACAGGATGAATTGGCCTTTGTGTACATCCTGTTCCTCCACCAGGGACTGAAATCCGACCCACTGTCCATCTTGCCACAAGTCCCCTATTTGGGCTACTCCCTTGTTCTCCCATTGTGCCCTATACGTGGCCAGGCTTGTTATTCGGGTGTCTACCAGACCCGCCAAGGGGATCTGTCTCGAGCAGGGGTCTTGCATGCCTTGAGTCTTACAGGCTCTTTTCCATAGTGTACGGCCCAGCCGGGCCATATTGGGAAGGGCTTTAGCCTGGGCAGCAGTTATCCACAGAAGCTCTCTCAAGTAGTGTTGCCGGAGTGCTGGCCGAAAAAGTATTGCGTCTATGGAGGTTTCCTCCCCCAGCCATCGCACCACGAATTGGAGTTGTGCCGCTAGGTAATAATGCTCGAAGTCCGGCAGTTTGATGCGCCCCCACTCGTAGCCCCTTAGTAGTGTATTCAGTGCTTCCCTGTTTCTCCCCCCTCCCCACAGGAAGATTCTCACCATGGTGTGCAGGCGTTTAAAGAAAGCCCCTGGGATATTGCAAGGAATATTGGTAAAATAATATAGGAGCCGGGGCAGGTCATCTTCAGTAAGGCCGCTCGACCTATCATCCCCAATGGTAGGGTCTTTCAGAACTGCATGGCGTTCTCAATTTTGTCCAGGGCTGCCTGCGTGTTGGCTATATGTGTGTCCGTGGTATAATGGTAAATGTCCACCCCCAGGTATCTGAAGGTGGTCGGGGGTCCATGTGAGGCCCAGGTGCGGCAATTGGTCTGGTGGCACTGTTCGCAGGCCAGCCAGGGGGGAAACAGTGAGGATTTCTAACAGTTAACAATAATTTCCGATAGCCTACCGAGCGCTCCCAGTGCCTCAAATAAATCTCGCAAGTGGCTGCGTGGGTTCTGGACGTAGAGCAGTATGTCGTCTGCGTATATCGATATCTGGTGTGTCTCCCCATCTATGCCCGTGTCTTTGTAATCCATTCTTAGGAAGGCCGCAAATGGTTCCAGGGCTAAAATATATAACATTGGAGACAGCGGGCACCCCTGTTTCGTACCTCGCTCTATGCTCCATTCCCCGGAGACAAGCCTACCTGTCTTGACCCTTGCTCTCGGGTCTTTGTAGAGCAGCTTTATCCAACGAAGGAACCCCTGTCCTATCCCAAAATGGGCGAGCGCTCCCAGAAGCCAGTCCCAGCTCACCAAATCAAATGCTTTGATCGCATCTAGTGAAGCTACTGCGCACTCCCCCTCTGCTTGGTTAGTCCTATCAATGACGTGATGGAGTATCCGGAGGTTCCATGTCGTGTTTCTTTCTGGTACATACCCTGTCTGGTCTGTGTGGACCAGGGTGGGTATCACTCTTTTGAGCCAGTTAGCTAGTGCCGCTGTCGAGATCTTATCCTGGTTTATCAGGGAAATTGGTCTATAAGACCCGCACTCGAGGGGTGGCTTCCCTGGTTTAAGTATTGGTACTATAATGGATTCTGACATGCTATTCGGGAGCCTCCCCGTCTCGTATGCCTCCTCCAATGTTTCTAGCAGTCTGGGGGCTAAACTGTCTCTATACTTCTTATAGAATTCACCCGGTAGCCAGTCTGGCCCCGGGGACTTCCCTGTCGGCAGTTGGGCGATCACTTCCGCCAGTTCCTCTACAGTAAGGGGAGCATCCAGCATTTGGGCCTGCTCCTCGGTTAATTGTGGGAGCCTGATTTCCGCGAAGGCATCCTCCAGGTCCCCCCCCACTGCTTCTTGGACTTTGGTGTACAGTTTCTCGTAGAATTGCGAGAACAATGCATTTATACCCTCCTGAGACCTTATCACCTCCCCTTGGCTATTCTGAATTGCATTAATCGGTTCCCGCTTGGTCTCCTGTTTGGTTAGCCAGGCCAGGAGTCTGCTGGGCTTATCCCCCTCTGCGTGCAGCTTCTGTATATACTTCCCAAAGTCAAGGCGCCTCAGTCTTTCCCAAGTCGCTGTGCATTGTTGCCGCAGGGTGGTAAGATTGTCCTGCTCTCCTCCATTCTCCCCCGCCCGTTTCTCAGCCCTCTCAATCTTCCTTTCTAACTCTGACAGTTGTGCTAAGGTTTCCCGCCTGAGTCCTCACATCTTCCCCATCGCCGCACCTCTGACCACCACCTTAAGGGCCTCCCAGATCGTCACCGTGCTGTCCACGCTACCCGAGTTATGCTCAAAGTAGTCTTCTATCGTGCTTTGGATATGTTCCTGGAATTCCCCATCCAGCAGTGCTTCTGCCCTTAGTTTCCATGTGGGTGTGGGGGCTCCCCTGTGTGTATGTGCCCATGTGACTCTCAGGGGGGCATGGTCAGACAGGGTTCGTGCATGTATATGTGCCTCAGTGAATTCACCCAGTGTTTCTCTACCCATGAAAAGGTAATCTATCTGAGTGAATGTCCCATGCGGAGCACTGTAATACGTGTATCCCCTTTCCCCTTCATGTACCTTCCTCCAGATGTCTTCCAGTTCGAGCTGGTCCAGTATCTTCCGTAGCGTCCGTGCTGGTGGCGCTGCTCATTTATGCTTTTCGTCCGACCTCCCCAGTCGAGGGTCCAATGTGCAATTATGTTCTCCAGCCCAGATGATAATAGCGTTCCTGTACTGGGCCAGCCGGGGCATGAGTGACTTAAAGAAGGCTGTTGCGTCATGATTGGGGGCGTAGGTGTTCACCAGGCACACCTCCAGTTTTCCAGCATTCCGTGGACGATCAGGGCCCTGCCCTCAGCGTCCTTTTCCTGATTGATGAGTTGGAATGGGGTGCTCGGAGCGATCCAGGTCACCACCCCCCTTGCGTAGTTGGAGTATGTTGAGCTGTACATCTGGCCTCCCCATTTCTTGGCCACCTTGGTTTGTTTTCCAGCCGTCAAATGCGTCTCTTGCAGCATTGCAATATGGGCTCTCGCTTTATTTAACCAGGTGTAGACCCTTAGCCTCTTGACGTATGCATTTAGCCCTCTAACATTCCATGTGACGATATTTAGGTCATCTTGGTTCTTGTGGGGGTAGACGCTAGTGGCCCGCTCCGTCCCATGGGCCCACTCACTTTTATGTCCTCCTGGTGTGCCTCTTTGGGGGGATCGATGTCCCGCCTCCCTCCTGTAGCACTTTAAATGATTCGCTTGTCGTCGCCCTCCCGCGTTTTCCCAGGGTATAGTTGATCCTACGGCCCTTGGTTTCAGTTTTTTATCGGCGTTTCCCTTCAGTGCGCTCAGCCGGCCCCCGGCGCCCGGGCGCTGCCCCATATGTCCATCTTCCGTGCCTCTGCCGTGACCTCGTTGTCTTATGTCCTCTTTTCCTCGTGCCTTCTCCCCGCAAACTTAGCCTCCAAACTACTATAACTAAAAACAACAACAACAACAAACGCCCAGCCTCCCTCCCCATGCTCGGGCCCCACCGATCTCCAGGTACCACCTTCTTTTCCACAGGCGTACTTGTTGCGGCGTAGTGCCTTAGAACTGACACTGCAAACATTGTCTCTGCTTGGGGTTCCTACTGTGGGTCTTGGCGGTCCAGTTCCAGAAGTCTTGTGCTCCCAGTATAACTCACTAATTTAGGCCTTTGAACTCTTGAACTGTTGATTATCCTGCTCCTTCACGTTTCCGCAGGGTGTATCCCTGTGTTTTCTTTTTTCCTTTTTTAATTTGTTGCAGCGAGGTGGTGTGGCAACCAGCGGCCCACTGCAGTGTTTCTCAGATTCTGTCTCGCCCGGGCACCTAGGTCGTGCATGCCGTTCTCAATCTCACTCTCTACCACGTCGGGGTGCCTCTCTGTTCCGTCCATTCCCCCCACTCTGGCTGCGGGATCCCTTGTTGGTCCATCCACAGTTGGGCGTCAGTTGTGGTCTCAAAGATCTGTGTCCTCCCGTTGTGCAGCACTTTAAGCTTAGCCGGGTATAGTAGCATGAACTTCACACCCGCAGCCCGAAGGCGTTCTTTGGTCGGCCAGAACTGAGCTCTCTGCCGTTGCACGAGTGCCGTGTAATCTGGGTAGATGGTTATCTGTGATGGTTGAGCTAAAACATGGCGCTGGTGCGCAGTGCATTCTGGGGGAACTCAGAGCCATGATGGATATTTATCCATGCCTCAGTGGAAAGCTACACTTGCTTTGCGAAACAACATGTTTTCAACGTTATTGCTGATGGGCTTGGAATGCAGGCATTCCCAGCCAAGGACACGGCGCTGGGAAAGCTAAGATCCGCAGGTGCCGGCTGGTACCTGATAGCGAAGTTTGTTTTGGGTTTGGTCGGCCTGTGCCAAGGTTTTGAGATGAGTTATGGAATTGTTTCCCGGGGCGTTTAGGAGAGAGAAGTGCTTTGCTCCTTGAGGTTACTGTCGGTTGATTCAGCTGGCAACCAACGGTCACCCATCAATGCGCAAGCGCATTGCCAGAAGGTTCGAGAAGTTGCCACCCCTTGTTGAGGAGGGCATATATGCGGAAGCCCTCAACGGTCAGGCGGGATAAGCACAAAGACTTCAGTCGGAGGGGGGACGCTTCGGTCCGACACTCCTGTGGGTTGTTGTGCTCTTGGCCTGGCTGTTATCGGGGTCTTTCAGCCGCTTCTGGCCAGATGAAGTTCCATTAAGCTACGCCCACAGTGATGTATTTCTTTCTTTGACTTCTTTATGTTTTTTGTGATCTATGCCCATGTGAGTTGTATGAGCTATTTCTATGTACCTGTAAGCTTTGAATAAATAGCCGTAAAGAGCTGATTATCTTCTAAAGTGTGCGTGGCTGTGAATTATTGTGTCTGTTTTTGGGTTGAAGTATTTGCTCTATAATTGCACTGGTGATTTATGGTAGTTCCGTGCACTTTTTAGAGGAGAGCAATACATTATCCTGGCTCCATTCCGGGTTATGACTCCACCGTCTCTCGAGAACGCCAGGATTTTTTCCCTGTCTTTAAAGTTAATGATCTTCGCGATCATAGGCCTTGGTGGTGCCCCTGGGCGTGGTTTCTTAGTTAGTGCTCTGTGTGCCCTTTCCACTACGAAACCCTGGGACAGGGTCCCGGCTCCGACCGCTTGGATCAGTAAGTTCTCTATGTAGTTCGTGGGATCTCTGCCTTCCTCCCCCTCCGGCAGCCCCACTATGCGTACATTGTTGCATCTGGCCCTGCCTTCCGCGTCCTCGGCTCTACGTTCCAGTGTGCTGGTCCGTTCCAGCGTCTCCGACATTTGTGATTGGGAGGTGGTCACGTTCGCTGTATTACTCTGCACTTGTTGTTCCACCGTTGTCACTCTCTCCGCCAGGTTTCTCGTGTCCTGCCGAAGGAGCCCCACGTCCACGATTACTGCATCTAGCTTGCCTTCTATCGATGTCTTCAGTGCTTCTATGGCCTCCAGAATGCTGCCCTCCACCTGTTTGATCTCTCCTTGCATAGCATACAGCATTGCCGTGTCCATTTCAGCTGCCTCGGGCTGCTGGTCTTCATTTTTGTGGGCAAATGACTCCATGACCGTCTGCCTCCCCCTGCCGTCTTTTTGTTTGTCCGGCATGTTGGTTTCAATTGCCTTATGCCAGTATGTGGGTCCTGTTCATGCAAGTCTATGCTTCAACTTCGTAGTGTTAGCTTTATTGTTATTGTGTTGGGCTGAGGTCCTTCCTGCGGCCTCCCCCTTGCGCCGTCCTCTGATAGGTGGCCTCACCCCGTCTTCCCTCGATATTGCCCGGTAGCCGCACCTGTGCAGCTCCGCTGTCTCACGTGGCCGCACCGGGGAAACGATTTCCATCTTTCCTGCCGTGGGGTGGTGTTTCCCAGGCTATTTCTTCTGTGCTGGTGTGTGTGGAAGGAGGCTAGCAGTCTTCGGGGGCCGCCTCCCCCGCCGTGTTGCAAGCCAGTTGTGTGATTCGCTGCCCTTTTGGGGGGTCTCTGTTAGCGGCCTAGACGCTGTTTTGAGTGGGCTGTGTCCTCCCACGTATGTCCTATGATCCGCGGAGTGGGGTTGGGGTTGGGTGCTCGACTAACCTTTCTGGCCTTCTCTTCAGTGGCCCTGCCGTTGACCTCCGTCTGCCCCGGTGTTTTGGGGAGGGAGCTGGCCGCACGCGGGGCTGTGTCCCCACCGTATCACCATCCGTTGGGCCTGCTAACGGCCTGGGTACCACTTTAAGGGAGCCCCCCTCACGTGTGTCCAGCGGTCTCCAGATCGGCCCCTGGGCCCGAACGCTCCATTTACCCCCTTTGCCTTTTGGCCTTGGGGTCTCCTCTCACCTAGCTGGATCCCTCGGCGTCCCCACCGTCAGCCACCACTCAGGCACAGCCACCCATGCTCACTGTCGGTGGCCAGGGGGGCCGCACCCACCAAGCCCCCGTAAACTCAGCCGCCGCTGCCCGCCTGGGCTCTTCCCCCTCGGCTACAGTCTGTGCTGCGGGTCACCACCCGCTGTCTGCAACTGTGGGCGTCCGCGCCTCTGCTTGTCTGCCCTAGCACAGCGCGGCAGCGCGTATCTCAGTCTTCTCCCCCCTACAGCGGCTGGTCCGTTTCCCACAGCGACCAGACCGTCACCTCTCCTGGGCGACTCAATGGCCTTCACTTGGCTGATTGTCCGCCGTCAGTGCCCCCGAGCCCCGTCTTCCTTCAACTGCTTCCTTCTCAGGGGCGAGCGGCCGTTTCAGCGAGACGCACCCGCCATTTTGCGTGACGGTGCCACGCATCTCGTGCTCTCCGTTTCTGTCTCGCCAGTCTCCGATTTTCTCCGGACTTTCTCCTGTGTGTTCTCTGAGCTTTCCAGTGCCTTTCCCCAGCTTTTGTTCGGTCGTTTTCCTTCTGCTTACAGCCTTTTCCAGGATCTATCGCCGAATCAAGTGGAAGCTCTCCAAGACTAGTTCACGCTTGCATGGCCGCCAAGCCACGCCCCAATGTTAACACCAGGTTAAGATCACATACATGGACTTTTAATGGAACTGGTGGAAATACATTAGGAAGACCCTGTAGGAATTGAACAATCAGAGGGATCTTAAAATAGGAATCCTCCTCTGAAGAGCGCTTGAAAATTGATAGTGCCGCAAGGTAACCTTTAATTGTTCTAATCTGGAGCCCCAGATTCGCCAAATGTAACAAAAACGAAAGCACGATAGGTGTGCCACATAGAAAGGGATCCACATTCTTATTCCTGCACCAGCTGCTGAACATGTTTCAATGGCAGGGTACTATGATTTTGTTGCTGGTCTTCTGGCCGAAAGCAAGATCTCCATTACGTCATCCGAGAGGTCCCAATCCTTGCATCTCAGCCTCTCAGAAACCATGCGTGAAGGCTGAGTGTCTTGACCTCTGGATGGAAAACTCAACCCTCCTCTCATGAGAGAAGGTCCTCTCTCTTTGTGGAAGACGTATTGGAGGGCAGATGGACATGTCCAGAAGGTCTGGGTACCACGTCCTCCCTGGCCCAATCCTGGGCAATTAGGCTCATGGGTATCCCAAACTTTGACCTCCTGATCACGTGAGGAATGACAGGGACTGGAGGAAACACGTACAGGAGTGGAAATTCCAAGTCCACTACGAACGCGTCCCCTAGAGCTCCTCTTGGGAGAAATTCCCTAGAGCAGAACAACTCACACCTCCGGTTGACACTGGTCGCGAACAGGTCCACTTGAGGGGTTCCCCAAAGGGTGAAGATCTCTTGAAGGACTTCTTGAGCTAGTTCCCACTCGTGGGAGACTGTGCTCTGCTTGCTCAGAGTGTCTGCTGCCGTCTTCTGCTCTCCGGCGAGGTGAACTGCTGATAGAGAGATTCCTTCTTGAACTGGCCAGAACCAGAGCTGCATTGCTTCTGTGCACAGTGGTATTGACCCTACATCACCTCTCTTATTGAGGTAGTACATGGGCACTGTGTTGTCCATCATTATCAGGACATTCTTTCCCCGTACAGATAGCAGAAAGGCCTTCAGCGCTAGTCTGATTGCTCTCAGCACCAAAAGGTTGATGTGTAGTTTGGACTCCGATGGAGACCAACGACTGCTGATTGTCAGCTGGTTGGCGTGGGCTCCCAACCTCGTGAGTGAGGCGTCCGTCAATACCGTTATCTATGGCCATGGCTGCCAAAAAAGATTCTCCCTTGAGAATTTTGTCCTTGTAAGCCCACCACAGAAGGTCTTGCTAGAGTCTGCTCGGAACTTTCAAGTGGTCTGACATTCTGCCTGAGAATTGGGACCACTGAGTCTTGAGAGCCCATTGGAAGAATCTCATTGTGAGGCGAGCCTCTGGCACCAGAAAAATGCAGGCTGTCATGAGACCGAGCAACCTCAAAAAAATGGAAGGCCGGAAGATGCTGGGCACTCTGGAATTTGGTGAACATCTGCAGAATATGTTGAGCTCTCACCTTGGGTGGCAAGGCTTTCCCCAAGGAAACATCCAGTACTGCGCCAATAAATTGGAGTCTTTGAGATGATATCATGTGGGACTTCTTGTAATTGAGGGAGAAGCCTGTTCTCTGAAGAGAGAGGCAGGTTACGCTGAGATGTTCCCAGGTCTGTTCGGGTGAACGAGCCCTGATCAGCCAATTGTCTAGGTAGGGGTAGACATGAATCCCCCCCCTCTCCTGTGACTTGCTGCCACCGCCGCCATCAGTTGGTGAAAACCCTCGGGCGGAGGTCAGCCCGAATGGCAGAACTCGGAACTGAGAATGAGAATTGCAAACCTCGGGTACTTTCTGTGCTTGAGATGGATAGGTGCTTGAGATGGATAGGCACATGAAAGTAAGCATCCTGAAGGTCCAATGACACCATCCAGTCTTGGAATTGGAGATCCTGAAGGATTTGGGAAAGGGTAACAATCCTGAACTTGTCCTGCCTGAGGGACTTGTTCAAGTTTCTTAAGTCCAAGATGGGTCTCAATCCTCCTTCCTTTTTGGGAATCAAAGTATGGGGAATACCAACCCTTGTTCCTTTCAGCAACAGATACTTCTTCGTTAGCACCTTTCTCTAGCAGATGCTACATTTCCTGCACAAGGAGTGGATCCAGAACTTTGAAAAAGTTGTTCCCCGGTGGATGATCCGGAGGCCTTTTTTGAAAAGGAATGTAGTAACCCTGGGCTACAGTTTCCAGTGCCCAAGCATCTGAAGTAATGCCCCGAAATTCTTTCAGATGCGGAGTAAGTGTGCCTCCCTCCGGGGTCTTGTGAGTCAGGGCCTCAGAGTGGTTATGAAGCAGGAGCTGAGGGTAAAACCGCCGCTGCTTCGGTTGGTTTAGCACCTCTCCCTCGTCCACCACGAGAGAATCTTCTCTGACCGGCTCGTCCTCTTCCTCATCCAATTGAGGAATAAAAACTAAATGACTTACCCCTCCAAGAAGATGAACCGGAGAAGATGAACCGGAGTAGGGGTGTTGAGGCTAACTTGTGACAGCGCTAAGAGATTTAGCTGCAGCTTTCGAGGTCTGCAGCTTTTCCAAACTCTCATCAAATGGCATGTTGAGGTGTCTAGATTGCACATCTGGTGCAAATCCAGACTTACTCAACCATGCAAACCTGCGTAACACTGTGCTAGTTGCCATGGGTCTGTTGATGAGATCTGCAGAATCCAGACTTCACTGGAGGCATTCATCCATTGCCTCCTTACCATACATGATGATTAACAAGAAGCCGTCTCTTTCTTCGCCTTCCGGGATGTGGTGAGCCGCCATAGCTACGCAGTCCCACAGTGTAAATGTAAACTTTGACAAGTTACAAGTTGCATTAGTTGACTTTAATGTTGACTTTAATGCCATACTGCCAGCAGTAAATATTTTTCACCCAGAAGTGTTAGCTGTGGTGGGTCAAGTGCGTGTATTTTCTAAATTGGACATGGTTTCAGCCTATCATCAGATTGAACTGAAGAAGGTTGTTGGAAGTTGACAGCATTCATAACATGAGGGAGCATTATATGGCGTGAAACACAAGAGTAGTATGTTGTGTGGCATAAAGGAGGTGGAAAGGCCAAAATCAAATGGGAAACTGCGTTCATTCTGTGGATGATACAATTCTATCAGAAATGTATGAAGAATTATGAAGAATTATGCTGACAAGGTTGGTGAAGTTAGAAAATTGCTTCAGAAAGGTGGGGAGTTTAAAGTGGAAAGTGTGAGCTGGGTGTGCTGTTGCGTGGCTTCGAAGATGGCCGCTGCCTTAGAGGCTCCAGCTTTACATATCCTGCTAAATTCCTTCACATTGGCGCCCCAACTCGACCTCCGGAGATCATATCCATTTTTATGGTTACCTGGGGTCCACCTTAAGTCCAAATTTCTGCGGTACTATCACAAAAAGAGAAGCCGCGTGGTGCTTGGTGGGCCTGGACACCCTCGCTGCGAGCTGGAGGGGGAAGGGTGTCTGAACTGCAGCAACAGCGGACTGGGCGGGTGGAAACGAGCTACACCAGTGCCCGAGCCGCGCTACAGCAACACTAGAGGACTGCGGCATATACGCCCTGTTGGGGGTCAATAGGGAGAAGACCTCCAGTGCAGGAACCATTGGCCTACCCCCACCCTCCCTCTCGTGTGGAAGCAGCAGTGCGTGGGGGTACTGGCGACTCCTGCTACTCATTGGACTGGTGCCTGGGGTGTCGCGTCGGGGCTCCTTGCCTAATCCCTGCTGCAAACAATTACGTCTGAGACTGGCATGCGACCGTTACATGGTCCTTACTGCCACACACAGGGACTGACCCCGGAGTGGCACGGATGATACGTTTGGACACTGCAGTTGGTCCCGGAGGTGGCTGGCCTAGATCTGAGTGCGGTGCGTGCTCCCAGCAGGGTCTTGTTCCGAGGAAAACTTGAGACAGCATTTAGAGCGTCGGTGGGGTATGCCCCTGCCTTCGCTCTACTGTCAGAAACCGGGAGCCGGATGGAGATTGTGTGGCAGGTCGGATTTGTGGCTGGGAGCAGCTGGTGCGGCCCCCATTCAGCGTCCCACGACACCTCTGGTCCCTCTGGACTTTGGACACCACTGACTTCTGCGGGCGCGCCTGACCAGTGGAGAGATTGTGGCCTGAACTGTGGCCGGCTGCGGCAGTCCATTGGGCCCTTTGCGGGTGGCGGACCGGAACCTGGTGCCTGTTCCCTACCATCAGACGGGATGAACTGAGACGGTGAGTGGCGAGCCAGAACTGAATATTTATCCTCTTAGGCCCCACTCCCTGTCTTATACCCGCAGCGGTCGGCCCCCCGTGCGGCGGGGCTGTTACTACATCTTAATAATCCAGGTCCCCTGAGAAGTTAGCCGGAACCGGGAAAGTAGTCTTGTTCGGGGGTCCCCGCAGCCTGTGAGGGAGGCTGTTGCCGTGAGTTCTATCACGTGGACATCGAGCCCCCTTACACAAAATCCTAGGTGGCTGCGACCTGCAGGGACGGATGTCTCTCTGACACGAGGAATGGTGGTGGAGAGGGGATAACTTTGAACGCTATCCTGGCTGGCTGCAATATTGACTCCCCTTGTCAGCCCTCATGTTGTCCCCCTGAGAGGTGGGTCATTGCCCCCCCCCGGGTCCTGATAGTTGCTGTTAATCCTTCTGCTGCTTGGAGCCAGGGCACGCCATGCAGGGTTGGTCGCGCACCCAGATGGGGTACCCTGCTACATGCAAGACACCTACTGAAGGTGGTCAACCCATGGCAGAGTGACACATTAACTTGGTTACTTGCTAGTACTTTGGTGATGTTCACCGTGAGCTCAGAGCCGAAAAAGCAACCCAAACCGCACTGGAGAGAAGAGAGAAGAGCACTACACCAGCACTATTGACCTGGAGTAGGGGCAACCTGGTGCATTGTGGGGACTGGAGGAAGCTTGAAGTACCGGGGTGGGTGCAGTGCCTGGTCCGTCCTCACAGACTCTGCTTACCTAAATCCCCTCAATTGGGTATTGTTTCCACCCCTCCTGGTGGACCTTGGCGGGTGAACCCTGGTCGGGTGTGCGCACTTGCCGTTTCCGACTCGGATTCTGACGCTCAGGGGGACATACATACTCACAGGCCCATCTGGCATTGGTCGCTCGACAGGTGGTGAACCACGCACCACTCAGCGTGAAAGTTGACCGACACCCCACCTCCCTGTCAAGTCCAGCGCAAGGAATTGTGTGGAGACGTTGCTGAGAAGCATAACGAGGGTGGCGCTACTATGGTGAATACTAAGCGGCAGACCAGGATGGATCAATTTGCCCGTGCTGAACAGGCCCCTACCACAAGCCAGTCCCAGTCCCAATTAGATGTGGTAGCCCTGAACCAAACCCTGCTGGCCCTAAAGAGTAGCACAGACAACTTAGGGGCAAACATTGATGCTTTAACATGTAAAGTAGATGTTTCTGCTATACAAATAGACAAATTATGCAGGCGTATGTCGGAAGCAAAGCAGCGAATTGGTGATGGTGAGGACAAGTATGCCACTCTCCAGCGAGAGATGGGCGAAATGAAACAGACGGTGAAGGTGGTCCTGGCCAAGAACGAGGATTTGGAGGGACGCTCCAAACAGAATAACGTCCGGATTCTGGGCGTGCCAGAAACGACTGCCATTGACAATATGGAGAAGTTTATCGAAACACTACTGCTTGAAGTTCTGCCAGCCCTCCGCTAACTGCGATGTTTATGGTTGAAAGAGCTCACAGGTCCCCAGCTACCCAACCACTTCCAGGCGCCCCGGAGCGCCCGATAATAGTCAGAAACTTTAACTACAAAGATCGAGACGTCATTCTCTGTGCTGCCAGGGAAAAAGGGGAGCTACGCTGGGGTTCCGCTACAATCCGTCTATTTCCTGATTTCTGCCCGGGAGTGCAGGACCAACGCAAAATGTTCCAAGCAGCTAAAGCAACCCTGCGTAAAAAAGGGGTTAAGTATGAATGTTATTCCCTGCCAAACTTCGGGTCCAGCACAATGAATCCACAGTCTTCTTTACTTCACTGGAAGCAGCGGAGAGGCTCGCTTCTAATTAACTTGATCCGGGAGGATCACCAAGACACCCCCCACGCAGTCCTTGAATATTCTTGACACCATGATGATCCTTGTGGTGTTTCTTTCTTCAATGTCCTAAATTGGGCTCCAGGCCTTCTCTTGAATAGGGCCCAGTGGTGACGTTATGTTGGCCGTTGTTAGGCAGAAACCTGTGCAGTTCCCTTAGGGACCACTGCAAAAGATTTAGGACTACAGGCAGTTGGCAGTAAACCCAATCGGTAGCAGTCTGTACCACCCAGATTTACCCGGTAGCTGTGGCTGAGCAGTCAGACTTCTCTCAAGATGAGTTAGACAATATAAAGAGTATACACAATAGGTACAGAGATACAGTAGTACAAGCAAACACTGACCAGAGCTTTGGTGTAAAAGAATCTAATTATTTATTTAAAGACACACTTGTAAATTACACTAGCACAAAAAGAGGTAAGTAAATTCAACACACAGTCACTATTATATATATATATATATATATATATACAACCCTGATTACTTATTAGACAAGTCTTAGGGAAAAACACCAGTTATTTTCAGACATAGGTGAGCGCTTAACCTAAGATGGCACTCTAATAAGTTATAGAAAAAGGGAGGGAAAAGGCAGAGTTATGAAAGCACACAATATCAATACTTTTCAAAGAACCACAGTGAGGCAGGTTTAGGCAAAGTCTACTGGAGAGCAAGGAAGTTCAAATGCCAGGCCCACTCTTAGAGAGAGCAAGCGAAATGTGTCCAGAATCACACATTGGGGTTATGCCCAAAGAGTCTTTGTAGATAGTTCACAAAAGATTGAGTCAGGAAAAGTTAATTAACAGGCCCCAGGCTAACCCAGGTTAGAAAGTCGTGATTTACTGTCACCCCGAACGATCTGTCGCAAGGGAAGCCAGGCGGGACACAGTACCTGAAATGGGAAGAACGCTCCAGCGGGGGCAGTTGTTCCTGGCAGCGGGTGCAAGTCGGTGTTTCGTCCAGAGGAAGAGGAGGTCTCAACGTGGAGGAAAGATGAAGGTTGTTGCACTGCCAGGGAAGAAACCAGCCGCAGAGTTTTCCAGTTACAAGGTACTACACTTTTCTTCGCGGTAGTGGTAAACCGTGGTATTCCGGTTGCCTGGCACAGGCAAGGCAGCCAAGAGATGGTCCAGGAAGGCGAAAAGACGGACAAACTGGTTATCCCCACCAGTCAAAGGAAGAAGACTCTCCGGACTGGAGATCTCCTCTGTCGTCGGGAAAAGTGGTGAGACGGTTCAGCAGGGCTCCACCGGTGGTGTCGTCGTTGCAGGTCGGCTCGGCTTCTCCCTCCTCGGATTCTTTAGGTCCTGTGGCGACTTCTGAAGTTCCAGTCCCCAAAGCCCTGCTTTTATGCAGAAAACCCCCATTCTTTCAGCCTAGCTGTCACTCAAACATGCTAAGTGGTGGCTCACCACTTGGGCCAATCACACAAGAGTGCGACTTGAGTTGCCGAGGCAACTCAGTCCAGGGTGCCTAAACCCCCTCCTACGCCCCCTGTGGTACCCAGACAGAGTGGCACCACACTTTTGGAGGCTTCTGTGGAGAAGCCCGCCAAAAAGTGGAACAAAGGGCTCGACTTGGGTTGGAGTCACAGAAGCGAACACAAACGCCATTTTGGAACCAAGTTTGGGCAAAAAATACCAACCGGTGAATTTATATTAATTTAATAAACCGGCGGTATGTTCGAGGCTATTTTAAAAAGTGGTAGCCTCGAACAATGGGAAAATCCCATAGGAATATATTTGCGGTTCAATATAAAAAGTAGTATCCACTGCCACCAGCCAAAACTCGGTTGGGGGGGACTGGACAGTGCCCCCTCGAACAACAGACCCAGGGGCAATCGAATTGCCCCGACTAGTATGTCCACAATATGATGGTTGGTACTGGTTCTGTTCACAATTTAAGACTAGTAAAGCCAATGGTGACTTTACATGCCCTGGGAGACAGTAGTCAGTCCCAGGGTATGGAGTCTATGTTTGGGAGTCGCTACGACACCCCTGGGTTACTGCACGGAGGGTGCTGTGTAACCCACATATCAAAAACACATGAAGCTCTATGGGGTAAAGGACCCCATAGCCCATAGAACACATACAAAGTCAAAGGAACACCTCAAATCATGTCTAAGAGTGAGAGAAAGAGAGTCTCGCTCTTAGCAGGAGAAAAAAATAAACCCCAAAAATCCAGCAAAGCTGCTGGGGGACTCACTAGGTTTGGGAAATTAGCCTTTACAGAGAATTCTCCCTAACAGCCGTGGCTATGTGGAGCAAGCTGGCTGCCCCTAGCGTCCCCTCCATCCACAGGTACTGCGGTCTGTTCAGGTTGAATATGGATTCAGTTGTGGGAAAGAGGGTGGGTTGGGTGCCGGTAAGTTCTTGTTTCTGGCGTGGGAGGGTATCAGGGAGGATGGGCTGTGGTTCTGGCCCCAATGTTTAACTAGTTTAGGTGTTAAGTCTCCAACCCTGCACATGATGACCACTACGACTTACATGACAACATCACATTCGGTGGATATAGTTATTAGGATAGATATCCACTCCTTAGGAATTACAAGATTTGCTTCCAGGTTTACACCGATTAGATGGCCCTGTCCTCAGTGAGAAGTAGCCCTAGGCCACCCATATCTGTACTGTCATGGAATATAAGGGGGGTGACTAACCAGAAGAAGACACGTCTTATAGCCAACTTTAGTGGAAAACATGGGGTTACTGTATTATGTCTGCAGGAGACTCATCTCGCAAAGGGCGGTACCCTCCCTGGCCTGGCTGGATGAGGTACCCATAGGTATGACTCTTCCTACTCCTCCCACTCCAGAGGAGTTGCTACATACATCCACAGAGCACTACAATATAGGCTACACGAGCAGATCTGCGATGAAGAGGGGAGATACTTAATACTGGCTGGTGAGATGTTAGGGGTCAGGCTCCTCATTATAAATGTATATGCGTCAAACACGGACTCACCAGAGTTCTTTCATCAATGTGCAAGTCAACTCCATAAGTTTACAGGGTATGAGATGATATGGGCTGGTGACTTTAATCTGGCCCTCAGACTGGATTTAGACAGGTCTATGACGACGCAGATGACCCTCCCACAAGCAGTCAAAGCATGGTCCAGCATCTTGGGAACCACGACCTGCATGATGTATGGCGCTCTCTGCACCCTGTCGATAGGGAGTACACGCTTTTCTCAGGGGTATATGGGAGTTTGTCTAGGATAGACAATGTGATGTCCTCAGCATCCATGCTTAGAGCGGCAACAGAGGCGACTATCCTTCCTAGGACACTGTCCACTCACCGGTATTGGTCAGGTTCGAGTCCATAACTGGTCCTCCCAACATACTCTGTTGGCGCTTCAGGTCCTCCGCCCTTGGTGATGTGGCTTTTCGGGCAGAAATGGAAAAGAAAAGGATATAGAAACATTCTTTCATGCCAACGTAGGATCGGTCTCAGACCCAAGCACAATCTGGGAAACCTTCAAGATGTATATTCGTAGTTGCTGTATGTCCAGGGAGGGTGGAATACTGAGGGCTATTAGGAGATCTATGAGAAAATTGGAAGATACTATACGGGAAGGGGAAAAACGGCAGTGTATGCAAGACACACCCAAGCTTCGCCAGGGGCTGAGAATGTATAGGGAGGAACTTCGTAAACTGGAAAATGATGAGGATAGATATATGGGAGACCCGATATTAGCAGCTCGGTACAGGGAGGGCGATAGATCTAGCAAGACACTGGCCTGGGCTATTAGAAAGGAACGTCCCCCCACCAGCATAGTTGAAATCAAGGACCAGAATGGGACCTGTGTAAGAGATCTCAAGGGGATTAACAATGAATTCCGTGAATTCTACGATCGGCTGTATACATCACGACCTACACCTGGGCGCAATGCCCGATTACATTATCTAGACGAAATCGTGCTGGGCTGGCTAGATCCGGAACAGGGGAGCGCCCTCAATAATCCTATCACAGAGGAGATCTGTGGGGCTATAAAGGCACTTCCTAGTGGAAGGGCTTCCACCTTAGATGGAATCACCATCGAATTCTACAAATCCTATTCTGATTTGGTTGTTCCTCATCTCCTAGCTATGTATGACAGTGCTATGTCCAAGGGTACCCTCCCGAAATCTACCAGGGCCGTGCTAATAACTGTTTTGTTAAAACCTGGTAAGGACCCCATGCGCCTTTCATCCTACAGGCCGCTCTCGCTCATCAATACCGATAATAAGATACTGGCCAAGATTTGTACGGATCGCTTACTCCCCCCATATGCCAGCCTTAGTCCTACCTGACCAGGCTGGGTTTTATTCCTGGGCGTTCAACCCAGAATAACTTGCGGTGCCTGTTCACCCTTATGCATAACGTCAACCCAGAAATACCAATGGTAGTCGCTGCCCTTGACGCCGAAAAGGCCTTCGACTCCATCGGAAGGGTTCTTCCTTTTCGAAGTACTCCGACGTTCTGGCCTAGGTCTGACATACATCGAGTGGGTTAAGCTTTTATAGTCGGCTCCGAGAGCGGAAATATATACAAACGGCTCTATATCCTCGCATATATACCCCACACGCAGTACCAGGCAGGGATGCCCCTTCTCACCGGTTCTGTTTGCTTTTGCTATGGAACCTTTGGCATCCCATTTTCGGGAGCTGCACGCACAGCAAGGGATTCTTACACGTACACGCCTCTCTATCATTTCTTGATATGCTGACGACGTCCTCCTTTATGTTAAGCACCCTCGCCAAAACTTATCACCGCCGATGCATGAAGTGTCCAGATTTGTGGAGCTATCAGGGCTTAGGATCAACTGGGAGAAATCCGAGGTCCTCCCTCTAACTCCGGTAGTACAAAGGGCTGATGTGGGCAGTGAGTTCCGTTGGTGCCCGGAGGGCATACGGTACCTGGGCATTATAGTATCCACTATTAGAGATATCGTGTACAAAGAGAACTATGTCGTACCGTTAGAAAATCTTGAATAAAAAGTGGAAGCATGGATACGGCTTCCGATCTCCCAGGACGCCCGCACGGCACTGGCGAAAATGGTGATACTTCCTAAGCCTTTGTATGTATATAATAATGTCCTGATATGGCCTCCTGCGAGTTACTGGGCCTGCACTAGGAGGTTAATGACGAGGCTGGTTTGGGCCGGTAGACAGCCCAGGATTGCTTATGATACCCTTGCTTGGCCATACAAACTGGACAGCCTTGAATGCCCTGATATATACCTTGATTACCTAGCCGCCCAAGTGCAATATATATCGTGGTGGAACCCCTCCAGTCTTATGTCCCCACACTCTCTGCTGGCTGAGGCTATCGCCTACCCTGATGCTATAATGGGTAGGATATGGGGCAAAAGAGACGCGGTTCCGAGGGGTGAGATCCAACATGTCGAGATAGCATGCAGAGTTTGTGAGAGGATTAACCAAATACTACAGACCAATCCCCACTTTCTACCTGAATTACCAGTGTACAATGTTGCAGGGATCCCTCTCACGCATGAGAGGTCATTTAGTGAACGGTTTAAGTTGCTAGGAGTGCAAACCCTTGGGGATCTGGTGCAGGACGGTCGGTTTATACAATGGGATGAGCTAAGCGCTAGGGGTGAGTCCGATGCAGTATCCCTACTTCACTATTACAGACTGCGGAGCACACTCAGGTGCAAGTAGCCTGACTTTCCGGCACAGTGTTACATAATTCACCCCACTTCCACTAAGAAACTGGTGTCTACTATTTATAAAATGGTGAGGGGTGGTAGAGCGGTACAGAAACACGCATACAGGACTACATGGGAGGCATCGTTAGGGAAAACACTAAGCAAAGAACAGTGGAAGGCCATTTGCCTTTAAACTCAATACATATCCCTGAATTCCCAGCAGAGGCTGCTCCATTTTAAATATAGTCATCAAGTCTACTTCTCCCCGCTCACGATAAGTAGATTCTTCCCTGAGAATCCATCTACATGTAAAAGATGTGGCACAGACCGAGCAGACTTTTATCATGTAAGCTGGAGTTGTCCCAACATTAGATCCTACTGGGGGAAGATAGAAGAAGCCAAGTCTGAGATGCTAAACTCAACGCGAACATACTTACCGGAGCTGTGGCTTCTAGCATTGATGGAGGGGTGTACCCGCACTGAAAAAAAGCTATTGGGCATGGCATCCGTGATAGCGAGACATCTTGTGGCAAGAACGTGGGGAAAGGCCTCCCCTCCCACCTTCACTAGGTGGTTGGATTGTATGGACCTATGTGAACAAAGGGAATCTAAATTTGCCTCATCGTTTCCGGATTCCTGTCGACCATTTGACTATTGGCCTCCGTTCAGACAGTACCAAATAGACAAGGCACAGTTTGTGCAATCACCCATATCCTCTCCTGGTAACTAACAGAGTAAGGGACTACATGAACAACTACCCTGTGTTCCGTATTGTATATGTGAACTGGAAAGTGGAAGCTAATCATGAATCATGAATGCAATGTTGTAAATCTATGTACAGGGAATGTGGGTTGGAGTAGAGGTGTGTTGAGGTGTTATATACCCTCCGGGGTACCTGTTCATTATAAAAAATGACAAAGAAAGTTTGAAAAAAAATAAAGGAATGGAAAGTGTGAACTGGAGTTTAATAAGGAGGGCATTTATTTGGCTTGATCTTTGGGGAGTTTTAATACACATAGAATGAGTAAGGAACGGAAGAAGCAGGAAAACAAGATGGCTGCTCGGAAAGACGAGCTCACACTGGCAAGGGAAGGCACCATCTTGGAGATGGCCACAAAGCAAAGGAGACGTGGGGCTAAGTGCTATGAGGACCATAAAGCCATGGGGTGGCTAATCCTGACAGCATATCCCCTCCGATAGCCATTCCCACCTGGTTTTCCAGGGTGTGGAATATGAAACAACATAGAAGGACAGGGGCATGGATGTTGTCAAGTGGCTCCCATGTGCCCTCGCTAGGTGGGTAGACTTTCCATTCCACTAAGTACAATAGGAGTCCTGTGTGATATTTGGAGTCAGAAAACCGGGAGACCTCAAATTCCAATTGTTGGTCAGTAGTAATCACGAGAGCAGGTAAAGAAGCGGAAGAAGCAGCAGAAGAATTATAAGGTTCGAGAAGGGACATGTGAAACAGGATGAATTCTGTTCCAGGAAGATGGCAACTGCAGAAGATAAGCAACAGGGTTGATAACTTGCTGAATGGAAAAGGGTCCAAATAAACGCTGGGACAGCTTGTTAGGGCAGATATTTTGAAGAAAGCCACACCAAGTCGCCTACATCATAAAGGGTTCCAGGTTTGCTTTTCCTGTCGGCATATAGCTTGGTAGCTTGGTAGCTTGTCGTGCTGTTTCTAGATGACCTTTGGTGGTTTTTTGGACTGCAAAAAGGTCCGCAATCCATTGATCCACCAAAAGGTACCGTGGATTGAGTCACATCCACTGAAAGGAACACAGAAGTAAAAAAAACATAAGAACAATGGAATGGAGTGCTTTTAAGTGATGCACGAATGTAACTATTGCAAGCAAACTCTGCCATGGGTAAAAGTGTGATCCAATCATCATGCACTTGTGAGGAAAAACGTAAATATTGTTCGAGTGTTGGGTTCACTTGTACGGTGATGCCGCTCATTTGCTGGTGCTATCCAGAAGACAATGCCCCTTGAATTCCTAACAATTTGCAGAGTTGTGCCCAGAATTTAGATACATATTGGCTCTGTCGATCAAATGATAGAAGTGGGGGGGGGGCATGTAGTTGGAATTTGTGAGTGAAAAACACCACTGCCATTGGTGCTGCTGTTGGTAACTTAGCTAAAGGAGAAAAATTAGCCACTATAAAGTCGGTCGAGAGATGGTTGGTGCAAGAGTCAGACTGGTTTGTCCGAGGAGGGTTGATTTAAGCACAGGTAGGACAAGCCTTAATGTATTCTTTTACTGCAGTATGTATATATGGCAGCCCACGAAAAGTAGCATTGAAGGTTTCCTAAGGTTTTTATGCCTCTTTGTCCTGCTGGTAATAAATCAGGCCAAAGTTGAATTGCTATTTCTTGGGTAGCCTTTGAAGCTAGATACAATTAAACAAGTTTACAAAGAAGATAGTCTTTTTTGGTCTGGTTCCATGGATAGGAATGATGTAATTGACGCCATGCAAGCAACCCTTTTGTATCTTTTTCCACGGAATCCAAGAAGCAGTCGAAGTGATAGAATCACCTTTCTCAAAGCGGTTTCAAGATAGTCTTCTTTTGAGGGAATACAGACATTGGGACATCTGGAAAGAGCATGAGCAATAGGGTTTTGTGTACTAGAAATATGTGCGAGATGAAACGGATATTGTGCAAAAAAATATGGCTTGTCTACTGTTTCAACATTCCAATGACTGCAAGGCCAGGAGGTTGCTATGGTCATACAAGAAATGTGGCACCCAACAACAAATGTCGTTATTCCAAAAAGGCCAGTGGTATAGCTATTAGTTCCTTTTCAAGAACAAATAGTGCATTTCGCGGTCCTGGAAAGATAAGCCAAAGGATGTTCAAGTCCATCAGTTTGCAGTTGTTTGAGGACTGCCCCTGAAGCTGCATCGGTTTCCACAATGAACTGCTTTGAGGTGTCAGGTTGAACCAGAATCGGTGCTTCAGTTAACATACGCTTAAGTTGAAAAGCCTTTTCTTGGTCATCTGTCCATTTAAAGAGAACACCCTTCTTCAGCAGGTGGATGATGGGAAATGCAATGTTAGAGAATCCAGGTATACATTTTCTGTAAAAAATTAGACAATCCCAGAAAAGATTGCACTTGTTTCACAGAAACAGGTTGTGGCCGTTCTATGTTCGCTGTAACTTTGAGAGTCCATGGAAATGCCAGAACTACTGATAATGTATCCAGCATAATGGATAGCTGAATGACTATACTGACATTTTTCAGGTTTGGCTAGTAGATGTGTACGAAGTCTTGAAAGCACACCTCAGACATGTTGAGGATGTTCTACGATGCTGCTGTAGTAGACCAAAATTTCATCTAGTTAGACAACAACAAACTGGAAGAGGAAGTCTGAAAATACCCTATCCATGAAGTGTTGGAAAATGGCTGCAGCATTCAGAAGACCAACGGGCAAAACCAGGTATTCAAAATGCTCGTAAGGTGTCCAAAATACCGTTTTCCACTTGTCACCTGCCCGTATCAGACCAAATGATAGGCACCCCTTAGATCCAGTTCGGATAAGATGACTGTGCCTTGTAATAGTTCCAGTATATCAGATATGAGTGGCAACGGATATTTGTCTTTCCTGGTAACCTGGTTCAGACCACAATAGACCAGCCATGGACAGAGTTCAGTTGTTTCTTTCTTTGGCACGAAGAACAAAGACGCACCAGCTGGTGATTTAGATGGTCTGATAAGGCTGTTCTTTACGTTCACATCCAAATATTCCCGTAAAGAAGCCTTGTCCGGGGTGGAAAAAATAAACATCCTGCCAAAAAGGAATGATTGTTTCTGGTATTGTCTCAATTGCACAATCCTCTGGGCGATGGAGTGGAAGTTCTTTTTCCTGAGAAGAAGAGAAAACATCCAGGAAATCATGATATTACACAGGTACCTGATGAACATGAGATAGAGCTTTATGGCAACATTGGCCACTGGGTATGGTTGTTTCCACCACTACGTTTGTAATGTTCTACAGGCAATGAGACATGCAAAATTCAGATCTGAGCAATAGGGAGCCGGCTGTCCAATTTACATAGGGATTGTGTTGATGTAACCATGGGATACTCAATACTGTCGGGGTAATGAGCTGCTTTAATTAGGTCAAATTGTAGGAATTCTTGATGGTGATCAGTTTTAATACTTATAGTCTTTGTTTCTTCAATAATGGGTCCCAAAGTTGGGGTGCTCCCCCATCAATGCCTTCCACAGCCTGGATTGAGGTTTTAGCTTGACAAGGTATTAGGTTTTGCTGTGCCCATTTGTTGTTCATGAATTAACCCATAGCACCACAATCAACCAAAGCCATAAATAGAATATGTTCACAATCTGGCAATAGAATCCAAACCTTAAGAACCACAGAGTTCTTAACTGATTTGGGGAAAGTGAACCAGTGGAGTCTGAGCCATCCTCCCACTTCCTTGCTCCATTCAGGAACGGGATCTGGCGTTTCCCGACCAGCAAGGTGGAGCTATCAGGCAGTTTCTTATGAGATGGCTTGATGATGCACAGTACAAACAATCCTTTTTCAAGTCGATGGTTTCTTTCCTCAGGAGTCAAAGGTCCTCATGGGGATCCCAATTGCATAGGTTCTGCTTCGGGCATCAGAGGAGTTTCAGAGGCATTCAATGACAGAGGAACTGGAGGCTGAATAGGTGGCCTCGAAAATTCGGAAATCGATTTGGAGAAACATATCAATTAATGCTTAGAATTTTTGAGGTTGAGGTATTTCAATGTCCTCATGAAGACCTCTGTGATACAGGGTGAAACACGCTTGTTGGGACCAATGCGCCTCTTTAACCAATTGCTTAAATTTAGTAACATACCTGAGTATGTGCATAGTTCCTTGCTGTAAGTTCAATCATTTTTCTTGGGAGGAAAAAACAATGTCAGAGCGATCAAACATGGCTTTAAATGCATCCACGAAAGCAGTATAATTATCCAACATAGGATTAGAAGCTGACAGAGGTGTAGCCAAGGTCAAAGCATTACCTAAGATGAGACACCAGAAACGCCATTTTTTGCTCCATCAGTGGCATAAAAATGGGGCTTAAATGTGTACTGAATCATGCAGGTATCCAGGAAGGCACATAATTTGGTTGTAGATCCATCATATTTTTCAGGTACAATACCGAAAGAAAGTACCTTGTGTGATAAAGCATCCCTGGTAAGAACCAGTTTCCTTAGGTAAGCATTTTCCGCTTTTAAATTCTGTACTTCTGTATTTAACTTTGCATGCCCCTTATAAGCTCCTGCATAGGCTCCATCCTGGGATATTCTGTTTGGCGTCTCAAACTGTCAGATTTGTCAGTTTTTGAGCTCACCTGGGACATGTGGTGTGTAGTTGGAGCATGAGATGGAGTCCTCCCTGTTGTTAGCCGAGTCCTGTCGAAGAAAAGGACAAGCCTCTCCTGAAGCTACCCTGCCTGCTAACTAAAAGACAATAGGCAGAATGACACGGCCAATCAGCTGCAGGGAAAACCTCTCCAAGGAAGGGAAAAAAACCTACAAATCCACAAGGTCAGTAAGTAGCTAGAATGGTTGAATGAAATCAGCAACTGAGTAATCCAAAACACAGAGAAAAATATCTGAAGGCACTGGAGGCAGGAGTAACTAGCAGGAACCATAATCGCAACAAAGTCGAACGGGAAGGCCAGAAGGAGGAAAGGAATGAAAGGGGTAGAAACAAAGGAATTAGCTAGAACTAGAATGGGAAAGCAAGACTTGAGTGCGCTGAGCTAGGAACCCAAATCCTAGCGTTGAGATGCAAGGATCCCAACACCACTGTTGACATTAATGCAGTAAGGACCAGTAGTAGCAGGGAAACTAGATGGTCACTCAGAAAGACTGGAGCACATACTGGGAATGGAAGGTGCCATCTCGGAAAGGGTCGCAAAGCGCAGGAGCCATAGGGCTAAGCACCAAAGGGACCATAAAGCCCAGGGGTGGCAAATCCTGATATTGAGAGGAAAAAGAAGACCGGCCAAAACAAGACTCAGCAATTATGGGGTGACAGCAAGTGGTATTTGACCGTTGCAGCCAGGCACAGGTATTAGAAGGGACAGAGACTGGGTCAGGACTGGCTCTGGCAAAAACCCTTGTAGACCTCCAACTCTAAGTTGAGAGGGGTCCCTCATCCCCTCTTGACAGTGTCAGCTGCCTGGCCCCGTCACAATACCTCAAGAAAATTGCACACATAGGGTACAAGTGTGTAGATCATTGCAAGACGGGATGAGTGACATGTGTCATAGTTTGTTAACAAATATAATCCAAGTCTCAGAGGCAATTGAAGGGCTTTGATTTGAATTTGTATGGCCCTATGGTCATCTCTCACTCTAGTTTAAAAAGCACCAATCCTTGCTATCCCATGCATCCCTACACCCGAGGTTAGTTTATACCACAGATTATACCCTACTTTCTAAGTTCTAACCAGGACTAGAAGTGAAGCCTTGAAAGCAGAATGCCTTCTCAATCTTAACTCCCTCAGTGACTTCCTAGACTACACCTAACTGGAAAAGCCCCTGGGATTGATATGCTCCCAGGCGATCTATTTCGATGTGAACCCCAGATCTGGGTACCTTTTTTACCATACTTTTCTCCAGCATTGGATTTGTCATGGATTCCCATACTCATGAATATTCCCTGTCGTCAGGCTGGGAATCCTCTTTAATATTAAAGCAGTTTGCTTTAAAGCTTAAAAACTGCTCGACACTGACATGGCCTGTTGCTGTCACCTTGTATCGTACTGCCCCAACCAATGACATCAACCCTCCTCAGCTCCACCCTTGGTGGCCGTCTTCAGATTTTTATTGCATGTGTAAGTGTTGGGTATGTTGTTTCGCTCCTCGAAAATTGTAATTTTGTCCTCTTTTTAGATACTTTTTTTCCCTTCTTCACTCATTTTGCTGACTACCGGTAACGTGAACCGGTACCCGGTGAAGATCCAGACCATCAACAGATCTTCTTGCCATGTGAGGCCGTCTTCTCGAATTTGAGGCCTTCAGCATGCTGCAATGGCAGATACCAAAAAGAAAACCCTCTTCAAGGTCTGCTACTAGTGTTGCCTCAAGAACGTTTTTGTGGACAACCAGCACGGACAATGCTTGTATTGCTTGCACCTGGATCACGATATGGACAAGGAACAAGTTACTTACCTGTAACTGTTGTTCTCCAGCATGGGTCTGGCATGGATTCACATGCTCATGAATATTCCCCGTCAGGCCGGGAATCCTCGGTATAGAAAAAAATCAGTATCAGTTTCGTTTCTGATCTGTCTTTCCCAGTAGTAACCAATCACTGGTCTCTGGGTCATACTGCCCTCTCCCTAAACCCTGCCCCTGGCAGCCATCCTCAGATTTGGTAGCACGTGAAGTGGCAGTATGACCAAGTGAAGAGCCGCAGAGGGGTAGGCGGGAGGGTTCGCATGTGGATCCATGCCAGACCCATGCTGGAGAACAAAAGTTACAGGTAAGTAACTTGTTCCTTCTCCAGCATGGGGTCTGGCATGGATTCACATGCTCATGAATATAAGAATACATAGCAGTATACACATGCACAACCACAGGAGGTGGCAAAAGGCTCAATATCAAGCAATACAACAACTCAACATTAAGCAACTCTTACCTCCTCACCAGGCTCACCTTAGGCGAACAGGTTGCGCAGCACTGCCTGGCCGACTCTGGACTCCTCCCTGGAATCCCGGTCGACGCAGTAGAATCTCGTGAAGGTGTGCGTCGACCTCCACGTAGCAGCCCTGCAGATGTCGAGCACGGGCCCACCAGACAGGAACGCCGTAGTAGCAGCGATCGCTCTGGTCGAATGGGCCCTCGGACAGCCTGGCAACGGTCGGTTTGCCAACCGGTGACAGTGCATGATGCAGCCGGAGAGCCATCTGGAAATGGAAGTCTTCGAGAGAGCCTTCCCTTGATTCACAGGTCCAAAGTTCACAAACAGCTGTGATGTCTTCCGAAAACTCTTTGTGCGGTCCACGTAGAACTTCAGCGCTCTAGCTACATCCAGCGAGTGCAAAGTCCTCTCAGCCGGCGACGAAGGAGACAGGAAGAAAACTGGCAACACTAAGGGCTCGTTGAGGTGGAAGTCCGACGGCACCCTGGGCATGAAGGAGGGGTGCGTCCTCAGCACCACCCTCGTGTCGTGAAAAGTCAAGTATGGAGGCTTGCAAGACAGGGCCTGGATCTCTCCCACTCGTCGTGCAGAGGTGAGGGCCACGAGGAATGCTGTTTTCCACAACAGAAACTTCAACGGCACTGAATGCATAGGCTCGAATGGGGCCCCCATGAGCCTAGTTAGCACCACGTTGAGCTCCCACGCCGGGGCAGGGGCCTTCACCGGCAGGAATGATCGGAACAGTCCTTTCATAAATTCCTTCAACAGACGATGAGACCACAAGGACGCTAGTCCTGTAGTTCTGGTGTAACGTGAGACGGCAGCCAGATGTACCTTGATGGAAGCGTGAGATAGGCCAGCCTTGGCCAAAGACAGTAGGTACGGCAATACTTGAGGGGCTGTAATCCGCAGAGGGTTAATCATCTGTGCACGGCACCAGACAGAGAACCTCTTCCATTTATGTCCGTAGCACTTGAGAGTTGAGGATGCCCTGGCCTTTGCAAGAACCTCTCTGCAGTCGGCCGGGATGTCGTATCCTCCAAACTCTAGTGCTGCAGGAGCCAGGCCTGCAAGTTCAGCGACTCTGGTTCGTGATGAAGAATGGCGCCTCCTTCTCTGGAGAGAAGATCCGCGTCCGTCGGCAGCTTGACTGGTGTGGACGCTGACCAGAAGGTCGGGGAACCAGATCTGCCTCGGCCACGCCGGTGCGACGAGGATCATCCTGCACCGGGACCTCTTGAGCTGGTTGACGAGCCGGAGTAGCAACGACGGGAATGCATAAAGGAACAGGCCGTCCCAGGGGAACGAGAAAGCATCGCCCATGCTCCTCAGTTGGGGAAACCTGCTGGCGAACCTCCGGCACTTGGAGTTCGCCGCCGTCGAGAAGAGATCGATCTGGGGTTTGCCCCATCGTCGGAAGAGTCAGTCCACTTGATCCTGGCGCAGTTCCCACTCGTGGCACGAGCGCAGCTCTCTGCTGAGTGAGTCGGCAATGGTGTTTTTTATCCCTGCCAGATGAAAGGGTACCAGAAAGCGACGGCCCAATGTCACAGATCCAGGGCTTCCTTGGACAGGGCAGGGGATCTGGTTCCGCCCTGCTTCCGAATGTAAAACATCGTGGTGGTGTTGTCGGTGAAGATCCTCACCACCTTGCCCTTGAGGGACAGAAGGAAGGACCCGAGGGCCCAGAACACTGCGCGGAGCTCCAAGATGTTGATGTGGAGAGTCTTCTCCTCCGAGCACCAAAGGCCTCTCGCGTGGAGACCCCCGGTGTGCGCTCCCCAACCTTCCAGGGAGGCATCCGTCGTCACCGTCACCTGGTGGGCCGTGGCTAGGAAACCTGTTCGCGCTGTCAGATGAGCGCGGACACCCCACCATCGTATCGCCTGACGGAACGCTGCCCGTCGTCTGGATCCAGTGGGCGTCGAGGAATTCTTGCAAGGGCCGCATCCGAAGTCTGCAGTGGGGCACCAGATAAATGCAGGAGGACAACATTCCGAGAAGGGACTTGATAGACCTCACTCTGGCCACGTCCGTGGCCAGCAGACGTTGCACCTTTCCTAGGATGGTCCTTATCCTTTCCTCCGACGGTGAGGCCCGCCGCGCCACTGTGTCGAGCTGTGCTCCCAGAAACAGGGAGACTTGCGACGGGACCAGGTGGGATTTTGGAAAGTTGATGGAGAACCCCAGGTCCGTGAGCAGCTGGACGGTCTTCGCAGTGTGTTCCACGGTGAGCTCCCTTGGCCTTGCCCGTATGAGCCAGTCGTCCAGGTAGGGGTAGACGTGGATCCCCTGCAGGCGCAGCCGCCACCGGTGCTAGGCACTTGGTGAACACCCTGGGCGCCGATTTTAATCCGAACGGGAGGGCCTTGAACTGGTAGTGCCGCCCTTTGACCACGAACCTGAGGAACTTTCGTTGTCTCTTGAGAATAGGGATGTGGAAGTAAGCATCCTCCAAGTCCAACGACGACAGGAAATCACCCTCCTCTAGCTGTCCCAGCACGTGCTGGAGGGTGACCATCCGGAACTTCTGTGCCTTGATGTATTTGTTTAGTCGTCGCAGGTCCAGGATGGGACGCCATCCTCCTGTCGTCTTCTTCACGAGGAAGTATCTTGAGTAAACTCCGGAGCCCCGAAGCCTCTTCGGGACGAGCTCGATGGCACCTTTCCTTATCATCGCCCTTACTTCCAACAGCAGTTGAGGGACGTGATTTTCCTTCCTGGCCACGGGAGGAATGCGGGGGCACCTCTTCTGGAACTCGAGGGCGTGCCCCAGGGCCAGGCGTTCTAGCATCCAACGGTCGGTGGAGATGGACTCCCACACGCCGACGAACTTCGTCAGCCGGCCTCCCACCGGGGTGCTTCGGCGGGGGCCCGACCCGACGGTCGGTTCAATCTTGCTTGGAGGCCGCTTTGCCTCCTTGACCACCTTGGCGATGACGGCGGGATCCACCTGACTTGCCGCGTCCCCTATAGGCCTCCTGCGACAAAGACCTTGCCGCTACGTAGAGGAGCTGCTGCCGGCTCCCTTGGAGGCACCCTGTCTGCCTCCGGAGCTCCGAAAGGACGGCCGTCGCTGTTGGAGCACACCCAGTGCACGGGCCGTCTCCGTGTCCGTCTTGATCGCCTGAAGGGATTCATCAACCGCCTTGCCAAAAAGGTTGTTCCCATCGAAAGGCATGTCCAAAACCTTGGTCTGAACGTCCTGGCGGAAATCCGTCGCCTTGAGCCATCCTCGTCGTCTCAGGCAAACGCTGTTGCCCAACTGACGGAAACCGGTGTCGGTGATGTCCGTAGCCACCGTAATAGCGTGGTCCGAGGCAATCTCACCTTCCTGCAACGTTTCCAGGGCCTCATCCCTCTTGGCATCCGGAAGGAAGTCCAACAGAGGGACGATCTTGAACCACAACTCCCTGTCGTAGCGGGCTACGATGGCCGGGGCCTTGGCCGCCTTGATGGTCGTCGCTGCAGATGAGATGACCCGTCGTCCCATCGCATCCAGCTTCCTACCCTCGCCGTCCGGAGTGGAGGTTGAAGTCGAGGCCGATGACCCCCCCCCCCCATTTTCTTCTTGGCTGCCGCCGAAACGACCGAGTCCGGGGTAGGTTGCGCCCTAAGGCATAAGGGGGCAGCGTCTGGGACCAGGTACTTCTTCTCTTACCGGTCCCTCTTCGCAGGAGTCGTGGCAGGGTTCTTGAGGAGGGCGAGCCCCTCATCCCAGATGTCATCAAGAAGCGCTACGCCGAGGACCGTCTTCCTTTTAGCCTCACGCCGTTAGTAAAGGAACCCCTCCTTCTTCTTTTCCTCGGGGCAGAGCTGGAAGAGCTTGGATGCCCTGGAAATCATTGCATGTAAGGATCCAATCTCGCCAGGCGGGGACGCCCGGGCAGGGGGCGACGGGGGACACGTCCCGTCGTCGCCTCCGTCGTCATCCGTACCCGTCGTAGTCGTGTCCATGCCTGTATCATCCCCGTGGGTAGTGGACCGGGGGGAAGGCAGAGAAGGCCGCAGAGGCGGGAGAGGAGGCCTAGGATGCGTCCTCCTCCTCTTAAGTGGTGGGCTCTCCGAAGGTCCTGGCTCCGGTTCCTCCGTCGGGTCTGGCTCAGGCACCTCTGTCGGGGGAAGGGGCAACCTAGTCCTTATCTCCGAGCATAAGGACTGGATGGCTGACAAAATGGCAGCCGAGGTGTCCTGCGGCGCCAGAAACGACGGGAGCGAGGGCTCTTGATGAGCCTCGTCTGCGTCACCGTCGCCCTCGTCGTCGCCCTCGTCGGGATCCCTCCCGATGGGCTGGGCCTCCTCCACGACTTGGATGAGCTCCTCTTCAGAGGTCGTGTCCGTATCCACGACGGCCACCAACCCCTCCCCTCCCCCTTTCCAACGAGGACTTCGTGGGGGTCTTCTCGATGGGCCTGAAAGACGACTCCCTCCACTGGTGTAGCCTCCACAGGCTGAGCCAGGGCCGTGGCGACATCCTCAATCGAGGTCTTAGCAGGGTGAATTAAGGCTGTCACCTTCTGTGCGCCTGGGGCCTCTTGGGGGGGAGGGTCCGAGCCTCGCTCCCCCTCTGCCGGAATCTTCGAGATCGACCGGGGCCTCTCCAGAAGCTTCGCCGGGTCCTCGGACTTCCTCTGTCCCGAGCCAAAGCGCTGGCTCGTGGTCGATGGCGCCGGGGAGGATGCGCCCTGCCTGGCAGCCAAGGAGCCCGACCGTTCGGCGCTCCCGGTGCCCGCGGACCCGCGGTGCTTAGCCTTTTGTTGGGCCCCCGTCGCCGGAGCACCCTCACAGGACTAGAAACGGTGGAGCTTGAGGCTCTATTTAACCGAAAAAATTAGAAAATCTCCTGAAAAAAGCGCGAAAATGCAGCAAAAGCTCGAGGGCTAAGCACGAGGACTCCCAACACTTGAACGTGCGGTAAAAATCTGAGGATGGCTGCCAGGAGCGGGGCTTAGGGAGAGGGCAGTCATTGGCTGGGGGCAGTATGACCCAGAGACCAGTGATTGGGTACTACTGGGAAAGACAGATCAGAAACGAAACTGATACTGATTTTTTCTATACCGAGGATTCCCGGCCTGACGACAGGGAATATTCATGAGCATGTGAATCCATGCCAGACCCCATGCTGGAGAACTGTTCCATTTGCCAGTCCTTTCCATCGAAAACTCAAAAGGATGGTCATTGAAGGTTGGTAACTTGGCTGGGTGACAGGTTCTTTAACAGAGCCTCTGTTCATAGTCATGCCTCTGCCAGGTTTCGGCAGGCCTGTGGAACAAGCTCCATCTTCCAAGAAGAGGAGGTCGCATGAGGAAACTTCCCTGGTGAAGAAACCTAAAAGGCGACACAAGTCATACACTTCGACCACCCCTGCCGACCACTTCATCGACGGCGGTGTCTATGTCCACTTCGTCCACGACTACGGCCATGACTAGACCACCTTCTTTATCTCAATCTGTCAAGAGACGATGTCCGTCTAGGTCCGTGACGATGACTGTCGATTAGCCACAGGCATAAATCATCATTGACGGTCAGCAGGCTGAAATCGACCACCTTGTCGACGGCTTCGATGACATTTCTACTGACATGACTACAACTGCTGACTAGCACCAATGACATTTCCGGCACCATTGACGACACTGCAAGCCCCAGTGTTTGCTTCATTTCCCAGAGGTACGAGTGTGGATGAGGAGATGCCTCCAGCACTGTCCTTTCTGCTACAGCCCACGTGGGCCAAGCCTATCTTTACCCTAGTGCCTACTGCGTCAGCTGTGGCAACACCATCGGCCCAACTGTTGCAAGAGGGCAATGTTTCAGAAAACCAGGAGAGATAGTCCAGGAAGACCCCGGACCGATTCTTCCAATACCTCGTCAGCTAGTTCAAACAGTTCAGCCAATTCAACCAGCTGTTCCACCCACTGCTGGGCCTACAGTTCCCTTGCAAATACCACTGGCATCAATTCCACAGGGACTTGTCTCTGGATATCTTGTCTACACTACAGATGTTGGTCACTGAGCTACAGCATCGTCTGCCTCCTCCACCCCCACAGGGTGCACCTAGTAGGAGTCCTCCAGCTTCACGAGAGGAGTTGGGTCCGCCCTGTCCAATGCCTCAGTTCTCTGTCCCATTGGCTACCCTCACAGACAGGGATACTGGTCCTGACACCGACACATCCCCAGACATGCATACTAAGGATGAATATGATGCCCCTTGATGGAGAGAGCCCGGATCTCCCTTGCTGAGATTCACCTCCAGATGAGATAGGCTCACTCCACTGACACTTAGCACATGCAGTTAAGCTCTTTGATCTCGTTTCAGAAGAGCAGATGAAGGAAGATTTCCTGTTTCAAAGGCGTGACGCCTCTAGAAAGTCAGTCATTGCAATTCCTATACTGGATGAGAAAATACAAGGTACCGGATACAGCTCCTAAAAGTCTTTGCACCCGAACATGCCCTGACTCTGTAGGGTCAACAGCTGCACGGAAGAGATCAGCCAACCCTTCTTCCCCATTTATGGTGTCCCCTGACAAGGAGGGTAAGCAATTGAATCCATTTGGCAAGCGGTTTATAACCACAGCAGCTAAATCGTTGGTGATCCTCTCCCAGTACGTCAGAGTTGCGGTACAAAAGGGGTCCCATCATAGAATTTCTCCTGGATGGCAAGAGGGATGAGGATCTGGCACTGTTACACGAAGGGGAGGCTGCTTCAGATCACACAATTACTGTCGCTCTGGACATAGCAGACACAGGCTTCTGCAAGAAGCATAACGGAGCAGTACTGAGACACCAAGGATGGTTGAAGGCCACCAATCTTTGTCCGGAGGTGCAGTCCAAGGACGTTTACATGCCCTTTGATGAGTTCACCTCTTTGGGAAAAAAAGTTAAACGAGATTCTCTAAGACTGACACAGATAATGCATGCTCTTTTTGCACCCTGCAACACTGAAGGCAGTCCTTTTGTTCCAGTAAGGGCCTCTTCTCCAGGACCTCCAGATACTACCGGCCATCTGATTGCCCGCTGTCTCGCACCAACTCGTAGGAGACATACAGGGGAAGATTGCAGATGTACAGGGATACTCAATGGCAACACAGAGCTTCTGCAAAAATGCAAACTCCCAAGCATGCCTGACCAGCACCAGTGCCCCAGTGGGAGGCCAGTTTTGGTAGTTTAGCAATCAGTGGCACAGCATGTCCACTGACAAACAGGGGGCTCAACATCGTTCAACATAGTTGCACCACTGACATTCTCGGCAAATCAGTAAAGAAAAAGGAACATTTGCCTCTCGTCTTACAGCAAGTTCGGTCCCTACTAAAAAAGGGGGCTATAGAAGCCGGGGCTATGGTATTGTACACAAGACGGGGATAAGGTATTGTACACCAGACATTTCCTGGTGAGAAAGAAGCCCGGTGGGTGAAGATCCATCCTCAACCTCAGGCAGCTCCACAAGTTCCTCAAATCGCAATAATTCTACATGGTGACGCTGCAACATGTTCTCGGCTAGCTGGAACAGGCAGTCATCCTCTCCTCTCTGGACTTGGAGGATGTCTACTTCCACATAACCATAAAGTACAAGCACAGACGCTTCCTTTGCTTTGTGGTGCAAGGCAAGCATTACCCGTTCAAGGCTCTGCCTTTTGAACTAAAATCAGTGCCAAGAGTCTCCACAAAAGGCCTAGCTCTGGTGGCTGGCCATCTCTGCCACGCAGGCATTATGTCTACCCCTACCTGGATGATAACGCGCCCCCCGCACAGCTCAGCGAAAGAATAAGCCAACAATTGCCTGGGTGAACCAGGCAAGTGCCAGGACCAATCCGAGGAGGAGCAAAAAGTCCTGCAGGTTTCGAGCCTCTCCCCAGTGATCTTCAATCTATATATGGAGCCGCTGGCAGCACTCCTAGTCACACACAACATCCACCAATAAGCCAATGCACAGCTATACCTCAAGATCGACTCCATCAAGGACATTCACAGGCTCAAAATATGCCTCTCGCTGAGATATTTATTCAAATTGCAGCTGAACGAAAATTACGAACAGCCGAAATGTGCGAATAAATATCCCATTCTGTTTGATTATAGTGAACAAGGGGAGCAGGGGTTGCAGAGGTGTCCCCAGCACCCATGTTCACTATAATCGCAGCAAGAGTTGCAGGGGTGTCCCCCGTGACCTAAACATATATATATGTAATCATATTTCTGATGCTTGTATCTGCTTAGATTCACGTGCTGTGTATAGGCCGACATCTAGTGGAAGCTGCAGAGTATTACAGTTGTTGTTTTCGAAACGGTAAGTCGACAGGGCGTGCCAATAATACTATCCCTAGTGTGACGTCCACTGTACCCATGATCCCTCACGTGTCTAGGTCCCTCAGATTGTTATTTTTCTGATATGAGGTAGCATGAGGTGTAGCTGGAGTATAGTTGTATCCAAGCGATACGTATCAGACAAGCTCATAGACATCCATGCGCCTTCTCTCGGAGGGGAGGAAGGGCGGGTTGCATGTGAATCTAAGCAGATACAAGCATCAGAAATACGATTGCGGTGAGTAATGTATCCCTTCTGAGGCTTGTGGAATCTGCTTAGATCACATGCTGTGCATAGCAAGCAGTGGAAGGAGGTGGGATGTGAGAAGGTTCATGAGCAAATAAATGTCTTAGAACCGCTTGTCCCACTTGTGTATCTGTCTTGGAATGAGTGTCAATGCAGTAGTGCTGAGTGAAAGTATGTACAGAGCTCCATGTAGCTGCTTTGCAAATACTGTCTAAGGGGACATTTGCAATGAAATCCAGAGTGGCTCCTGTGCCTCTAGTGGAGTGAGCCCTGGGCGTAAAAGGCAGTGTTGTATCCGATAGGGAATAGCACAGTTGGATACATCTGACTATCCACCTAGAGATGGCATACTTAGAAATGCAGTCACCTTCTCTGGGTGGCGCTATGGAGACAAACAATTGATCTGTTTTCCTTAGAGGTCTGGTCTTGTCTACGTAGTAGAGGACTACTTTCCTCACATCTAGTGTGTGGAGTTTTACCTCAGCTGAGCTGTTGGGTTCCTGGAAGAAAGCCGGTAGCTCAATTGACTGGTTTACATGAAATGTACAGATGAATTTAGGTGAGAACCTAGTGTGAGTACGTAAAACCAGCTTGTCTTTGTGTACAACAAAGAAAGGATCCTGCACTGACAATGCTTGGATTTCACTAACCCTTCTTATGGAAGTGATAGCCACTAAGAAGGCAGTTTTATAAGTCAGTTGTTTGAGTCTAGACTTGTGCATAGGCTCAAAGGGGTCCCATGAGCTTAGAGAGTACCACATTGAGGTCCCACCCTGGCGGCAGGTTATTCATTCGAGGGTGGAGTCTCTTTACACCTTCAATAAATGCTTTGATGACCGGTACTTTCCACCATGAGACCTTCTTATGAGAGGTCATGTATGCTGACAAAGCCGCCAGGTGGATATTTACGGAGTTAAATACTAACCCGGCATCTAGCAAATGGAGCATATAAGTTAGAATGTGGGATGGAGTACATTCTACGGGGTTGATTTGTTTAGCCTGGCACCAAATTACGAATCTTCTCCATTTGTCAAAGTAACAGGGCCAAGTGTTTGGTTTTCTTGATTCCGTCAAGATCTTCATGCATCTCTGTGGCAGGTTGAGATGTCCGTACCTCAGTAGCCATGCTGCCAAGTGCATTGAGTGCGGGTGCACTGTTAGTCCCTCATGCTGGGTGAGTAGGTTGTACTGACACGGGAGTTTGATGGGATTGCACATTGCCAGTTTTCCCAGATGTGGATACCATGGTTGTCTTGCCCACATAGGAGCAACTAGGATAAACGTCATCGGTTCCTTTTGTATCTTGTTCACCACCTTCCTCATAAGGCGTGTTGGGGGCAAAAGCGTAAGCAAATTTCCCTGACCAGTTCATCCATAGGGCGTTCCCCTTGGAGCCTGGCTGGGGGAACCTGGACGCGAAGTCTGGGCATTGACTGTTTTCGCTTGTGGCGAATAAGTCTATAGTTGGGAAACCCTATTGAGAGAAGAGATATTCTACGACTCCTTTGTGTAGACGCCACTCGTGTTCCTCTGGTAGGGGATCTCTGCTCAGTGAGTCTGCTAGAGAGTTGAGTTCCCCTGGAACATGTTGTGATGACAGGAACATCTTCCGTTTGAGTGCCCATTTCCAAATTTGCTGTGTAAGTCTGGACAGATTTCGAGAACGTGTACCCACCCGTTTGTTGATATAAAATAATGCTGTACTGCTGTGTTAAAATCTGCACAGATAGGTTTGTTAAATGGAGTTCAAATGCCTGAAGGGCTTTGAATACTGCCAGTAGTTCCAGAAGATTGATGTGGTTCTGAGCTACAGTGCGAGACCATAGACCCTGAGCTGTGTGGTGAAGGTAGTGGGCCCCCCACCCTGCCAATGTGGCATCCATCGTGACAACCGCCTGTACCTCTGGACTATAGAAAGGTTTTCCTTTCATTAGATTTTCTCTTGTCCACCAGTGAGGATTTTGTACAAGTGTTGGCGAAACGACCACTAGATCGTGCCACTGACCACTTGCCTGAGACCACTGTTTCGCCAACCACTCCTGCATGGGTCGCAGGCACGCGAGAGGAACCATGTAAATGCAAGATGCCATCATGCGTATTAAACGCATAGCTTTGCGCACCCTTATCTGGCAGCCGGCCTGATAATGTGGTATTTGCAGTAACACAAATTTTTTACTCTTTCCTCTGATGGAAAGACCAACCCCTCTTCTGTGTTTAAGACAGTTCCTAGGAACTGTTTGGAAGTGCTTGGCACCAGGCTTGACTTTTTCTCATTGATGGAGAAGCCAATTGAAAGAGGAGGTTGATTGTTCTCTACATGTTTTGTCTGCAAATCAGGGGCGATTTCCCTGTACTGAGCCAGTCGTCCAAGTAAGGCTTCACTGGGATTGCCTCCCTGCGCAGGTGCGCTGCCACCACCGCCAGTACCTTTGTGAATACCCTTGGAGCAGAGGCTATTCCGAAGGGCAGCACCTTGAATTGGTAGTGCTGGTTCGCTAGCTTGAAACGCAAGAATTTTCTGTGCGCAGGAAACATTGAAATTTGAAAATAAGCATCCTTCATATCCTTTGTTGCCATGTAATCCCCCCTTTTTAGTAGAGGGATTACCTCTTGTAACGTAGTCATGCAGAACCTTTGTGGCTTGACATACTTGTTTGCAGGGCGCAAATCTAATACTGGGCGCATTGTTAGATCTTTCTTTGGCACAAGGAAGTAAGTTGAATAAATACTCCTGTTTACCTGGTTGGACGGGACGACTTCAATGGCGTCCTTTAATAGAAGCGTGGCTATCTCTTCCTGAAGGATATGCTGGTGTTCTTCTGAGTGAATCTTCTGTCGTGGGGGGTGGTCGTGGGAACGTTGGAATAGTTCTATACAGTATCCGCCCGCTACTGTGGACTGAGGTGATTCCTTTTCCCATGCGTGGGTGAAGCTGTAAATCCGTCCTACTGGAGAAGCATGGGAGAGCACCTGAAGTAGAATGCCTCTGCTCTGACCACAACCTCTGCGTTGTCCTCTAGGATAGCCCTGGGAGGATTAGCCTCGATTATTTCCCCAGGAGGAACCCTGACCTGGACTGTAGCTGGTTCCTCGTTGAGAAGTTTGGCCTCGAAAACGGCAAAAATTGCCATTACCCCTCTGTCCGGAAGGCTTGTTGGTGAGTTGACCTTAAGATTTCAGCGTATCATACTCGTCCTTTGCTGTTTTAAGGGTGTCATCTACGGCCTTACAGAAGAGCACGTTAGGTTCAACAGGCATGTTTATTAGAGTGGCCTGCATTTCTGGTCTGAAACCTGACTGGCGCAGCCATGCATGGCTTTAAATAACGGACCCTTGCGCAATGACTCGTCCGGCATTGTCTTCCGCGTCAACATTTTTAAATTTTTTTTATTTAGTTTTATTGGGTTTCATACATAACAGTTCTCCCGTAAACGAGAGAGAAAAGTATACATACATATATGTTTTTTGGTTATGCATTGAAAAAATGCAACTTAGAATAATTCAATAACATTGTTTTACATCAGTTGAAAACATTTTAAACATATTCAATAAAAGTCAAAAAGAAAATACCTTTCACGCTCCTCTTTCTTCGATTTTCCCCTTCCCCTTTCTCCTCCCCCCTAGGGCTGGGCTTTTGTCTGACCGGGGTAGTGTGGGTTTGTGTGCTTGTTCGTGTTCCCGTGGGTTGGTGGATTTCCTTTTAACATTTTCGGGATCCTTTGGAATGTCTGAGGATCGCTGTCAGGCATTGGAGGGGGTGCTCGTATGGTTGGGGGTGATCACGTTTAAGTTCTGTACGTATTGGATTCTCTTAATGTGTTGTCTCCGACCTATATTTGTTTAGGAAGTCTGTCCACAAGATAACACATTGTGTTGCTTTGCCATGTAGGGATGCCGTTATTTTTTCCATGGTGCACATGTTCATTGCCACATTGATCCATTCATTCTCAGTCGGGCTTGTGATTGATTTCCACTTTGTGCCGAGGAGAGCTCAGGCGGCGAGCAAAAGATGTGAGGCAAGGCCCTGTACCCTCCTCCACTCATCCTGGAGTTTCTTAAAACCAAACAGGACAAGGTGGGGGTCTGCTATTCTCTGGATCCCATCTAGGTCCCTGATCCACCCCATGGCTTCATCCCAATAGATCTTGATTCGCGGACAACCCCACCACATGTTATGTTATCGTTAGGCAGAAACCTGTGCAGTTCCCTCTGGGACCACTGCAAAAGATTTAAGACTACAGGTGTTTGGCAGTAAACCCACTTGTTAGCAGTCTGTACCACACAGATTCACTTAGTAGCTGTGGCTGAGCAGTCAGACTTCCCTCAAGAAGAGTTGGGCAGTATACAGAGTATTCACAATAGGTCAAGAGAGCACAGTAGAACAAGTAAATGCTGACCAGGGCTTGTTGTAAAAGATATAATTATTTATTTTAAAACCACATCTAGAAAAACACGCAGGCACTGATAGTAAGCAATTCAAAAACACGATCACTAAAAGATATACACTCCCTTAAAAGAATATTAGACAAGTCTTAAGTAAAGCCCCACTTATTTCCAGACAGCGGTGAGCGCTTAATGTAGATGACACTCTAATAATTAGTTTTTAAAAGGGAGAGAAAAGCAGAGAATAAATTGAAACAGATCCCAACACTTTTTCACGAACACAACAAGAGGGGAAGGCAAAGTAACACCGTGAATTCAGAGTCAGTAGGCCGGATCCGCTTTAAGAGGATCGAAACGAAATGTGTCCAAGGTCACACGGTTGAAGTGCTCAAAAGTCTTGTAATGGTTCAAAAAGGAGTTGGACCAAAGAAAGGGACCAGTTAGAGGGTCAAGGCGGCCAGCCCAGTCCAGAAGGTTAAGGGGTTATTATTACCTTGTAGCAATCTTTAGAAAGGGAGGCCTGGCGGACAAGGTACCTTAAAGTGGTGAGAATACTCCAGCGGGGGCAGTTGTTCCTGGCAGCGGATGCAAGTCGGTGCTTCGTCCGGAGGAAGAGAGGATCTTGTCATGGAGGAAGACAGGAGTCCGTTGCACTGCCAGGGAAGAAACCAGCCGCAGAGTTTCTCAGGTACAAGGAGCGGTCCGTTGGTTCGCGGTTCAGTGGTGAGTGACTATCCGGCCGCCGGGGTGCTTGGCACGGGCAATTCGACCACAAACCGGTCTGGGTTGCGAAGAAGGAAGGAAAAACTGGTTGTGCCCACCAGTCAGGGGAAGAAGCCTCTCCAGCCGGGAGATCTTCTCTGTCGTCGGGAAGTGGTGAGTCGGTTCCGCAGGGCTCCACCGGTGGTGTCGTCGTGGTAGGTCGGCTCAGCTTCTCCCTCGTCGGATTCTCAGGTCCTGTGGCGACTTCTGAAGTTCCAGTCCCCAAAGCCCTGCTTTTATGCAGCATACCCCCATTCACTCAGCCTAGCTGTCAATCAAACATGCTAAGTGGTGAGCCGGCCGGCTCACCACTTGGGCCAATCACACAAGAGTGCGACTTGAGTTACCAAGGTAACTCAGTCCAGGGTGCCTAAACCCCCTCCCACACCCCCTGTGGTACCCAGACAGAGTGGCACCACTTTTGGAGGCTTCTGTGGAGAAGGCCGCCAAAAAGTGGAACAAAGGGCTCGACTTGGGTTGGAGTCACAGAAGAGAACACAGACGCCATTTAAGAATCGAGTCCTGGCAAAAAATACCAAACGGTGAATTAATATTAATTAAATAAACCGGCAGTATGTTCGAGGCTATGAGAATTAAATAATTAACGTTGGTAGCCTCGAACAATGGGAAAATCCCATAGGAAAATATTCGCGGTCGAATATAACAAGTAGTTTCCACTGCCACCAGCCAAAACTCGATCAGGGGGGACGGAGACGTGCCCCCTCGACTAACAGAACCCAGGGCAATCGAATTGCCCTGACCAGTACGCCCACAATATGATGGTTTGTACTGGTTTCTGTTAATAATTTGGGACTAGTAAAGCCAATGGTGACTTTACATGCCCTGGGAGACAGTAGTCAGTCCCAGGGTATGGAGTCTATGGTGGGGTGTCACTATGACACCCCTGTGTCACTGCACGGAGGGTGCTGTGTAACACACATAGTAAAAACACATGAGACCCTATGGAGTAAAGGACCCCATAGCCCATAAAACACATTAACAGTCAAAGGAACACCATAAATGATGTCCAAGAGTGGGAGAAAAAGAGTCTCACCCTTGGCAGGAGGAAAAAAACAAACTCCAGAAATCCAGCAAAGCTGCTGGGGGACTCACTAGGTTAGGAAATTCAGCCTAAAGAGAGAATTCTCCCCTAACAGTTATGTTAAGTCATTTATAAAGCGCCAAAGCCCTCGGGCATCTAAGCGCTCCTACACAAGCAGAAAAGGTTCAGTGAGGTTGAGCCAAGAGTTAGACAAAGAGTGTCGTTTTCAGAAGTTTTCGAAACGATAGGAGGTTACTTTCCTCTCTAAGGCCTGGCGGTAAGTTGTTCCATGCCTTAGATGCAGTCACTGGAAAGGAGCGTCCGTTTCCACGAGCTCTCTTGGTCCTTTCCACCTGTAGAAGGCAGGTGGAGGTAGAGCGAAGATTTTTTGTAGCTGATATATGGTAATCCTGTTTCTTAGGTAAGTCGGGCCGTCCCATAGATACATTTATGGCACATAGTCAATACTTTAAAAGTGGTTCTAGCCTGTATTGGCAGCCAGTGCAGTTCCCTTCTAGCCATAGAGGTAGGTTCATGCCTTTTCATACCATGGATTATGCGCACAGAAGTGTTCTGAATTTTCTGCAGTCTGAGGATGTGTTTTCTGCTGGCACCCCCTAGTAGAGCGTTGCAGTAGTCTAGACGCGGCAAGATAACTGCTCTTACTAACTTAACTCGATTTTCTTTGGAAATTAGGGAGGCAACTTGTCCCAGTACTCGCAGATGGTATCGCGTGTTTTTTTCAATAGCCTCTAGGTGTGCACCCAAGGTTTTTACCCGTCGACCACTTTGACAAGGCTGTCCTACACCATAAAACTCGCAAAGGTAGGAGCTAGTGCCTCTCGATTTTTTGGGTCCATAAATCATTAGTTCCATTTTGCCTGCGTTCAAACATAACCAGTTTGATGTCATCCAGTTCTTTATCACTCTGTACACTTCGTTTAATCTATGCTGATCCTCCAGGTAATCTCCTGACAGCTCCATAGATAGCTGGAAATCGTCTGCATAGTTAGTAAAGAAAAAGCCTAGCTTTTCCAATTCTCTACAGAGGGGAACAATGTAAATATTAAAAAGCAGGGGCGACAAGCATGCTCCCTGAGGGACACCACACAAGATAGTTTCTACCTCAGAGGAGGCGTCTCCCCAGTGTACCCTTGATCTTCTGCCCTCCAGGAAGGACCTAACCCAACTTATCATCTCGGGGGCCAAGCCACCCGTATCCGACAACCTATTTAGTAGGATCTTATGATCCAAAAGATCGAAGGCAGCGCTAAGATCTAGAAGTATTAGCAGTCCTGATCTACTCCTTTCTAATAAGGATAACATATGAGTTTGTAGGTCCACCAAGGCGCTTTCTGTGCCGTGAAAGCGGCGAAAACCAGACATGTGCCAATAGTCCGCGGATTCTCCACATTCACACCAACATAAGGGGCTAGATGATTGGTACATTTTGGATAGTTTATGGGGATCGTACTGCCACTGGTGTAAGAGCGTGATGGCGTGGAGTTTATATTGGCATGATATGGAAGTGCAGGACGCTGTTCGGCACATTTTATCCCATGTTTCTTTGTCGATATCTGCCCCCAAATCTTTCTCCCATCGTGCTCTGAGATTTTCTGTATTTCCTCTACCTGCTTCTATCAGTGTTTTATACATAGCAGATATCAAACCCTTCCTGTCGGTCCTGGAGTCAAGCAACTTTTCGAAAGGGGTGAGTTCTCTACTCAATTTGTCTCTCCATTCTGGTTTCGTCAGGACTCCTTTAATCTGTAAATAGTGGAATGGGGACAGTACTCCTATTCCTAAGGCATCTGTTAATTCTGTTAGTGTGATGAAGGAATCACTTCGCAGGAGTTGGCCAACCCGTTCCAGCCCCACTTCGTACCACGCCTGAAATCTCTCCACATTGGGGATGTGATCATTGATGCCCGGGGACCATAAATGGCTCAATGGGGACGGCCATGAGGTAATCTTCCTCATCTCTGTGCCTTCTCTCCATACTTCCCATATGGGCGCTAATATTGGATGTGCCCTTGACCTATTCAGTATTCTCTTCCGTGGAGCACATAGCCACTCAGACCGTTGCCGGGCTCAGATAATGGTTATCCATTGCAATCCACTGAGGTTCCTTCTGATTGCGCAGGTGAGGAATGAGTAACTGGGCTGCTTCACAATATTTCTTGAGGTCTGGAAGGCCTACCCCGCCCCTGTCTTTGGGCAATGTCAAGATGTCGTAGGCGATTCTGGCCTTTTTCCCTTGCCACAGGAATTTTAGGATTGCATTTTTGACCTCTAAGAAATAGTGTCTTGGTATTTTGATAGGGAGCATTTGGAAGGGGTAGAGAAACCTCAGGAGACAGACCATTTTAATTGCGTTGAGGCGTCCTAGCCAAGATATTGTCAATTTGCTCCATCTGGCCAGGTCTGCGTGAAATTTCTCAAGGAGATTTAGGAAATTGGCTTCGTATAGGGTTTCTATTTGTTTCGTAATCTGTATTCCTAAATATTGTAGGGTGTCATGTTCTAGTGTCAGGCCAAGAGAGGAGTATTTGGTTTCATTTATTTCTGCAGACCCTTGCAGGGCAACAAGATTGATTTAGTTTGATTAATTTTAAATCCTCATAGTCGGCCATACTCCTCGAGGAGGACTATGGCTCTAGGGACGGGCCTTTCCGGATTGACCACATGGAGGAGTATGTCATCGGCATAGAGTGCTATTTTATACTCGGCCTGGCCTAAGTGCATTCCCTCAACTCGGGTGTCTGCTTATTTTCTGTGCTAATGGTTCCAGTGAGAGGGCAAACAGAATGGCCAACAGGGGGAATCCCTGCCTGGTACCTCTCTTTAGTTCAAACCACTTAGAGTACTCCCCATTTACAAATACCGAGGCTTTGGGCGCCGTATAAACTGCCTGAATGCCTCTTCTGAATTTGGGCCTATTCCAATCTTGCGCAGGACACCCATCAGAAAATCCCAGTCCACCCTGTCAAAGGCTTTTTCTGCGTCAATGGAAAATAAGGAGGGGTCATTGTTCATGTTTTGGGAAGCGTGCACCAGGTGTAAAGTCTTGCGCATAGTATCAGCCCCCTCTCGGCCTAATATAAAGCCCACTTGATCAGGGTAGATAATATGGGGCATAAATGATTCAATTCTGGCGGCCAGGACTCTGGTGTAGATTTTAGTGTCTATGTTAAGCAGAGATATGGGGCGATATGATCCGCATCTTTTAGGGTCTCTTCCATCTTTTGGGATCACCGTAATGAGGGCTTTGGCAAAGGAGTTTTCCTGTTTCCAGGATCTCATTAAATAGTTCAACCAAGAAGGGGGTGAGCCGTGTACTAAATGATTTATAAAAACCTGCCGTATATCCGTCTTCTCCTGCAGACTTGCCTAGGGTTAGTCTTTTTATCGCGTTCTGCATCTCTTCCCCGGTTATAGGAGCGTCCAGGTAGGCCGATTCAGTACATGTTATTTTAGGCATATTGATATTGGTTAAATAGGACTCAATGTTAGAAGGGTCTGGGTCTATCTCTGGGGTATACAATGCTTCATAGAAGTCTGCGAAGGCTTCGGGAATGGTGGACTCGGTTATCTCTGTATTGGGCCCGCCATCTATTATTTCCTGGACCCTGCATTCTGCTCACTGTTCCCTTAACCTAGCGGCCAGTAGAGCGTCCGCTTTGTCTCCTTTCTCATAGAATTTTCGTTTCAATAGCAGAAGTTTGTGAGCTATTCGGTCGTGTTCTAGGAGGCGTAGTTCCTCCCTTTTTTTCCTTGCTTCGCTAACTTTGGTGAGGTCTTGGGTATCTTCTTGCTTAGCCTCTTTATCTAGCTGACTGATTTCTCCTCGGATTCTGTTTTCAATCAGGGCTCTCTCTCTTTTTTTGCTGGCTCCCTCTCGCATAAGGGTCCCTCCCCAAGTTGCCTTTCCCGCATCCCAGACCCCCTGTTTAGAGACCTCCCCGGTATCGTTCAGTCTAAAATATTCAGTGATTTCGGTTTTCATCTCGATTTTAAAGACGTGGTCTTTCCATAAAGTCTCATTACATCTCCATTTCCCGCCTCTAACTGGCAAATGTTCCCATTGTACGTCGGCGATCACCATATCATGATCGGACTATGTGATCAGAGTGAGCTCGTTGGGTGTTGTTGTGTTGTATAAATCTTTAGAGAAGTAAATATAATCAATGCGAGTAAGTGTTGTGTGGGGTCCAAAAGAAGGTGTAACCTCTCTCATTAGGATGCATTCGTCTCCACACATCATTCATTCCATACAGATCCATCATCTCCATTAAGTTGGTATTATCATCTCTAGCTTTGTCACGTGTCTCCAGATTACCTGGTTTTCGGTCTAGTGTGGGATCGGCCCATATATTGAAGTCACCTCCTAGGATGACATGGTGAGAGGATTCTAACATGATTTTGGGAATAGTCTTGGACAGGAATCTGGTTTGACTTACATTGAGGGAGTATATTGTGGCAATTGTGGTAGACACATTCCCAATGGATCCTGAAAATAATAAGGCTCGGCCCTCTGTATCTGACCAGATTTTGGTAGTCTTCAAGTCTATCCCTTTTCTGATGAGTATTCCCACTCCACCCTTTCTCAGTGGGCCAGAACCCCAGAATTCTATCCTGCTCCGCTTCCCCAGTACTGACCTCTCATCGCCTTTCACATATTTAGTCTCTTGCAGGAGAAGGATGTCAATTTTTGATCTACGGAATTCTCTGAACACAAGAGATCTCTTGGTCGGCGAGTTAAGGCCATTAACATTAAGAGTTCCCACCCTTATGGAGCCCCTGCTATAAGATTCAGCGGTCATTGTAATTATGGAATCTGAGGTTATACATAATGTTTGACTGTTTCCACCAACATATCTTTCTTTCAATTGGCCACGTTAACTTTCTGTTTGTTCCATATTCCACACTAGCCCTTCCCTTGATGTTTACCCTCGTCCCTATTTCCCGCCCCCCTTTCCTCCTCACTCCCCCCATTTGGTGGCGTCCGATCGAGCCCAGTCGATATCACTAGCCCGAATTCGAACCACCAGTGGAGACCGTTACTTCACGGCCCCCTTGCAAAAATAAAATCAACATAGTGAGTGAGCCCCCACTGACCTTCCCCCAGAGTTATCATGTAGCTACAAGTTGAATAAAAGTCTCCATCGCATTTTAACAATCGGTACCCATGTCCATTGTTATCAAGTGACAATTAGATTAAATGTACCACACTTGTCAGGGGTCAGTTGCCCCCATCAGGGGAAATGTTGCCTCTCCTGTATTTCCTCGAATCTTTCACCTTTCTCCTCTTTGGGCCTTGAATGTGCCATTCCTTCCCATCCTTTGCAAATCCATCTCGATCTTCCTCGTGTTCCTGTGGACCCAACAAGTCGGATATGCACGCTCTGATTTGTTTCTCCGAACTCAATCTAATCTTTGTGCCTTTGTGTTCAACGAAGAGGGAGAATGGGTATCCCCATCTGTAGCGGGTGTCTTGTTTTCAGCCATGTCGTGAGGGGTTTGCACATTTTCCTGAGAGCCAGAGTCAGGGAGGAGAGATCTTGATATATCGTTATTTGTGCTCCTCCTAAAGTAATGGCTCCTACATCTCTCACCCTCTCCAACACTCTGGTTTTGTCTTGGTACCGATGAAACCGTGCCAGGACTGATCTTGGGCCTCCAAGTGGGCCTCTAGCTCTATGGATGCGCTCCGTCTTGGGTTTGTCGATGTTCTCGTCCGCAACTAGCAGCTTAATGATGTCATGGAGTGTTGTCTTGAGGTCCTCCACCGCTTCCCCCTCTTTTTCTGGAATCCCGAAAAAGCTCAAGTTGTTTCTCCTTTCTCGATTTTCCAAATCGTCCATTTTAAGTTTGAACTCTTCCTCTCTCTGTTCTAATTCAGTTATTCTGTGGGCTAATTGTGTTTCCAGGGTATCTATCGAAGCTTGGTTGTTCTCAACTCCTTCGACCCTGTCCTCTATGTTATCTAGACGCTGTGCGAGTTTGTCGATTTTCCCACCAATATTGGCTCCCATATTTTTTATTTCTGTCAATAGAGCGGCTATATCTCCTTTCGTGGCGGTGGTTTCTACATTCACGCCAACGGAGTGACGAGTTATCGTGTCGTATGCGTAAATGGCGAGCTTCTGTTGCGTATTCATACACCCGATTCCCAGCCTTCAGTGTTTTGGGTGGTGGAGGTTCTAGGGTCAATGCTACCACCGAGGAGGCACACGCCCCTTTTATTGTGTTTTTTGGGGGGGCCCAACCCTCAGTGTGTTAGGTTATGTCTGTTATGGCTAGAGTTGGGTCAGATTCCTATGGGTAGTCCAGTGGGCGGGTTTGCCTGGGGCTCTCCTAGTGTCTTGTGTTGATTCGCCTGGGGGGGGTTCTACGCTCCTATTGCGGGGGCCCAGCCCTCAATCCCGATGCCCTTTACTGACCCGTTGGCTCCATAGGGGAATCTTCTATTTCTCGGTGGGTAGCGATACCTTGTAGAGGTTGTATTGGTGGGGGGTTCTATAAGCTCCTTGGGACAACTTTGCGCTCTTCCCAGGACATGAGTGATGGACAGATCATTTCATTGCTGTGCCCCCGATCTCCTGCCTTTGAGGGCGTTATTCAGATCCCATCAATGAGGTGGTGCGGTGCCTAACGCGAGCAGGACGCTAGTTAGGGGTCCACGCGGTGACAATCTGTGGCTTGCGCTGGCGGGGGGGGGGGGCTGTTGGAGTCAACTTACTGCGATACTTTGCGAGGCGCGTACACGCCTTTTCTCATGTCCCAGGGGTAGCGCCCACAATCCAGCGCAGTCACACTCCTATTCGTTCAACTGGGTAGGGAACCTTGATTCTTTTACTGAGCCCCTCTCCCGCCTGCACAAAAGGCCGCTCTTCCGTGTCTGCCTCTTCTCGGAGCGCAGCAGGTCACGGCACTTGAGAGCCTCGGGCGAGTTCTCACTCCCACAGCGGTGCGGCGACCAGAAGTCGGAGATCCCATGTCTGCACTTGCGTCCGTTCACTGCGCTTGGTAATAATGTTGGACTAGTGCGGGGGCACAGCCTTTGGTGTTCGTCCTGGGGGTTAGCTATTGCTTCCTCCTTTTCAAGTAGAGATGGTATCTGCTGCCTTCTTCCCCTCGCCGCGTGTTGCGGAGGAGCGTGTTGTACTGAGCGGGAGGGGGGGTAGTCTCAGTGCTCGGGGAGGCACTGTGATATTTCTGTATGATGGGCCCTGCAAGGGCGATCAGCTTCTCCACGGGCAGTTTCAGAGGATTCAGAGCCGAAGCGTATTTCGCTATGAGTCTGTGCTGCTGCTTTTGCAGTTTCACATTCCGTTCTGGGATTCGACTCGTGATGTAGGAGGGGGGTCCAGAGTGGGGCTCCAGTAGGTGGGAGGTCAGAGACACAATCACGCTGGGGTCTGGGGGGGCATGCACCGTACAGTCGCGCGGGTCCGTTCCCCAGCTTCGCCAACGTGCGTGGCTGGGTGGTTAGAATCTCCTCGTCGTGCTCTTCAGTTGTCGGGAGATCTCTCGTACCCTTTGGGGTCCTCTGTGTGCGGACTACACCGGAGGGACCACTGCAATGACCGCAGGGTTCACAGCTCCGCGCGTGGCAACAGTCTCTCCCTGAGTTGTCTGCTGCCGGAGTACGCACCTCACTTGGGGCCGGAGACCGTTGTTCAGAAAAAGCAGGTTTCCCAAGGATTAAAGCTCCGATTTCTTTCGGGTTTTTTCCCCGATCAGTGGGGGGGGGCCTTCAGACCTCAGGATCATCCGTTTTCAGAGGTGGGGGGTCCATTAGCGGGGGCTCTAACCGCTTTTGGGGACCTGAAGAGCGGAGCTTACACTGGAGAGGTTGTCATCTGTGCGCCCCCTGGTGGCCACCCTCGTCAAAATTGGTCTTAAGAAGACAGCTAGACACTGCCCTCCCATCTGCAGCCACCTGTGCTAGCTGGGATTTGAGTGGCTCTGGGGCAGACGAAAGTAAAGCAGACATTTCTTCCCACTTGTGGCAGTTGTAACTAGCCAAGAGTGTTGCATTGTTCGCTATTCTGTCTTGATAGGCCGCAGGGGAGGTGACCTTTCTGCCCATGGCGTAAATCTTTTTGCTCTCCTTATCGGGTGGAGCCTCAGAGGAAGCAAGGGGTGTGCCCGTTCTTTTTCTAGTTGTAGTCACAACTAAGGAGTCTGGTTTCAGTTACCCCCTAATATATAATGGGTCTGAAGGTGCGGGTCTAAATAATTTCTCTACAAGTGGGTTTACAGCCCGTATGATATTAGGGGCTTCTAAAGATGGCTGTATTCTGCGCTGCACTGATTTCAGTAGCGGGATAAACTGGGCCACTGTCTTTTTGTCCCCAAGGATTTGTTCTGCAAAGTCTTTATCCTCCTGTACCTGCTGGGTGTCGATCTGAAAGTGCTCACCCGCTTTGGATAGTACTTCATGGAGGAGGGGTTGATTATCAATAGGAGAATCGACAACTGGAGTGTCTTGGGTAAGAGAGGAATCTATAGAGTACATATTGGCTTCTTGGTCATCCTCTTGGTCCTCGTCATCCCCATAATAAGGGTTTGCTGTATCCTCATCAAATTGAGGGTCAATTGCCTCTACGAAAGGAGATATCTTCTTCGTGGTCTGATTCTGGATCATAGAGATCTATGACTGTATTTTGTAAAGGAACATTAGTACGAGACCGCTTAGAAGGGGGTTCAGTAGGTAGAGCAGAGGCTTGGGAACCAGAGGGAGCTGAGGTGGGGGGGGGGGGGTTGGAGTTTAAACTCTGCAATTAATCAGGGTTCTTCTCGAAAAAATGGGCCATAAAGGGCATTCTTCTCATCACTCTGTCTATGTCTTGAGAAGACTATTCTTTGGAACTTGGGATAATGACAGGTTGAGGAGAAAGTCCCAAGACCTCATCTGTGGGAGGTACCACCTTAGTTTATTCCTTATGAGATTTAGGCCTATATCCTCTAGGTTTCTCTATGGGCCTGTATTCCCTAGGGTTTTCCTTCTGATGGGTTTTATCCCTAGGAGGGCTCTTGTCCTTATGAGGAGTTTTAGAGAATTTTTTGTGATGTCCCCCTCCCCCACCCCCCTGCCCCTCTGGGGCCAAGGGTGTGTTTAACTGCCTTTTCGGGACCTACTATTATATCTGATGCCGAGCATCGATTTTTGGATGAGGGAAGGGCCGAAGCTTCGTCCGCGGACGATCGACCTTCGGAAGGAGTTTTACAAGCAACGCCCTTGCTGTCTTTCGACAGTTGGGCCCCATCGTGTGGTGATCTCGAGCAAGATTTTCCAGAGGACCGGGACTCAGCAGACCTTTCCCTGGGTGTCGAACGCTGTCGATTACTCGACCTATGTGTGGAGTCTCGACCTGGGCTTATGTGCTTAGTCGTGTGTGTCTTTGTAGCGCTACCACCGCCAGGTGTAGTTCCCACAACATGGCCGCCGGCCTGTTCTATGGGGCCAGGGGCCTGCGCTTGGGTAGCTGTAGCTACCTCATTGCCCTCGCCATCCGAAAGTACAGTGTCACTGCCATCGCTAAAGGCGCCTACTACCTCCATTGCCTCGAGCTGCCTAGCGTAGTGGGCCCAGCGTTTCGTGGCGCGGTCCTTTAACGTCATTGGCTTGAAGAGCCTGCACGCTCGACCAGACATTTCGAGGTGGTCTCTTGGGAGACACAAGTTACAAACTAAGTGTCTACCCACGGGAAGTTGCGATTACACTTGAGGCAGAGTGTATTTTGCATAATTACAGACTATGGCAGCTGGGCGAACAAAGTGTAGGAAGGGGTGTGTATACATCCTAAAATGGCCTCCCCCCTCTCTCCCTACTGTGTTGGCCGAGTCCCGGGGCGGCCTTCCAAGGCCGAACGGTCCGTCGCGGTAGTCTTCGATGGGAAGTTTCCAGCATGGTGTTTCGGAGGTAGGTGAAAGGATAGAAAGAAATACTATCGCTAATTGTAAATAGTAAATGGCTTTACCCCCAAAGGAACTCTGCTATACGCGTCTGTCTAGAATGGTGGAAAAAAACAATCTGAGTGACCTAGATGTGTGAGGGATCATGGGTACAGTGGACGTCACACTAGGGATAGTATTGCTGGCATGCCCTCGACGTCCTTTTTCGTGTTTCGAAAAACAACAACTAATACTCTGCAGCTTCCACGAGATGTCGGCCTATGCACAGCATGTGATCTAAGCAGATTCCACAAGCCTCAGAAATATATATATATATATATATATATATATATATTATTTAAAAGGACCCTGCAGTGCCGGTTTCCACGCACACATAAGTGAAGTGAACCAGCGCCGCAGAGGAATGGAGGAGTCGGCAGCACACACGTCGAAAGGTAAGCAAAGGGGTTGTGGGGGGGAGCAAGTCAACAGAATGTCAGCGGGAGAAAAATGTTAATTTAAATATCTTTTGGTTTCTTCCTCCCTCTGACATTTCTGATTCAAACAAATCATGGACAATCGATCCAGTCGTGGATGTCCAGTGCACACGTGAAGCTCAATCCCTCCAAGACTGAATTCCTACTCCTCACCAACAACTCCAAACACCCAGACATACAGACATACAGACAAACAGACCTGCCTTTAAACCAGGAACCTTGAAGGTTTCACAACCAAGCTCACCCCCTGTGCCAAGTCCCTTGTGTTGCCCATCGACAAACACCTCTTCTTGAAGACAAACATAGCTAAGAAAACTGACAGCTTGGTATCAGCTCTCCCTACTGTGGTAAAACAAGCCCTTCCTCCATCTGGAGAGCTTTAGATACATCATTCAAGCACTGGTCTTAACCCGCCTGGATGGGGCAAATCCTTCCTTGAAGGCCTCCCGTCACCCTCCCTTGTACTCCTGAGAAGTGTCCTACACGTTGCCGCACGGCTCATCAAGGGTTTACGCAAATACGGGCAAATCACCCCAGCCCTCATCAACCCTCACTGGCTCTTACTGAAAACACAAATCACCTTCAAGTCCTGCTGCATCATCTTTAAAGTAGTCACCATCAAGTCAACCAGCTGCCTCGCAGAGAAACTCAGCATCTCTGGCAGACAGTGCGCCACCAGAAACCAGGACACATGCAGACTTTAAATCTGCTACCGCAAAAAGGAAAGGACCAGACAACAAGCCTTCTCTGCCTTCTCCCCAAGACTATGGGACCTCCTCACCGTCAGCATCATATTCGCCCCCACGCTCCATCAATTCAGAAAAGAACTCAAGTCCTGGCTTTTCAAGGAGTATCTCCTTAACACCTAGTCCATCAAGTCGCCCCCGTGTCACCTGACTGGATAGACCCTGTCCACCCTTCCTCTTCCCGCCACCCTGTACAGCTGTACCCCTCCTCTGTGCCACTCTGTATCCTACCCCTGCTCTATATCTGTTCATTTGTTACCTCTGAAAGGCGCTCCGTTATGCATCCGTATTGTTGTATACCTCTGTAAAGCGCTCTGTTGCTTCTCTAAATAAAATAATAATAGTAATATTAATAATAACGCAGACACACTAGGAAAGAGGAAGTTTGGGTTATTTGGGTGAAGATAAGAGGAAATCGGAGCTGCGAAACCAAGCAGGGGAAGGGTGGTGCTGTGGAGCATACAGGACAATTTCTGAGAGTGTGTGCAATATGAGGTATTAGTTGGCGAGAAAAAGTGGTACTTGGTTGCGAAAGTGAATGTAAAGTGAGCGTGTGAAAATAGGTGCTAGGATAGGGATGTGAGGGATGTCTTGAAAAGGTGACTGGGAGAGTGAAAGAGGGGTGATTGTGGGAGAAAGTGTAGTGTAGTGGGAATTGGTAAAGTAGTAGTGAGGAGAATAAAAGAGGGGAGAGTAGTGAAGAGGACAAGTGAGAAGAGTGGAGTATTAGCAGAGAGTAGCAGTAATTATAAGTTACTCACGTAGTGACCAACGTACTCTTAGTCCATAGTCCCCTTTCCTCCATACTGTATGGGGCGTCCCTTCCAAGTGACAGGAGACAGAATCTTTTTCACCAGAAAAAACCTTCTTCCCCTTTAAATTTAGAGTAACACGATTTGGCAGCGGGGCGTCGCGTGAGGACTTCAGCCAGAACCCCCACTGCAGGCTGCTTGACCTCGGGTTGGGGGAGGCACAGGTACTCCACCAGTCCAGCAAGATGTTCGTGGAAGGCCCTGGCTTAGGATGGTGTGTCCGGATCCTCCTCCTCCTCCTCCTCCGTATCCTGCGGATCTGGAGGATCCTGTGGAGGAGGAGGAGTAGATTGCGCGGGAGGCTTGGGTACAGGCACAGCAGCCGGAGGCTGAGGAGGCAGCAGAGGTTGCAGAGTTGGCTGTGGAGCAGGAGGCGGCGGCTGCACCGGGGCCTGGGGGTCCGATGGAGGCATCTGTGGTGCCGCGAGAATGACTTCCCTGATGGCATCTTTGATGATAACCCCCATCTGAGGTGACTTCATGAGGCCGAGGAACTTCTCGAAGAGTACCTCCTCACTGGCCAAAGAGGTGGCAGGGGGTGCCGACGGGGTAGCAGGGAGCTGCTGGAGCTGCTGCATACCCTGTCCATATGGACGCAAAGGAAAGCTGCCCTGCACAAATGAGGGGTAGACTGTAGGCCATGTACCTGTTTGAGGCCAGTCCCACCTTGACACTCGTTCTTCGCCGAATTCCTGGAATGGCGTCGGACGGGTGCTTCTTTCTGGCACGGTGGCCATTTTGTCGAGCTGCCCGCCACGTGCCTGCAAGGTGGTGCTCAGCCCGCTGGGCCCAGCCTCGTCCGAGACTCTTGCTTGTGGATCATGAGGCCTACCCTGCTCCTTGGGCCTCTGCCCGGTAGATGTGACACCCTCGAGATCCTCTGGAGGCGACTTCTGTAAGAGCTCCTTCCATCTGGCTAGTCTGTTCTTCAGTGCCTTTGAGGACAGCGAGTCACATGCCGAACAGGATTTCCAACTGTGGTCTGAGCCAAGGCAACGTAGGCAGACGGCGCGGGGGTCTGAAGTTGGGAAGAGCCTGTTGCAGGATGGACACCTGCTGAACCCTGTAGAAGTCGACATGCGCCGGGGAGGAGCATGACGCCTGAGGACCGAGTACCCGAATGATAGATGAGACAAAAAAGACAAAGAAGAAGTATCTACGTGTGGAATTACATGGCCGAAGCAAAACCCAGGAGCGCTGGTGAATTCGGCCCCTTCCTGTCGACGTGGAAAAGGGGACTGAGGTGTGGCGCTGGAGGGCGGAGTCAGGGCAGCGCATTCTCCCTGGCCCGCTCCCCCGCGCGCCTCTAAATTTAAAGGGAAAGAAGGTTTTTTCTGGTGAAAAAGGTTCCGTCTCCCGTCCCTTGGAAGGGACACCTCCATACAGTATGGAGGAAAGGGGACAGGAAGTAAGAGTATGTGGTAGAACATTGAAGCGACAGTGAGAGGAAGAGTGAGAGAACGGGGACTCCAAGGAAGAAAGGGGAGGAGACTAGAAGGAGGGCAACAAAAGGATAGAACATCAGTGTCGCAGATGGCACAGAAAAAACTCCCAGTCTTAAGGAAGGTTCAAGGGTTTTCATTAAAATATTTGTGGGGGGAACGGGAGGGGAAATCGGCCACCAGGGGGTGCGGAGATGCAGTAACTACTCTGTGCTGCTCCTCACCCACAGGGCCCGATCGGGACCAGAAACCCCACAGAGAGCCCCCGTTTACTGTCGGAAACCAGCCTACCCAGGTATGCCACACCATAGTGCCTCAGCAGAAACTTTTCCAGAGATCCGGAGCCTAAATTGGGCTGAGATACAGCCCCCAACCCTCGGCCCGCGGCAAGCCCTGCTCCCGAGCTGACTGCAGAAACCAGGCAGAAGGGACTTGAGCCCGACCCGAAGAGAAGTGGCATCCTGGCGGGCATTTGGCGACCTTTGAACCCCCCCAGGGAGGGACCTTGAGGCTTGCAGCACGCCCTTGATAGAGGAGTGAAGTGTCCCCCCAGATCATGGTGACGGAGGTGAGCGGTTGTGGGGCAGACAGGGAGCGCCCCCCCACCCAGCCAGAGCATAAGCAGTGTTACAGCCTGCACCTTCCCAGGGGAGAGGGGAGAAGCGGAGAAGACTACCTTTATGAAACAGCTTGACTCCTCGGAGAGTCCGCTGTAGTGCAGACAGAGGGACAAATCCAGTGCAGCCCTTGGGGTCTCCCTCTGAGGAGAGGAGGCCCACAATGCCTTTGGCCCCGAGGAGAGGGACCACTGCTGAGAGGGAATCCCAGTCAACCAGACCAACACCGAAATAAAAAGGGGAGAGAGGAACCCCCCACCCCTCGGGTCCCGGCTGAGGGAAGTTGCAGTGTGCTCCATAGCCCTAGCTTGCCCTCAATTGGACAGCAGGAAGGGGGGGGGGGCGCTTCATCAGTGGATCCCCTTGGAAGGACCTTACGGCTGGAGCCAGGCGATCCTTGGTCGTGGCTCTTGGTCGGCACTCCCCAACCAGGCCATTTACCTAGTTCACACTCAAAGAAGGCTAAACGCCGCCGACACAGCCCAGGGCCCAGTGCATCAAAGGCCCTAGCCTTGTTTCGCCTATATCTCCCATCCTTAATTGCAGCCACATAAACAACTCACACAAAAGTTTGGGGGATACCCGGTCTCGGGAGAGGGCCTCTTGAAAGACGACCCACACAGCACCTCTCCCTCTACACAAGAATACCAAAATAAGCTTGATCTCTTCGCCTGGAAGGCCCTGCACCTCCTGCCTTGCAGCAAATGCCCAGGGTCAACTTTGGGCTACCCTTGGACTACTGGTGGGCACAGGACCAACTGAAAGTATAACATCCCCCCCCCACAGTGTCACAGTGCCCTCGAACCAAGGGCTGACTTAACCTGCCACACGTGGTGTGCTCAGCAGGCACAGCAGACAGGCACAAGACACTGCCTTGATTTGGCCCTCTTCCCCAGGAGAACCGACACCCATGAGTTGGTCATCCTCGCTCCAAAAATATCAATACGAAGCAAGGCTAGACAATCCCAGTAGACTACGCCCTCTACAACAACACCAGCCATTGAGGATGCACAATCTATTAGGAAGGATATGGCAGCTCTGCTAGAAGAAATAAAAAGGCTTCAGAGCGGACATTGGCAAAAGGCTTGATAAGAAAGTAGACAATATGGATGACAGAATCCAGGGACTTGAGGCAAATCAATCCTCGAATGACATATTACAGACCCAAATGGATATGAAGAACTGGAAAGAAGGGAAGAGCAGTGTGCCTTGAAAATGGATGACTTTGAAAACCGAAAACGCAGGAATAACCTGAGGTTGTTTGGTTTTCCATAAAGAGATGGAGAAACGCAAGGCGATAATACCACGAGCCCACTATTGATAGAGTACACAGAACAGGAGGGGGATCCTGTGGACCGTGGTCTGTGCTGGCTAAATTCCATCATTACACAATTATTGCAAAAAGAAAGCTAAGATCCTGGCCATGGCGAGAAAGAAGGGTCCGGTAGATTCGGGAGCTTTGCAAATCACTATATTCCAAGACCTATCAGCCTTTACTCTAGCTTGAAGAAGGCTCTGCACTCACTTGACTAAATGGCTCAGCTGAAAAAGGAGACCGATACAGATGGGGGTTCTCCTTCTAGCTAGCATTCGAGTTTGAAGGATACAAATATAGCCTTATAACAGAAGACGACAGAAGACGACATCAGCAGAGTGACGCAGGAAATTCTTGGAGAGGCCGCCACCATGGGTCGGAGGGAGCACAGAGTAAGGTCCTGAAAAGTAAAGGCTCTGTGGATAGACTTTGAGACAATGGTCTTCGTAAGTTTAAGAGGCTGAATCCGACATCCCCCCCTCAATCTTGACGGGACGAGGCAATCGTCGGCTTCCCTCTTAAGCGAGCCGGTGAACATTACAAACATTAAGAGATGAGCAAGTATTCAACAGTCTGAAGTTCTGAGAGGCTTCACAAGCCTCACATGACAGATCTGTTTTTCTATCCATCTTAATGATACAAGATATTACATTGTTTCTCCTATGTGCATAGAGATTGGGTTGCGTGTTCATTGTAAAGGAAGGGGGGCTTAGTGATGGGGGCTCAGATGTGACAGGGTGAGAATAGAAAACCCAAAGGCGGGGTAGCAATTGGTGGTCTGGACCAGCAATGTCCCAGATGTCATCAGGAGTCCAGACGCCAAGTGAGGGTGGTGGAGGAGTTGGGGGTCAGATTTGTTACAAGGGGGTTTTCACATTATATAATTCAATCAAGGCCATTCTACAGAGGGTTGGGATACTAAAATGCAGAAATTCTAGGTTTAAGACTTCAGTCCGCATACTAGACAGCACTAAAAAGAGAACAATGATGCGTTCACAGTCCTAAATGGCAGATGTGGTTAATACTATGGCATTGGGTTTACGGAATTTTAGAGGATTAAACTCCCTGAATAAGAGATCTTTAACAATACATGAATTTAACTGATTGAAGTTAGACCTCATGTTTCTGCAAGAGACTCACTGGCAGAGCGGGAGTGTACCGGCCCCAAAAACTAGGTCGATAGATAAGGACTTTCATGCTTCCAGTCTATCCAAAAAGAAAGGGGTGGCAGTATTAGTGGCTAGCAAACTACATTCTCTCTTGAAGGCGGAATCAAAAGATCCTGGTGGTCGATTCATGATGGTTAAGGGGGAAGTTAAAGGCAGTGTAGCTATCTTGGTCTCATTGTACTGTCCAAATGACTGGCAAGAACACTTTTGGGATGCAATGAAGGACAAGATCAAATTGTAGGAGTTTCTTTGATTGTAGGAGGTGATTTTAATATAGTCCTGGACCCTGACTTAGACAGGACAAGAGCAGGCTCACATGCTAGGTCCCAAATGCAGTACAAGAAGGCTCTCCGTTTTCAACAGACCCATTCAGAGTTGGGATGGGAGAACTCTCCTACCCATGTGCATGGTCGGGAACCCCCCGTTAACCTGCTACTCGAGAGTGCACGACACATTCTCAAGAATAGACTACCTCCTTATTGAAAGCCCATTAAAAAGCAGAGGGTCGGAAACCATTGAGGTGGGGGGGGTAGTAGGAGGTTGTAGGGGGCGGGGGGGTAATTGAAGTCCCAAATACTGCCAGGTGATTGGGAAAAACTCCAGAAATACAAAGCTAAATTGAAAGCCCTTTTGATCTACCAAATGGAACGAAAGTTGGCATTCCTCAAACAGAAATACATGGAGACGGAGGAATGAGCTGATGAAATTCTAACCTGGAAATTAAGGTAGCAAAGAAATGCCAGAAGGATAGTTGCAATTCAACCAGCAAGGGGAGGAAAAACTCCTCGATGATTCTCAGAAAGCAGAGGAATTATGTAAATTTTACAAAACCCTTTAGAGGTCCCAATACAAATTGGAGGGATCCCTTATTGACCAGTTCCTGAATTCTCTCCCCATTCTGTGTCTTCCACCAGATAAAGTGGCTGTGTTAGAAGCCCCCATTACCAAGGAGCAAGTAATTAAAACCATTAGTAGTATGAAGGGGGGCACGTCGCCCGGGGAAGATGTCTCAAGATCTAATTCTTTAAAATGTTCCACTCTAGCCCCATTCATGACTAAAATGTTTAATAATGCACTGGAAACAGGAATGCTGCCGAGATCCATACTTTAAGCCCTAATAGTAGTCATCCTGAAGGAAGAAAAAGATCCGTCACAATGTCAATCTTATTGCCCCATCTCATTAGTAGACACAGACGTAAAGATCATGGCAAAAGTTTTGGCCAATAGATTCCATCACTCAATGGCCTCTTTAATCCATGGGGACCAGGTGGGGTTTATCCCGGGCCGTCAAGGTTCTGATAATATAAGAAAAATGATTAACTTAATACATGAGGCACAAAGGCAGTGAGCGAGGGCTTACTTGGTTTCGATAGACTCTGAGAAAGCCTTTGACCAAGTGGCGTGCTGCTACATGGGCAAGGTCTTGCAAAAGATGGGGTTTGGTAGTAACTTTAGGCAACGGGCCTTAGCCCCCCCCTATAATGACCCGGTGTCTAGGGTGGCAGGGAACAACACTATATTAGACCATTTCCACATGTCCAGAGGGACTAGGCAAGGCTGTCCCATCTCTCCCTTGATATATGCTCTTAAGATGGAGTCTCTGGCAATTGCAATTAGGGAAAAAGTGATTGTAGGAATTCAGTGTATTTTAAACTATAACTATTCGCAGACAACTTCCTGGGTTTCTTAATAGATATAGAAAAGTCCCTACCTGAACGTCTCACTGAAATAAGAATGTTTGGTCATTTCTCAGGCCTGAAAATAAACATCCCCAAGTCAAACGTAATGCTCATTGGAGTCAATGATTCCGCAATTAGAGGTAAGAGAGCGATCTGTGGGATGAGAATCGAGAAAACAGCAACTCTGTACTTGGGTATTAAAATTCCCAGGAACCTCTCAACGCTGGTAGAGTGTCATTTTACTCCCATATTGGAGAGGAGAGGATTAGAATAGACCTAGTACGCTGGGCCCCCTTGACACTCATGGTTTGGGCGAATGGTGACAGTTAAGATAAATGTTCTACCCCGGTTGCTGTACTTGTTTACTGCTCTTTCAACTCCTCTCTCGGAATCCTTCTTTGCCAAACTAAAGCTGATGATAAATAAATACATTTATATGGAAGGGGAAGAGGCCCAGAATTGAACTGGCTACCCTTCCTAGAGATTTTGGTGGCTTCGGCCTTCCCGACTTTTGGTTGCATTATAAAGTGGGCCAACTACGTGTCATGTAAGAACACCTTACGGAGGGGCGCTGTTGAGCGCCGAACAAGATGGCCGCTTGAATGTGACTCTCCGCGGCAGGCAGTCACAGGATCCTTTTTGCGGCACCTTCCTGCATTCATACTCGACTCCAGAGGGCACGACTCGATCCGGGCTGCATCTGGCTCGAGCCGCGACGCGAAACGGTGCCGGGGACCCTGAGATCCCGACATCCCTCCGCCCCTCCCCCACCAGCGAGGCGGCTTCGCGCCGGCGCTCTGCTCCGGCTGTGGGACGTGCCGGGCCTCTTTGACCGCCGGGGCCGCCACTTGTTCCAGCGAGGATCCCCATCCACCCCTTCCGGGGCTCACTGACTGAGGAGGCCTCCCCCGGAGCCCTGACCCGGCGTTCCTCTTTCATCTGCGGAGGGGCGGCACATACGGCTGCGACCGCGGCGCGATCCGACGCCGCCTCGGGGGGGCGTCCTCGGCGCCGTTGTGGCCCGGCCCTTCCTGGACCGTGATTCTGCTCGTCGGGAGTGCCGACTGCTGGAGGCCCCCCCCCCTCAAGGAGACTTCGGTGAAGGAGTCGAGCTGCGGCGCACCCCTGTACGCCTGGTGCCGCGCTCCCCCGCTGACATACACTGCTGGGCTCCGAGCCCAATAAGGTACGTGGTGCATGGAGGGGGGCTCACTCCGTGGCCCGAGTGCTGGCGGTGCCCGCCTCTGTAACTTGAGGCTCACGTTGAAAGCTGGCACTTTTACCCAACACAGTCGGCTCTGCCCTGGGGCTGCATCACCCGGGTGTCCCTCTGCTCCGTAGACTGGCTTGAGATCCGGCAATTGACTTGGGGTGCTCTGGGCCACGCCAGCCACCCACATCACACCTGCGTTGGGGGGCCTCCTGGCCTGAGGAATCTCGGGGTTTGGGTCATCCCACATTGCTGCTCTTGAGCCTCAGCCTGTCCATTTCATCGGTAGGACACAGGGCCGGTTGGTGCTCTTCCCTACCCCTCCTACAGACTCGCTTGGACTACCACACCTTGACCACGGCTCTCACAGCGGCCAATGCACACCACCATTTTTAGCCCCTGTGTCATCTACACCTGAACTCTCCGGACTGCGCCTCCCGCACCCGCGGGGGCAGGTTGCACCTCTGCAGGCTCCACCGGCTGCCACAGGCCTCACGTAAACGGGTCCACAGTCGTTGACCCCCCTCTGGAAAATCACCTGCTCTACATCACGCCCTGCGAGGTTCTCACACCTCTCTTTCTTGAGCTGCTGGGATTCCCCCTTTACTCCATTGGAACTCCAACACCGCCAGGCTGACCAAGGGGGCCACAAAGAAACAGAGCTCCATCAATATGTTCGCGAAGACACCGGTGAGATCACCAGAGGAAACCACCGATCAGGCTCCCACAGCGTCATCATCCGCCGCGGCTCCGGAGTCTCAAAACATGATGGACTTTATTCGGGAGGGCTTCACCGCACTCCACTCAAAACTAGATGACATGAACGGCACTATATCCTCTATCAAGGCTCATATTGAGAGGACGGATAGCCGGGTGGCGGAGGTCGAGGAAAGGGTGGGATCCGCTGAGGATGCATTGGGTGCCCTGCGCTCTGAGGTCATCGCCCTTTCCAACCGAGTCCTTGACGTGGAAAAGAAGAACGAGGACTTGGAATCCCGATCAAGGCGCAATAACCTTCGTATTATCGGGGTTCCCGAGAATGAGGTTCATGAATCAAGGGAAGATTTCGTCGAACACACATTACTGACGCTCCTCGATTCACCCAAACTTTCCCCGCAATTTTCCATAGAGCGTGCACACCGAGCCCTAACGGCTAAACCCAGGCCTGGCGCTCCTCTTCGGCCCATCATAGCCCGTGTGCTGAATTTTCGTGACCGCGATGCCCTCCTCAGGGCCGCGAGGCTTAAGGGTGAGCACTTACTGGGCGGCGCGAGGATCCACCTTTACCCAGACTTCTCGATGGCCGTCCAGCGTGAACGCAAGACTTTCCTGGCGGTAAAGCGCAGGCTGCGTGATCTCTCAATTAAATACGCCATGCTCTACCCCGCCAAACTCCGCATAGAACACGCCAACCGGGTGTTCTTCTTCACTCTTCCAGAAGAGGCCTCTAAGTTCCTGGACGAACATTTCCCAGGCTGATACCCCCCTCTGTTCAAGGCTCTACAGCTACCCTTCAGCCCGGTCGAGGAGGGTCCATACACGGCCACCTCTCTGTACTGGAGTCACACTGGTTTTCTACTCTGTAACCTGTTTAGAATGTTCACTGTTACGAATATGTGCCACGTCAACATGTGCAACATCTCCGCCCAAGTTACGTGCAAGTTCTCACTGTTGGCACCTTTTATTTCACTTGGACCTGCCGTTGCCCGGAGAGACACGGCCAATCCGGCCTACAGACCCCCAAGCGCTGATGCCTTTGGTTTGGTTTTGGTTGAGGGGTTTTGGGATTGCCATCCCTCTGTTTGGGGGAGGGATGTAGGTGGGGGTGGGACATGTTGGGGGTTATGTTACAAAAAGCTTAGCGTCGGCAGCAATTACGGACCGCGAGGTGGTACTCAATGACTGTTACTGCAGGGCTGCTAAACTGGCCCATTGGCTATTGGTATCTTCTCTGATATATTCGCCCCTGTATCAATGTCTGGGAGCGACCTGACTTTTATGAGCTGGAATGTTCGGGAGTTGGGTAACTACAAAAAGATGAGGCAGCTACAGCTGCAGGCTGAGCGTCATGGATCCAAGGTTCTTTTCTTACAGGAGACACATGCCCGCACGGAACAGTGTATGAGATTTGCCAAATCATGGGGCCCCCACAGATTCTCCACAGATTTCTCTTCCCAAAGCCGTGGGGTCATGACCCTCATTCATAAGAGTGTCAAGTTCACTCATCTCCTCACACATAGACCCTCAGGGCAGATATGTACTGCTTCATGCTACGCTTCAAATTAAGGAGATAGTCCTGCTGACCATTTATGGTCCCAATATAGATGATCCAGATTTTTATGTACAGGTCTCGTCCCTTCTCGATGGCTTCCCCCTGGTCCCCATCCTCTGGGGGGGGGGATTTTAAAAATTTTTGATGTAGCCCTCGACAGGTCTGGGTCCAAACCTCGTCAACTTTCTAGAGCAGCCTATGCTGCACTATCGTCCCTACCCCGTCTCGCCATGGTTGATGCATGGAGGTTCTTTTACCCGGATTCCGGCGTTTATTCTTTCTACTCTTCGGTCCACGATTCTTATTCCCGTATTGACAGATGGGTGATCTCCAACGTATTAGTTAAGAATGTCATACAGCTAATGATTCTCCCCAGGACCCTGTCTGACCACTCTCCTGTGACTATCACCATAGATTGGGGGCCGGACCCCGGCCGTACCTGACGTTGGAGGCTGAAGCCTCTTTCCCTTCTGGACCCAGAGTTTTGTTCTGAACTCGAGCTATCCATCGAGGAGTTTTTTGAGACAAACACAGGCTCGGTAGCATCGCAGGCCATTCTATGGGAGTCCTTCAAGGTTTATATTAGAGGGATGGTGCTGTCGAAGGAGAACTGTATCCTTAAATCGATCCGCAGAAACCTCGCAGAGAGCGAATCTAAATTATCGACCCTTGAGGCTAAATGTTCACTTCACTCCACTCCGGGTACCCTGGCTGACATCGGGGTGGAGCTGGATACGTTCCAATCCCTTGCGGAGCGCGAACAAAAATTCTTGGATAACCCTGGCATGGCGAGAAGATACGGGGAGGGCAAGCGCCCTGGCCGATTTCTGGCAAGACTTATCCGTCACGAGATGGGGTCCCCGCATATACTTGGGATTGAGGGACCGGACGGCTCTATGGCTGTCACCTCACAAGACATGAATACAGAATTTTTCACGTTCTATGAAACCTTATATTCCAACTCTGATGAGGTGCCAGCGGCGGAGATTGACTCCTTCCTCGATACCCTCCCTTTGTCGACTCTCTCCCCGGAGTCCGCGGGTTCCCTTGATTCCCTGATGTGATGCGGTGGACTCCTTATCCTCGGGGAGGGCCCCTTGCTCGGACGGTATCCCAGTTGAATTTTATAAGCGCTATAAACAACTATTGCTCCCTCACCTGTTGGCTCTCTGGGAGGAGTCGGTCGAAGCCGGTGTATTTCCCCCTTCACTCCGTGAAGCCACAATTACAGTATTACTTAAATCTGGTAAATCCCCCTCACAATGAGGTTCATACCGCCCGCTCTCACTTATAAATTGCGATGTCAAAATATACGCTAAGGCACTAGCCCTCCGGTTGCCTCCCCTCTTGCCATCTATCATCCATCCGGATCAGGGAGGCTTCATCCCCGGTCGCTCTACCTCTCTGAACCTTAGACGTCTCTTTAATATAATTAACAGAATAAACCCCGAGACACATGCGGTAGCGGCCACGCTCGACATGCAAAAAGCGTTTGATTCGGTTTCATGGAGGTATTTGTGGCGGGTCCTCGAGAACTGTAAATTCGGTCCCTCTTTTCTCTCCTGGGTCAGATTGCTCTACTCTGACCCTGTGGCTAGGGTCCGCACCGGCGACCGCTGCTCCCCCCTCTTTGGGATCGCCAGGGGGACGAGACAGGGATGCCCCTTCTCTCCCTTGATCTTCGCCATAGCAATAGAGCCCTTCGCTGACATGCTCTGCCAATTCCACGCACATAGAGGACTCCGCACGGCGGGCCAGGCGGACATAGTGTCTCTATATGCCGATGATGCTCTGTTGCTTATACGCTCTCCCTCCGTCAACTTATCCCCAATACTGGAAGACGTCAAACATTTTGGCCGAATCTCGGGCTTAAGGTGAATTGCTCGAAATCTACACTCTTCCCCCTTACAGAATGCACTCCCCCCCTCCTGACACCCAGGCGTTCACATGGGCCCAGTCTACTTTCACCTACCTGGGGATCGAGATAACGCGCCATCAAGCGCTGACTTTCAACGAGAACTACCAAAAGTATCTCACACATTTGTCATCTAAGGTTCTAGTCTGGGACAAACTCCCGATATCCCTCGCAGGCAGGATAGGCCTGCTGAAAATGGTGGTGTTGCCCCATTAACTCTACAAGTTCACCAATATCCCCCTGTGGCCAGGGGGGGGGGGGTTTCTTCCGGGAACTGACCTGCACAGTCAATTTCTTCCTTTGGCATTCGGGTGCGGTCCGCCTTAAACTGGATACCTTATCTACCCCCATGGCTTATGGGGGCTTTGGTGCCCCTGACTTCCTTAAATACTGGCTGGTATCCCAAATCCAATATACATCCTACTGGTTTAACGCAACGGACCCCCCCCCACATGTTAGACTCGAGAAACTTGCGGTCTGCGACCATGACATCCGCTCCTTGGTGATACAACCCACCCCCTCTGGTGCTGGACTCACAGAGCCCGGTCGCCTGCACATCCCTGGCATTGGCAAAAACATGGAAATTGTCCGGTACTGCTCACACCTTCCACGGTAACCTCCCTCTCTGGAACTTCCTTCCGGGGGTCCCACGGGTGCCACCGGCCGTGGTCCAACGCTGGGCTGAGGCGGGATATGAGTTGCTGCGCGATGTGTTTAATCAGGGTATATTCATTGAATGGCCCGACCTCCCATTGCCCTTAAGGAGAGGCCAGAGTGTATGGCTCCAATATTTGTCCCTTCGCAGGACCCTCAAGCGTAATTATCCGATGTTCCCGGCTTTACCACCGGACAACCCTATCATCGAGGAACTCGCCTCCCCCTCACCCACTAGAGGTAAAATATCTAGACTATACACTGTGCTGCAGTCCAGATCTATTCCAGAATGCACTAAATTGAGGCGGGCGTGGGAGGCGGACCTTGGTGTTGAAATGTCTGATGAGCGCTGGGCACACTTGTGTGAACGCATACACCGGGTGTCTTTCAACTCCTGCTTCAAACTGATACAGTTTAAAGTCCTACATAGGTTCCACTACACCCTGATCAGATTGCTCCGCATGTCCAGTGATCACCCCTCTAGCTGCCCTAGGTGCGGCCTGGATGCTGCCGATTACATTCATATGATCTGGTCCTGTCCCCACCTCTCACAGTATTGGGAGGCAGTCTGCTCGACGGTGTCTGCTATGCTCGACCATCTCATCAGTCCCTCCACGGTGGTATGCCTCTTCCATGACCTCCCGGGCCTCCCCCGGAACTCCAAAAAACTAGCTGGCCTCTGCATGCTTCTCGCTGTACGATCCATCCTACTTTGCTGGCTTCGCCCCTCGCTACCCACGCACGCCCAATGGCTAAGAGCGGTCACGTGGGCCACGGACTCGGAGGAAGCCTGGTCTCACCTACAACCTACCCACTCTAGGCCCAGTAATATCTGGCTCAGATTCCGATCTTATATGTCAGACCTGAATACGAAACCGGCCGCATCTCCTCTAGCTACCTCTCCCCACCGACCCGGGCTCTCGCCCCCATCATAGCTTTCTGACATTTTGTGCATGTTATAAAAGTGCCCAATGGCTGTGTTCATTTGCAATGTAACTCCTGTTTGCCTATACTGTGTATTTTTGTACTTGTATTGTACCTGCCTGGCGATGTCCGCCTGTTCTTTGCTGCCACGCTAAATGAATAAAAAGAAGTTTAAAAAAAAAAAGAACACCTTACGGATGAGTTAGGCACATACTGGACTTACATCGACAACCTATATACCCACCCAAAAAAAGTCAGCGACATGTTGTGGTCCCCAATAAAATCTATTCCTGACAATATTAGGAGACACCCAACTCTTGCAGTCATGTATGCAGGCACGTTGCAGGCACGTATGAAAAATGTCTGGCTGTGGTTAACGATTGTGTGGAAACGTTCCATGCTAATTGGGGAATTATTATTTTAAAATGGGGTAGTGACAGACTGAAACATTGACCTCTGACACAATACTCTCTATGATGTGTAAGGCTTAACCCTAGATCAGGCTAATTTCTGCAGGGGGAGTAACGAGGTATGCAATGAACCTGTGCTGCTATTCATTTTAGTTCTTCTGTTTTATGTAACTGATCCACTGTCCTGACTGGTTGAATGGTCATTGTGTGTAACACACTGTGGGGGCGTGGGTGTGAGGGGGTGATGTGGGATATGGTCACAATGTTTTAATTCAGACATATGTATTTCCTAAAGAAAATGTCAATAAACCTAAAAGTAAAAAAAAAAAGAAAAAATGTTTTTGTATATATATATATATATATATATATATATATATATATATATATATATATATATATATATATATATATATATATTTTTTTTTTTTTTTTTTTGCGGGGCTTATGACAGTCCCAAAATCGGTCTTCCCCCCCATGATCCTCCTTCCAAACCCTGGCATCCGTCGCCACTGGTTAGTGCTAGAGTTTGTTGACCCCCTAATATCTACCTTGACCTAGTGATGTTCTGCGTAAAGGCAGGCTCTCTATCATCCTCCAGGACTTTCCAACTTCGCCTACCTTCACCAGATGCTGGTTTCTAATATGAAAGTTATAGATTGTGCCTTACATTTATAAGATTAGCTGGTTCCACTCATGTTCACAGTTAACTTTCCCTCCCTCTCTACATATTCCTCCTCTTCCCAACAAAATTCTGTCCATCTGACATTTCATTCCTCCTTCCTTCTGCCTTCACCCTTTGATGTGAACTGCTCCTCCCGCCTACTACTCCACTTCCACCCCGTTTATCTCCCACTACCACTCCTCTCCCACTACTACGCTTACTACCACTCTTCCTCTCCCGATTACCACTCCTCCTCCTACTTCCAAACTTCATACTACTATTACCACTCCCCCTCCTAACACTTGCCTTCTCCCACTACCACTCCTCATACTACTACTATTCTTCCGCTCACTCCACTATTCAATCACCCTCCTTTCACTCTGTTCCAGTCTTCTTTTTTCAATTTGTTCCTTTTATTGTAGAAAAAAAAAGAAGGGGGGTGAAGGAATTCCAACAAACAGTATAAACAAAACAACATTGCCTACATATGAGGCCAATCAGGGGGTAAGCTCCAGCTCCTGCGTCACCCATCAGCTCTACCCCAGGCTGCGAGTGGATCGTCATTCCAGCTATGTGCTTAATTTGTGCCAGTACCTCCTTCTAGAATCGGGCCGATTTCTCAAAGGACCACAGAAGGTGAAAAAGTAAGCCTGTAACTGCGTCCCCTCCAACATAGTGGAGATGATGAGGGGTTGCACTTATGGAAGGTTTCCGGCGTGATATACCATTTATAGCACACCTTCGCTGCCCTCTACCTGTTTGTGATACATCTGAAGCTTCTGAATGTGTGGGCCCAGACCTGGTTCCATTCCTCCACCTCCAGCTGTCTTCCCAAATCCCTCTCCCATCTGGTCATATAGCTCTCTTTCCTGGAGGGGTCCTATCTGTCCAGCAGTTTATACCAGGCTGATATCTTGCCCCTGGGCGCTACCCCGGTCAAGGAGAGTGCTAATGTGTTAAGATCCCTGCCTCAATGTGTTTTCGTAGTATGGTGTGACATCTACTGCCGAAGCTGGGCGTATCTAAATTGTTCCTCCTCTGAGACATGAAATTTGGCCTTGAACTCTTCAAAGCTCCAGGGGATGCCATTTATAAACAAGTCTAAGTCGAGATAGGCCTCCCTTCCGCCATCTGCAGAACTTCGCTACGTCATCCCCCTGTGTAAAATCTGGAATCCCCTAAAAAGGGATAAGAGGGCTTAAGGTAGTCCTGACACCCCATCTGCTGACCGCTCCCCTCAACTTCAAATTGAGGTCTTGGTAGAAGCCAGTGGGACCAGGCCAGGGGCCTGTTGTGCCAACCTGAGATGGGGCAGGGTGGAAAGGGGGGCTGAAGCCCAGGATTCTTCAATGTGCCTCCATTTGGGCGGATTGTTGATCGCTTGCCATGCAAAGGAGGATAGCTGTGCCGCCAGGCTGTACCTAGAGATGCCTGGAACTGACCTCCGCTTGGGACCTCCCTGAGCATCACCCTTTTGACTAACCACAGCTTTTTCCTGTCCCATATGTACTTCATCATCCCCCTCCGTAACCTCCCCAGGTACTTTTCGGTAAATCGTGACAGTCAGTGTGAGGCAATAACAAAGGAACCTAGGGACTAGGCTCATCTTGCGAGAAATAATTCTCCCAAACCACAAAATCTCTTGCTTGTGCCAGCGATCTAAATCGCCCAGCAGGGTTCTAAATAAGTGTGGGAAATTGGCCTGGTAGACTTGCGCAGACTTATTTGGGATACAGACGCCTAGGTAGGTGATGCTTGTCTTACCCCAGGGGACCAGACTCTTGTTTGCAATCACCTCCAGCTGCCACTTGCACATGTTCACCCACATGGCACTAGATTTTGCGTAGTTAACCCTGAAACCCGACGCTCTTCTGATCATCGAGATTTCTTGTCACAAGGTGTTGAGAGAGGAGTCCACTTGCGTAATGGAGAGCATAACATCGTCTGCATACAAGGAGATTTTTTAAGTGTTCCCCTCCACTTGCATTCCCTGCATCTGTGGGTTGGCCTGGATCCTGTTGGCAAATGGCTCCATAGACGGCACAAAGATTAGGGGATACAGAGGGCAGCCTTTCTAGTTTTGGGGACCTAAACCCGTTGATTCTAAGCAATTTGGTGGGTCAAAGGTAGTTGGCCAAGACCCATTTCAGATCGGGCCAATCCCACAGTGAGTGAGAACCCGGTCTATGTAGCCCCAATCCACCAAATCGAATGATTTGTGGACTTCCAGTGAGAGGACGCCTAGCTTTACTCCTGCCTTAGAGGCGCTCGCAATAAGGTTTAGGATATGCCTGATATTATCATGGGTGGTGTGACGAGCGATGAACACTGTCTGATCTGGGTTCACCAGGTGTTGTAGGGCCCCCTCAAGTCTGGAGGGTAGGATCTTGGAGGAAATCATTGTGTCGTTGTTCTTCAGCGTTATGGGTCTGTGGGAGCCACTTTCCTTTTTATAATTATAATTGGTTATTTATAACATGCTTAATACCCAGAGGTTCATAAGTGCAGACCCCGGCTCTCGAACCTGTGTTGCTCCACATCTTCTTGCTTCCTAGACGAGCACGTTGCCCCCGAGCTATCCTCGCGAGATATTGAGATTTCCCATGGCCCATGACCTTAGGGTCGTTCCCGGGCTTGGGTATGAGCAGTTGGAGACTTTTCCATGGAGCGTGAGATATGCCCTGTGAGTAGGAAGGAATTAAAGAGTGCAATTAGGTGGGGAGTCAGAGTGTGGGCATAGGTTTTATAAAACTGGAAAACTGCGCTGAGAAGCAGTCATGCCCCGGGCTGTGTGTTTCAAGGACTCAATTGCTGCTGCCACCCTTCAGGGGAGATTGGATGTTTGAGGGGGTTCCGCAGGCCCAGCAGGATGCTAAGGGAGGGAATCATAGCCAGATAATTTGATTGTATTTCGGTCTCCCAATCGGGATCCCCAACATGATGCCCCTGTTGTGCTCTAGCATTGCGTTTAACGTATCCTCCTCTGTGACCCATCCGGGTCCATTAGTGTTTGGTTGTTGTTGTGGGTGTGTTATGTACCTTCTTCAGTTCATACAGCAATAACCAGTTTGCCTTATTGTTATTCCCTAGTAAAACTGTTCGGTGTATGAGAGGGCTTGAGCGGATTTGTTGGCTAAGTCTTTCTCCAACAGGGTTTTCGTTTTCTTCAGGCCCTCCAGACTTTGTTAGTTTGAGTAATCCCGTGTGCTTTCTCTAAAGCCTGTACTCGGTCCTCTAACTGCGCTTGTTGAGGCTTGCTTGTTCTCCGAAGCACTGCTGCACACGTAATAAACTCCCCCCGTACTACTGCTTTCATTGCGTCCCAAACCTTGGAGATCGAGCCTTCGGCAGAAGAGTTTTCCGCAAAATAGTAAACTAAGGCAATGGATATTTCCCGCCGAATTGCTACATCCTGCAATAATGGATCCTGCAGTTTCCAGGGACTTTGGGGCAGGGCTGAGAAACCAATAGCTCTAGTACGGGCCAACACCGTGGCGTGGCGTAGTCTGAGATTACCCTTGGCAGAATGCTGACCTCTCTGAGAAAGGAGAAGAGAACGCTGGACATGAGGATCAAGTCCATTCTTGAAAGGCCCTTGTAGTTGCGCAACCTGTGTTGGAGCCTCCAGACGTCAACTATCCCAACTTACCTGAGAAACCTGGTGAATCCCGGGGGGTGTGGCTAAGCGGCCATGGAGTAAGGCTACTTTCTGGCGAGCTCCTGCCCGATCCGACTTCATCCGCACAAAACAGACAGATACGGTGCATTGGCACAACTTACAAATGCAAAGAGCCTGAGAAACAATTGCGGAACAAACTCCTCTTTTAAGAGACGTCCCGATTCAATGGAACATAGGGAAAAAGCCTTGCAAGTATTGAAGGAAGACTGATGGAAAAGATCCCAAGGTGGCGGCCGAGATGGGGTGACTGCAACTTCTAAAGGAAGAAGTGCCGGCGCACGCGGCGATTGCGGGTGCCCCACAGAAGCGGGATGAGCAGTAGACAGCCCCCCTGCATGCAAGGTGAGCAGGTTGGGTCGGACCAGTTAAGCTGCGCATGTGAGGCTCGGCATAAAGACGTGCCTTCGAAAGCCAACATGGGGCCGGGCTGGCGCTCGCCTTGCTTCCACTGAGTATCCATCGATGGGCAAGATGAGGCACGATGGGACATCCCTGCTGCGGGCGCCCAAACACTAAAAATACAGAACTGCTGAGTACGCGAACCTGCGGAAGATAGGCAACAAGCAAAAAAGGGTTAAAGTCACATGCACCAGTACATTGCGCAGGACACAGGCTGCCGACTGAGCAGAATCCATTTCTATTGCCTAGCTAGGCAAAGGGCCCCAACAACACCGGAGAACATAAGTGCAACACCCATAAGCAGAAGACCCTGAAAGGCACCTAGAGACATGCACCACAAGCTCCCCAGATGCACTTGTGATCGCAGTTAGGGTGTGAGGGACGCAACCAGGAAGCAGCCCTCCAAATATCTACACACCAGAGGTCTCCCCCCTATATCACCCCAATTAAGTAAAATTAACAAATGAGGAACCACGACAGGAACCTTGAGGCGCCAGACAATACTAAGTGAACGCCTCTACGAACAGCCAGCAACACTACTGAAAGGAGGTAGACCGTGACACACAACTGCAGTGTATAGAAGAACAAGTTACTTACCAACTGTAACATTCTTTCGGCTGGATGTTCCTCCCACGTATTCCTCATCTTAGATATCTTGTCTCCCAGCTCTGCTGCTTCAGAAATCTTTTTCAGCAGAGGGTGCTGTGCTCGAAGCCACGGAGTCGAAGTCCTTCGAGGGCTGCCGTCGAGCGTCGTCATCCGCAGCATAAAGGGCTCGAGCCGCGCCCATTACCTCAGTTCTGTTTTTATGCTGTTAATGGTCATATCAGTTGATCAGGCTTTCATAGTCCCTTGGCTCTTAAGGAAGTTCGTGTGCAAGTGTACTGTACGGAGGGGTAGGTTAGGAGGTTCGATGAGGAATAATACGTGGGAGGAACATCCAGTTGAAAGAATGTTACAGTAAGTAACTTGTTCTGCAAATGGATTGTGTCCTCCCACGTATTCCTCATCTTAGATAGGCTCCCAAAGCAGTAATAATTTGGAGGAGGGAGTACCAGAAATTTCAATCATGGACTGAATGACAGACAGCTTTTGCAAATAAGCCTCCTTGATATGATGTAGAGTCCAAGCATTAATGCTTCACAGAAGCGTGCATTGACGATCAGGTGGCCACAGCACAAATATCCTGCACCGAACACCCCTCTGAAGAGCCATAGAAGTTGCCAGTTTGCTTAGACACTCCAAGGCCCAATTATATATATAGAGCTCCTCTTGGGGGAAATTCCCTTGAGCAGTAGAGTTCGCATTTCCTGTTGACACTGGTCGCAAACAGATCCATTTGAGGGGTTCCCCAAAGGGTGAAGATCTCTTGAAGGATTTCCTGAGCTAGTTCCCACTTGTGAGAGACTGTGCTCTGCCTGCTCAGAGCATCCGCGGCCATGTTCTGCTCTCCGGCTAGGTGAACTGCTGACCAAGAGATTCCTTCTTGCATTGCCCAGAACCAGAGCTGCATTGCCTCTCTGCACAGTGGTAGTGATCCTACGCCTCCTCTTTTGTTGAAGTCGTACATGGCCACTGTGTTGTCAATCATTATCAGGACATTCTTTCCCTGTACAGAGGGCAGAAAGGCCTTCAGCGCTAGTATGATTGCCCTCAGCTCCACAAGGTTGATGTGTAGTTTGGACTCCGATGGAGACCAACGACTGCTGATTGTCAGATTGTTGGTGTGGGCTGCCCACCCCATGAGTGAGGCATCCGTCACTACCGTTATCTCCGGCCATGGTTGTCAAAAATGTTCTCCCTTGAGGATATTTTCCTTGCAAGCCTACCATAGAAGATCTTGAGCAACTTTGGACGGGACTTGCAGAAGATCTGACATCTCCCCCGAAAATTGGGACAGTCCTGAGGGCCCATTGAAGGGATCTCATCCTCAATCTGGCCTCTGGGACCAGAAAAATGCAGGATGCCATGAAGCCTAGCAACCTTAGAAAATCAAAGGCCGGCAGATGTTGGGCATTTTGGAACTTTGTTACCATCTGCAGAATGTGGTGAGCTCTCTCCTCGGGAGGCGAGGCTTTCCCTGAGTAAGTATCCAGGACTGCTCCGATGAATTGGAGTCTTTGGCTTGGAATAATTTGTGACTTATTGTAATTGAGGGAGAAGCCCAGTCTGTGTAATAAGTGGCAGGTCATAGCTAGATGTTCCTGGGCTCTTTCGGGTGAACTTGCCCTGATTAGCCAATCGTCCAAGTAAGGGTAGACGTGAATCCCCCTCTCTCCTCAGACTTGCTGCCACTATCGCCATCAGCTTGGTGAAAACCATCTGGCGGAGGTCAGCCCAAATGGCAGAACCCGGAACTGATAGTGAGAACCGCCAACCACGAACCTCAGGTACTTTCTGTGCTTGAGATGGATGGCACATGAAAGTAAGTATCCTGAAGGTCCAACCAAACCAGCCAGTCCTGAAGCTGAAGAGCCTTAAGGATCTGAGAAAGGGTCACCATCTTGAACTTGTCCTTCCTGAAGAATTTGTTCAAATTTCTTAAGTCCAAGATGGTTCTCAATCCTCCGTTCTTTTTGAGAATGAGGAAATACGGGGAGTACCAACCCTTGTTCCTCTGCGCTACAGGTACATGTTCTATTGCACCTTTCTCTAGCAGGGTTGAAATCTCCTGCACAAGGCGCAGGTCTGGAATTTTGAAAAAATTGGCTCCCGGTGGATGATCCTGAGGTCTTTGATGAAAAGGAAGGCAGTAGCCATGGGTCACTATCTCTATCGCCCAGGCATCTGATGTAACGTCCCGCCATTCGTTCAGATACCGAGTGATCCTGCCTCCCACCAGGGTCTTGTGAGTGAAGACCTCAGAGTGGCTTTGCAGCGGCTGCAGAAGCAGCTGAGGAGGAAATAGCCACTGTTGGGGCTGATCTAGCACCTTTCCCTCTTCCACAACGAGAGGGTTTTTTTTGTTGGCCTGTCCCCTCCCTGTTCCAAAAGAGGAGTAGAAACGAAAGGGATGGCTCCTCCAGGAAGATGACCCTGTGTAGGAGTGTTGCTGAGGCTGTTTTATAGTGGTGCTGAGTGATTTAGCTGCCGCTTTCGAGGTCTGCAGCTTCTCCAAGCTCTCGTCCGCCTTGCTGCCGAACAGCCTCAAGCTGTCAAAGGGCATATTGAGTAATCTGGACTGCACATCAGGTGCAAAGCCAGATTTTCTCAGCCATGCAAATCTGCATAGGACCGTGCTAGATGCCATGGTCCTGATTACACTATCAGCAGTGTCCAATCCTGACTGGCAGCATTCCTCCATAGCCTCCTTTCCATCTTAAACTATCGCCAGGAAACCACCCCATTCCTCACCCTACTGAATGTGTTCAGCAGCTGATGTCATACAGTCCCACAGGGTTTATGTAAATCTTGCCAAAGTGAAAGTTACATTTGTGGATTTAAGGTCCGTGCTGCCCGAAGAGAAGACTTTCCAGGCCCAAGCATTCACTTTTTTTGTCATCCCGGTCAGGTGGTATCGAAGGATAAGCTGACTACCTAGTGGAGGTTGCAGCCTATACCACCAAGCTCTCTGGCGAGGGATGCTTAGATAGGTACTCAGGATCTGATGAGGAGGGCCTGTACTTACCCACAAACTTTTTATTAACTGCAGGCTGTAACGCTCACCTGTAACTCTGCGGGGACGCCCTTGAAGAACTCCCTCGAACTTCAGAGAATAACTATTCCTGTAGAAAAGATGACAAGGAAACAACCCTCCTTAATTAGTGTTCCCTAAATAAATCTAACTCTAATAAAAACAATAAGGGAATTAGTTAAACCAACACCAGAAAAAGCTCACCTTAAATTCTTTTTTAGTGAGCTCTCCATCCTGCATTCATACAGGGGCGCATGTCCTGAAGAGATGGTGTCGTGTGGATGCAAGGTAATAATTCTTATAGAATGACAAAGGGCAACTAATGGCAGGGGGGAAAAAGACACCCTTAATAGCAATGCCTAATATGAAATTTAACTGTGGAAGAAAAGAAAATCAATTCAGATGGTTCCTAATGAAGAAGCAACTAAAAAGTAAGTAACCGTTAATATCAGGCAGGTGAGGCAAATAAACGGTCACAAGAAACCACTCTGGTCTGAGAGAAATCCTCAATAGACTAACCTAATAGAAAACAAACTAAAATGATTACCAGCTGTGTGTATAAGTACAGTGTGACATAAAAGGCCTGCCTCAGCAATGAGAGTAATCACAGAGGGGAATGGAGCGCTAAACTCGCAAGCTGAGGCAATGGAATTGCAGAGTGACACAAAACTACCTCAGTCAATGAATGCAACATAGAAGCGCGGTGCGCTATAACTCTCACTGCTGAGGCAAATGAAAATGCAGTGTAACACAAAACTACCCCAGTCAATGAATCTAACACAGGAGCGCGGTGTGCTAACTCGCACAGCTGAGGCAATGGGTAAATGCACAATAAAAGGAAACGAAAACAAGTCTGTGGCTAATGATTCACTCGCAACGAAGTTCCAACTAAACAATCTGAATAAAACATGGGAAAACCCCGAAAAGGTACTTACGTGAAGAAAAGCAGAACTTCTTACGGACTTCTGAGGAGGGGAACACTGGAAATTAAAACTTGGAGATGGGAAGTGAAAAAGGGAACAGAAACTAACAGGCTATAATCAGACTATGGACGGAGGAGAAATAATCAAGGACAGGACTGAAAAAACGATGAAAAAAGAGGCAGGCTGAAGACTCTGACTAGAATTCTGTGGAGACGGCAGTGAGCGTCCGTACTGCAAGCAGTCAGCAACGCGAAGCGCGTGTCTCCTCAGGAAACGAGTACTTGTAACAAAGGTTGCTCAAAGACTAGACCTGCAAGATTAGTTCCTGGTTGGCACCACTAGGTGGCCATTAAGGAAACACACATTTCACATGTCTTCCTATATGGATCTAATAGGAACCTAGACCCCCTCCCAATAACAGAGATATTAACCCTTAAGGAACCATTGGCTTAATCAGAGAACTGGCTGGGAATCATGACAGTAACCCCCCTCAAAGATTTCCTTCCCGGTTTGGTAGGGTGGTTACTATGAAATCTTAACAGTCTTGGGGCATGAATGTTCTCCAAAGGTTCCCAAGATCTATCAAGAGGACCATAAACTTTCCAATCGACCAGGTAAAATAATTTGTGGCGCACTATTTTGGAGTCCAAAATCTCCCTAACTTCAAATTCTGGTTGGTCGTCTTCAACTTCCACTGGAGGTGGAGCTGATAGTAAACGTGTCTCTGATTCTACGGGCTTTAATAGAGAAACATGAAAAACTGGATGGATTTGCATTTTCTTCAGAAGTGTCAACCTCATAGCCACTCGGTTAATAACGGCTTCTATGACAAATGGTCCTAGATATCTAGGAAGGAACTTCTTAGAACCTTTCAAGGCCAGGTTTTTGGAGGACAACCAGACAGAGTCACCAACTTGAAAACTGGGAGGAGTACTTCGATGGCGATCAGCAAACCTCTTTTGGGATTCCTTAGCGGCCACTAAACTAGCTTGAGCCTCACTAGTTGCGGTTCAAATCTTGTCATGAAGGTTCTTGACTGCCGGCATTTTTAGTGGATCTGGAGGGTCAAATGCTGATGTTCGAGGATGTCGCCCATGCAAGGTATAAAATGGCGTGAGTCTAGTAGAAGAGTGGATAGAATTGTTGTAAGCTTATACTGCCACCCACAAAATGTTCAACCAGGAGTCATTGGTCTGATGAAGCATGCAGCGTAAGTACTGCTCCAGGGTCTGATTAGTGTGCTCTGTTTGTCCATCGGTTTGGGGGTGGTGACTAGTGGATAATCTCACCTCAATCTGAGCCAGGTCACAACATTTCCTCCAGAATCTGGATACGAATTCACTACCTCTGTCAGAAACAACGATGGAAGGAAACCCATGTAGTTTAACAATATTTTCTAAAAAACTCCTTGCCAGAACGGCAGCGGTAGGAAGCCTTTGTAGGGGCACAAAATGAGCCATCTTCGAAAATAAATCTACCACCACAAGGATTGTGTCGTAACCCTCAATTGACGGAAGATCTGTGATAAAATCCATAGATATGGTATGCAATGGATTGGGTGGAACATTCAAAGGTTGAAGTAGACTGGCCGGATTCTTCTTGGAGTTTTTGTTCTGTGCACAATTTCCGCAAGTCTGAAATGAAATGATTAACATCCTTATGCCAAGTTGGCGACCAATAATACCTTTTCATTTTCTCCAAGGTTTTGGTCACTCAGGGATGACCCTCAATGAGGGAGCCATGGTAGTTGGAAATCACTTGGTTTCTCATCGTCTCAGTAGGTAAATACATACGGTCTTGATAATAAGGCATATCATCATGGATCTCCTCGATTAATCCATGTTAGCAACTCTTCCTGAGTAAAAGTTCCTTTAACTTCCTTCTTCAGGTTCTCGAAGAATGGGTCTTCAGTGTGCAACAACCCCAGAACTCTTTCGCCAGCAATGATATTCATGGGAGTAGGAGAAACAAATGCTTCTTCTCCATTGCCAATTCGAGATAAGGGCGTCAGCCTTTCCATTACGCATTCCAGGTCTAAACGTAATGATGAAATCATATTCAGCGAAGAACAAGGCCCATCGCAGTTGTCGAGCAGATTGGGCCTTGACGGAACGTAAATACTGTAGGTTTCGGTGGTCAGTGAGGATGGTAATCGTGTGTTGAGCTCCCAGTAGATAGTGTCTCCATTCCTTTAGGGAACACTTGATGGCTAACAACTCTTTGTCTGTGATGGTGTAGTTGCGTTCAGCTGGAGAGAGCTTCTTAGACCAGAATGCCACCGGGTGCAAGATCTGAGTTTCAGGATTGCGTTGCGACAAGACAGAACCCATAGCAACATTAGAGGCATCAGTTTACACGACAAATGGTAAGTCAGCTTGAGGATGTTGTAATACTGGAGCCTCAGTAAATTTGGTTTTTAGATTCTGAAAGGCTTCTTCCGCCTCCTTGGTCCATTCGAATTTTTTATTTTTCTTTAGCAAGGACGTAATGGGGTGTACCAATTGTGAGAAATTGTCCACAAAGCGACGATAGAAATTAGCAAAACCCAAAAAGCTTTGGACTCCTTTCACAGACGTTGGAGCGGGCCAGGTGAGTATAGCCTCCACTTTTCGCATGTCCATCTTGACCCCTTGAGAGGATAGTACAAAACCTAGAAATTCGACTTCAGGAACATGAAATGAACATTTTTCCAACTTTACAAAAAGAGAATTCTCTCGTAGCTTCTGAAGAACTGCTGTCACATGCTTCACATGTTCTTGGGGGTTCCTGGAGAAAATCAAAATGTCGTCAATATAGACCACCGCACAAACATCCAGTAGATCCCTCAAGACATCGTTTGTAAAGCATTGAAATGCTGCCAGAGCTTTACACAATCCGAAGGGCATCACTTGGTACACAAATAGGCCATATTTGGTGCGAAAAGCGGTCTTCCATTCGTCACCCTCTTTTATTCGAATGAGATGGTATGCGCCTCGAAGATCTAATTTGGTAAAAATCTGGGCGCCCTTGATTTGATCCAACAAATTAGAAATGAGAGGAATGGGGTACCGGTTCTTGACTGTAATCTGATTTAAAGCACGATAATCAATACAGGTCCTGAGATTTCCCTCCTTTTTCGGTACAAAAAAAAGAGGAGAGGCAGCAGGGGACTTCGAAGGCCTAATGAATACATTCGCTAAATACTGGTCTAGATACTTCTTCAGGTGAGCGTCCTCCTTCTCAGTTAATGAATATATTCGATTGCAAGGAATTTGTCCTCCTGGAAGTAGATCGATCTGACAGTCGTAAGGGCGATGAGGAGGTAACCTCTCAGCCAATTTTTCTTCAAAGACCTCCTGGAATTTCCTATATTCAGCGGGTAGACTTCCAATTAATCCAAGGGTTGAGTCAGTAGATCTCTGTAGACTGGAATTCTTCTGGTTACTCATTATAGAGCAGGAGTCTTCACATTAGGCAGCAAAGGTCAGGGATCTGGAGCGCCAATTTATAGTGGGATTGTGTTTCTTGAGCCAAGGCATACCTAGAATGATTTGAAATTGTGGAGCACTTATAAGGTCGAATGTTATCCTCTCTTTATGTCTTCCCTGGCAAAGCATGGTAAGGTCACCTGTGCGCTGTGTGACTGGGCCAGAAGCTAAAAGGAGTACCGTCGACTGTAGTTACATTTTCAGCTTCAAACTTGTCCACAAGGGAAAGATCTAACTTGTAGGCCAGTTTAGAATCCATGTAGTTCCCGATGGCACCACAATCAATGTAGGCTTGTAAAGCATGCATCTTAGTGGGCTGTTCTGGACTAAATAAGATAACTGGAAAGACAAAGTGAGAGGTCACGACTCCCTGTTTCATGCTCGACAAGCTGACCTCTACACTTGCCGGGCACTGGAGTTTTCCGAAATCTGATCCTTCTTTTCCTGGTTGATACCTCCAATAGGTCTTCTCGAAGGTTTTACAGGGCAATCTTCTAGAAAATGTCCAGATTTGCCACAATAAAGGCACAATTGTTGTTGACGCCTTTTGTCCCCCTCAGCCTGCAAAATGGGTCCTCTGACAACCCATAACTGCATCGGTTCACGGCGAGTATCAGGACCAGCTCTTACTGGGTTTTCCTTGGGGCGCACAAAATAGGTTCGATTTTCAGAACGGGAACGATCCACTCTTCGGTCTTGCAGATGCTGGTCTAATTGAATAGTAAGGTCAATAAACTCAGCAATACCATCGGGAGGATTGACTACCTGAGCCAAAACATCCTTTAATTCACTGCGCAACCCTCTATAAAATAAGGTTGTTCTTTTTTCGTTGGACCAATTGGACTCTGCCACTAATCTATTGAAAGTTGCCACATAAGCCAACAATTCTTGGTTTCCCCGTCGGAGAGAGAGAGAGTAGCTCATTATCTAGGGCCTGACCCTGGGTATGTCGTGCAAATAATTTTTCCATTTCCTTCTGGAAATCTTGGAGATTCCTCAAGATTGGGTTGTCTCTATTGACTAGGGGAATGGACCAATCCACAGCATAACCATCCAAGTAAGATAAAATAAAGGCTACTTTGGCCTGATCAGTGGGGAATACTCCTCGACGACAGAGGAAATGTAACCTACACTGATTCATAAAGACAGCAAACTTCTTGGAATCCCCCAAAAAACGCTCAGGAGAGCTAAAGGAATGTTTCTGGGAACTATTACTTGGACTGGAGCAAGGGGTGCAGCTGGAATAGGGGCTGATGGATTAGCTGCGGGTAAGGGAACTTGATCAGCCTGTGTTTGTAAGAGTTGGCGTGCCAATTCGTCAGTACGGTCCCTATTAACCACCAACTCCCTGTGCAATGCACTAGTTTCAGAACGGGCGGCATGAACTTCCGCTCTTAACTCCCCCAATAACTGGGCCAACTGATCCACCTCAGGAGTCTCCATGGTGCCGAGACAGAGATTTACAAAATGACGGCTTCGCGTTCTGTAACGCTCACCTGTAACTCTGTGGGGACGCCCTTGAAGAACTCCCTCTAACTTCAGATAATAACTATTCCTGTAGAAAAGATGACAAGGAAACAACCCTCCTTAATTAGTGTTCCCTAAATAAATCTAACTCTAATAAAAACAAGAAGGGAATTAGTTAAACCAACACCAGAAAAAGCTCACCTTAAATTCTTTTTTAGTGAGCTCTCCATCCTGCATTCATAAAGGGGCGCATGTCCTGAAGAGATGGTGTCGTGTGGATGCAAGGTAATAATTCTTATAGAATGACAAAGGGCAACTAATGGCAGGGGGGAAAAGACACCCTTAATAGCAATGCCTAATATGAAATTTAACTGTGGAAGAAAAGAAAATCAGTTCAGATGGTTCCTAATGAGGAAGCAACTAAAAAGTAAGTAACCGTTAATATCAGGCAGGTGAGGCAAATAAACGGTCACAAGAAACCACTCTGGTCCGAGATAAATCCTCAATACACTAACCTAATAGAAAACAAACTAAAAATGATTACCAGCTCTGTGTATAAGTACAGTGCGAAATAAAAGGCCTGCCTCAGCAAAGAGCGTAATCACAGGGGGGAATGGAGCGCTAAACTCGCAAGCTGAGGCAATGGAATTGCAGAGTGACACGAAACTACCTCAGTCAATAAATGTAACATAGAAGCGCGGTGCGCTATAACTCGCACTGCTGAGGCAAATGGAAATGCAGTGTGACACGAAATGACCCCAGTCAATGAATCTAACACAAGAGCGCTGTGTGCTAAATCGCACAGCTGAGGCAATGGGTAAATGCACAATAAAAGGAAATGAAAACAAGTCTGTGGCTAATGATTCACTCGCAACGAAGTTCCAACTAAACAATCTGATTAAACATGGGAAAACCCCAAAAAGGTACTTACGTGAAGAAAAGCAGAACTTCTTACGGACTTCTGAGGAGGGCAACACTGGAAATTAAAACTTGGAGATGGGAAGTGTAAAAGGGAACAGAAACTAAACGGGCTATAATCAGAATATGGATGGAGGAGAAATAATGAAGGACAGGACTGAAAAAACTATTAAAAAAGGGGCAGGCTGAAGACGCTGACTAGAATTCTGTGGAGACCGCGGTGAGCGTCCGTACTGCAAGGCAGTCAGCAATGCGAAGCGCGAGTCTCCTCAGGAAACAAGTACTTGTAACAAAGGTTGCTCAAAGACTAGACCGCAAGATTAGTTCCTGGTTGGCACCACTAGGCGGCCATTAAGGAAACACGAATTTCACATGTCTTTCTATATGGATCTAATAGGAAACTAGACCCCCTCTCCCAATAACACAGCGATATTAACCCTTAAGGAACCATTGGCTTAATCAGAGAACTGGCTGGGAATCATGACACAGGCCCAGAATCTGGGGTATCCCAAGTTGCCATCACCCTCTTTTGCAGCACCTTATGAAAAGGGAGGACAAGGTCCCATTGAGGTCCCTCATTAAGGAAGTCTGTCATATCGTCCTGGTCGAATCTTGGGGAAGCAGTTTTCCATCCCATGAAGTCAATGACTCTTCCCATTAGGTTTCTATACCCAGGGTCTGCATGATCTGCAGGGTCTGGTCTCTCAAACTACTCCAGAGGAAGTATCTAGGCCACTGGCTGACTGAAGGCAGTCAAAGATCAGCCATTTTATAATTTGGCTCTACTAGTTCCTCAGGAACCTCCTTGGTTCCAAATCTAACCTCAGCTGAAGTAACATCCTCTTCAGAGGACTTCTCCTCAAAGATAGAGGACATAGATTTGAAAATCTCTTGCCTGGGTTGAGGCTGAAGATTTTTTTTCTGGTAAAGGGGTGGCATTGACCTAGGTGTAGACACAGGCGTCGATTGTGGCATCGGGATTAAAGAATGCCTCGACAAAGGCGTCGATGCTATGGACGCTGGCTTCGACATTTTCGAAGGAGGCTTCGACGTTGTCGAGGGAGGCCTCGACACTGTTGCGGAAGTATCGACGCCACCTTCGATGGTGGCCTCGACGCTGTCGTCGAAGGCTGTGTCGAGTCGATATTCGACTTCGATGCTATTTTGACCTCCGTTACCCCGATTTAAGCACCAGCGGTTTCATTCTTTTTTAATGAGGTGTTGGAGAACTTTCCTCCGATGACACCCTCGATTTTTTGTCGGATCTCGCGTGTTTCGTTTTTGATTTCCCCTCTGTCACCTTTGGAGTGTACAGGTGCATGCTCTTCACATGGCTTTTTTGAGGGGGTCTGGGACACTTTCTCAAACATTTTAAGCATCAAAGCCGTAAAGTACTCCCATTTTTCAGGAGAATCGTGCTTGAAAGAATAGTAAATAACCCTTCTCTCAGACGAGGAGTAAGGAGGAAGAGGAGGAGGAAGAAGATGATCTACGACGTTGCTTCTTTTGATTTTTTTGGACAAAGATGAGAAGGATTTCCTCAAGTGACTCTTAGACCTCGATCTCCTCGAGACTTTCCACTCAACCCTCCTGAATCCCTTTGTCTTTTCAAAGACTTATAAGATTGCTCCCCCACCGCCAGCTTACCTTTCCGTTCCTTAAGAGCCTTATTGGACATAGCCTGACAGGAGCCACATTTGTCGACCCGAAGGTCAGGGCTCAAAAACCAAAGGCAATTGCGATGAGGGTCGGTAATCGAAAATTTTCTAGCACACTTAAAAAAAAAAAAAATTCTTGGGTGGGGTGGAGTCGATAACTAGGACATTTCGTCGAGGAAAAACTGATGCACCGTTTTGTGACACGGAGCAGTGCTTGGAAAAAAGGAACTGAGGTAATGGGCGTGGCTCAAGCCCTTTATACTGTGGATGACGTTGACGCTCGACCGCGGCCCTCGAGGGACTTCAACTCTGTGGCTTCGAGCACAGTGCCCTCTGGGGAAATTATTTTCCAAAGCAGCAGAGCTGGGAGACAAGATATCTAAGATGAGGAATACGTGGTAGGACACAATCCATTCAAACTAGCTAAATGCCTCCCAAACCAGCTAAAGACAAATAACAGTAGACAGCTATGCGAAAACCCTGCCACAACGGTCCGCAGATACTATGGAGGCGAAACAGGACAAAGCAAACAAAGCAGACGACCAAATCCTAATAGCCAATACGGAAAGGAAAGCTTCACTAGGCTCCAAGAAAGACGCCGTTATAGTTGATGTGGGGTTGTTGCGCCAATATGTTAGAAAAATGTCCGAAAGGACTACAGACTTGGAAAAGAAATTGATGGAAAAACACTGCAGTGACCCAGGAGAATCACACCCAAGTCTACATCAAGCAGCAAAAAGTTAGTCTTTTGGAAAACAGGGCTGAAGACCTGAAGAAAGAGCCCATGGAAATAACATCCACATTGTTGGCCTACCTGAGGGAGAAGAAGGGACAGACCCAACATTGTACATCGAGAATATGTTTCTACAAGACATAAGACCTGGGAATCTTTTGCAAGGCTTCACAATAGAAAGAGCACATAGGGCCTTTACTAGAAAGCTGAAACCAGGTGTCCCTCCACGCCCAATAATATCTATAAGGACAGGGAGAAGATTCTATCCTACTCAAGGCAAAGAGGAATGATACAGAGAGCATCGGCTAACAGCAGTGTACCCGAACTACACTTTCTAGGTCCAAAAAAACAGAGCATACTTCACCTCAGCCAAAGTCAGACTCCGAAATGCAGGCGTGAAGTACATGTTGATGTATCCGGCTCGTCTAAAAGTACTTTATAAGAATTGCACCCTATTCTTCGATCTCCCAGAAGAGGCACAAGCATGGATGGATAGAGAAACGATGGTCCCTCTTGCAGGGGAGTATGCCACCCCATCTAAATACAAAGACTCCTTCGGCGCAGGCGCAAGCACGTAAAAGAGAGCAGGCCAGGAAACACTGCTCACTGACAACAGCGAACATACTGCCGAGAATCACCCAGAGACCCCAGGACTAGCGGGTCACTGATGTAATGGGCCGCCTCTTACAATCACAGTAGTTATCCAAGTTTGCTTAGGCGGCAGGACTCACTATGGACTCAACCATTATTCCCGAAGGGAGTAAGCTGTCACAAGACCCCCCCCCCCACAGAATACATTTTTCTCCATTGGACACTTGTTTCGGCGTCTACCCGCTGCATATACGCCTCGGGATCAGACCCTGAAGTCCAAAGCGAGAAGCGGACACGCCCGAGCATGGGCAACGATGCTGGGTGACTTATTAGTTGGGGAAGTTATAAGGGAATTTGGTTTGCCTGTATTAGTCACTAAATCAGAAAACTAACTCGTTAACGCTTGCCTGTTCTGCAAAAAGTAGAGTAAGGGGGTGGCCAACCAAAACCAGATACAAGCCCCAATCACCGGGAACGCATTACAATGGCTAATGAAATAAAATTGATAACCTGGAATGTCTGGGGCTTCAACAATTATGTAAAAAGAAACAGTCTACACGTATCTTCACAGACATAAAATTGACATTGCTTTGCTACAAGAGACCCACCTCACTGAAGAAAAACAAGCGCTAATTGCCAAATAATTGAAGGGTCATGCCATAGGCTCCACGTATTCAGCATAAGCTCGCAGAGTAATGACTTGGATTGCACCCCTGACCGTACCCTTTAAAGTGGCCAAGTTTAAACCGAACAATGATGGTAGAATGGTCCTCCTACAAGGGTTCTTAGAAAATGCAGATACCTGTGCCTAGTAAATACATACCCTCCAAACCAAGGCACAGCGGCCTTCTTCCAAACGCTATACCAAAGACTCGGTGTCCATACAGAAATGGGAACATCATATGGGGTGGGGACTTCAATTTTGTTATTAACCCAATTACGGACATATCAGACACAAGTTCCAGAAACTCACCCCACAAGCCAGGTCCCTGCAAACACATCCACACTCCAGACACTACTCGCACACATCTTCTCTGCATGCGGTCCAAACCAGGCTTGATTTTCATTTTTCAGTAACAACCTGCTAGATGAAAAGATAACGTAATACAAAAGTACTGTCTTATCGGATCACGCCCCCCCTATTACTGAAATGGCAATATGCACACCCAAGGCCCCCCATGCCAACATGGAAATTGAGGAGCAAAGCCCTACAGGTGTTAGGGAGAATTCTCTTATAAGGCTAATTTCCCAAACCTAGTGAGTCCCCCAGCAGCTTTGCTGGATTTTTGGTTTTTTTTTCTTTCTCCTGCTAAGAGTGAGACTCTTTTTCACCCACTCTTAGACATGATTTGAGGTATGTCTCTGACTATTTGTGTGGCTATGGGGTCCTTTACTCCATAGGGTATCATCTGTTTTTTGTGTATGTGTTTCACAGCACCTCAGTGCAGTAACACAGGGGTGTCATAGTGACCCCCAAACATAGACTCCATACCCTGGGACTGACTACTGTTTCCCAGGGCATGTTAAGTCACCATTGACTTTACTAGTCCGAAATTGTGAACAGAACCAGTACAAACCATCATATTGTGGAAGTACTGGAAGGGGTTAATTCGATTGCCTCTGGGTCTGTTTCCAAGGGGGCACTGTCCAGTCCCCCCTTGTCGAGTTTCTGGCAGGTGGCAAGGTGACACTTCCCCAAAGATGTGTCCAACACAGCCCCGATGTACTGGAGCTGTTGGGAAGGTGTCATATGCGACTTCTTGAAATTGAGGGAGAAGCCCAGCTTGTGAAGGGAGTGGCATGTGAGGCTGAGATGATCCAAGGCCTGTTCGGGATAACGCGCTCGATCAGCCAGTCATCCAGGTAGGGGTAGAAGTAAACCTCCACTCTCCTGCGATACGCTGCCACCACCACCATGTGCTTGGTGAAGACCCTCGGGCGCAGGTCAACCCGAATGGCAGGACCTGAAACTGAAAGTGCGAGCTGCCAACAGCGAACCTCAGGTATATTCTGTGCTTTGGGTGGATCGGCACATGAAAATAAGCATCCTGTAGGTCCAATGATACCAACCAATTGTTTCCAGAGCCCACGCAACTGAAGTAATGGCTTGCCACCCTTCGAGATGCTGAGACAGTCTACTTCCAAACAGAAAACAATGAGACCTGGCCTCATAGCTGTTTCGGAGCGGCTGTGGCAGCGCCTGAGGGCCAAGAGGCAGCTGCTTGAATGGCTTTGGCCCACATCCCCATCCACCGCGTGTACCTGTAACGCTCACCTGGTATCCACGGGGACGTCACTCAGCCTGTTCTGACCTCTTACGACCTCAAACCCTTCACTGGAGTCTACTCGACTGGAGACTGGGCCTTGTTTTCTTGGAAAGTGTGCTCTCCGTCCTGCTTTCAGCGCAGGGGCGCATTGATTGATGCGGGCTCGTTGCTGCCTAGTTACTTCACTGGCAAGAGTCCGACAGGTAAGTATAATGAGTCTTTTGAACAGTTCTCTAACTTCATTCCTTTCCTTCCTTAGATGATGGCCGGCGTCCGGGGATGGCGACGTGCTGCTGAGATGAGTAGCGCTGAAGGTGAGTGAGAGCGTGATGCGCGATGCGACCCTTTCGTATTTGTATTGAACTCAGTTCTTTTTCTGTGTCTTTTAGGTGCCGCAATGTTTTCAGCGTGGATGCCAGTTACGAAGAAGAAATGCGGTAAGTAAGCACGGTATGCGGTGCTTCTAGATGTTTCCATGCTAACCTGGAGTGTCTTTTCCCTTTTGCAGATGGATGAGAAGTTCCGGAGACAGAGTTCCCGCAGAGCGGCTGGGATTCAGGTAAGCGTTTGAAGCTCGTACAGTCTTTAAAAATAAGCGAAGATATGCTGAATGCTTACTAATGCCTTTTTTCTGTTCTTTTCCCTTTTCCTTAGGAAGCGGCGTGCCGGAATGGGAATGACACAGCCGAAGATGCCCACAGAACAGAAGGAGCGATGAATGATGGGCAGAAGCGCTGCAAGGTAAGGCTGTTCCTAACGGTGTTCTTGTTCTTGCAGGAGCTGAGCGCAGAAGCAAGATGCAGGCCAACTGGAGACCGATCCGAACACGGTGAGTCACGCTGCAGGTGCAGAAAACGCAAAGCACGTTTCTCAGCCTGGGCGTGGCTTATAAAGTCTCTGGGTATCCCAGGTGTCTCTGGGCTGAACCACAACCAAAAGACTAGACTGCACATGCTGTTCTGGGAACCGAAATATGTGTGGGCATCCATTTTGTCCCCATCAATGCACTACAAGTCCAATCCCCAATGTTATCCTATGGGAGTGAGTGAGTCTGGTGCCACAAGCGCCAAGTCTGACTCCAAGTGGGTCTTTGGAGGGATGGAGAGGCCCTTGAGGGCCATGTAGGTGATCGTGGCCTGGCTCCAGCCTGACATCTTGGAGGGCTGGGGACATGAGGGGCAGGAATCATGACAGCACCCTTACAGTGTCCCCTTTTACTGGCCACTCCTCTTGCTCTACCAAAAGAGGAGTAGTAACGAAAGTAACCCCTTCACTGCTGCCCCTAGGATGAAAAGGCAGAGGTTGACGCACAGCTGCGCCCAAAGATTTTGCAGCTGCTTTGGAGGTCTGCAACCTCTCAAGGCTCTCATTAGCCTTGCTGCCAAACAAATGAGAGCTGTCAAAGGGCATGTTGAGAAGACGGGCCTGCACATCCGGTGCAAAGCCCAACTTCCGCAACCACGCAAACCTGCCTATCACGGTGCTCACAGCCATGGACCGGCTGACACCATCTGCCGTGTCCAACCCAGACTGAAGGGATTCACACACGGCATCCTTGCCATCCTGCACAATAGCAAGGAACCCATCCCTTTCTTCCCCTTCAGAAATATGCTCAGCCGCCAGAGAGACACAATTCCACAGAGTGTGTGAAAATTTGGCCAAGGCACAGTGGAGTTGGCAGATTTAAGGGCCATATTCCCAGCCAAAAATACCTTGTGTGCCCATCCATCGAAGCGCTCGTCATCCCTATCTGGAGGGATGGTCGGGTACACCGCCTGCCTCGAGATGACCGTGGCCACCTGAACCACCAAACTCTCTGGAGTGGGGAGTGTGTATATGTAGCTGGGGTCGTTACTGGATGGGCGGTATTTCTTAGTCAGCGACTTGTTGACCGCCTAAAGAGACTCCGGGGTGTTCCAAGCAGCAGTCACCCTTTTCTGTAACGCCATGTGAAAAGGCAACACTGGGTCAGTGGACGGACCCTGATCTAAAATGTCAGTCAGGTCATCCTGATCGAATTCAACTCGAGGGCCGGAGCACCCCAGGTAATCTAACTCTCGACATCAACCTCCTATAGGAGGATTCAGCAGGAGCCCCAGGCTCAGGCCTGCCAAACTCCATCTCAGGAGATGTATCAAGGCCACTGGCATCATGTAAAGATTGCCATAGATCCTCCAGCTGACTATCCTCCAGGAGCTTCAGGAGTGTCACCAGGAGCACCAAAAGGCTCCAACTCCACATCAGACCTCTCCTCATCGATATCCTGTAGAGAATGAACAAACTCCCTCCTAGGTACAGGAGTAGACCTGGCATCAAGAGGAGGCCTTACAGTCTTAGACAGAGCCTTTCTCAGAGGCTCCACAGTTCTAGGGGCCTCCACTGGCAATTTCAGACCTGTAGGCCCGATGGCGTGGAGGGCACCGACGGCGTCGACAATGGCACTGAGGGCTCAGAGGGCCTGACCGAGGGCAAGGCCTCGACAGACGCACGCAATAAGCACGGTGCTGATGGTCTCGACACCTTCCCAGACTTCGAAGGTTTTGTCGGGGACGAAGACCGCCACCTGGATCAGGAACGTCTCTGCCAATCTACCAGAGCCTTGTCCGAACAGGATCTCGACGGTTCCTGACGTTTATCGCGCCGACTGCCCGGGCCCGAAGGCACGCGAGCGTCTGACCGAGACTGTTCTCCGCCGGCTTCAACCAAAGGCCCGGATGGGACAGTTCCCAGAGATTGAAAAATCTCCAGCATTTTCTCCCTGAATGCCTCTCACTCCTCCGGAGTAGAGGATTTAGTGGGGCAAGCCCCTTTCCTCATGGAGCCATCATCCGACGAGGACGGAGAAGGCGACCGGTGATGCCGCTTCCGAGAGTGCCTCGACGAGGACGAGTGGCGAGAACCACTCCGGGACCGAGATCCCTGGACTCCCTCCGACGGGGAGAGTCACCCCTCGAGTCGTTGGTGGAAAGACCAGTAGTTTTACTGGATTTACAGGGTTTGGATACCCGACCTACCTGCAACTTCCCTTTACGCCCCCGCAAGGCCTTGCCAGTCAACGACTGGCACTTCGAGCAGTTGTCCCTTGTCGTGGCTCTCGCTCAGACAAAACAAGCAGATACGGTGCAGGTCCGCAATGGCCATCTTGGACTTACAGTCCCTGCACTTTTTAAAGCCTGACCGCGGGATCGGAAGGGTAGAAGAAGAAGACATTATCGAAGTAGATAACATGAGGCACGCCAAGTTCTCGAAGCAAACACATTTGCAGAAAAAACTGAACTGAGGCTACGGGCACCGATGACGTCACCCTCGACTGGCGCCTTCAAGGGACATCGAAACCGACGCAGGACGCCCTCTGCCGAAAAAGTTCCGAAGCAGCACAGCTGTGGACATTACATGTCAAAGATGTGGAATACATTGGAGGACACAATCCATTCGAAGTGGTCTTTAGAGGCACTGTTATTGCCAAATCAGGAAGCATTCAAGCCACCATTTGTAGGGAACTCACATCTACGGAAGAGGCTCTGCAAACACAATCGCAATTTCACACGTACCAAGAAGGCAAAGAGGCAAAGGAAATAGCTTTGTGTCAACAATGCTTTAGCTTCTCGGAAAGATGGGCAAATATAATTATAAGAAATACATAGAGCGACAACACACAGAGAGGGGACAAACAAGGCAGACTGCTAGGCTGGCTAAATAAAAGAGAAGAGCAACGCAAAACCCATCTATTCCATATAGGGCAGATCCCTCTCTTCGGCAGGCCCCTCCCTCTGGAAAAGCCTCGATGCCTCTCTGAAACTTGAGCAGAACCATCTCTGGTTTCTGAAGCAGCTCAAGACTTTCCTGTTTGCATCTGCCTTCTCTCTTCCGCTTCCCTGCTGATCTCCTGTCTGATACTGCACTGGATACCTGGCTACCCTCTGAACCATAGGCCCAGGTTACTGCCCTTTCAGTTGCACACCAGCACTGCCGCTTGGCAACCCTGCACTTGGGGCTGTATCTGCAACCCTACAGTCCCCCTACGCGCACTATCTAAAACTTCATGACTGCACTTAACCCCTGCACTATCACCAGCTGGCCGCACATCTTGTTTTTGCGTTGTTTGATCCTATGTCCTGCACTTGCTCCTCCTCCCCTTCCCCCGGCACTTCTCCCCTGCACTTGCACGATCTTAATGTCAGTGGGCCTAGTAAGATCGCTGTCCTGTCCCCACTTGTTCCCCTCCCAAGCCTTGTTGCGCCTTGAAACACTGGTGTATAGGCACGCTATAAAGAAAATATTGTATCATACACAACAGGGCACCACATGCAATACCCAAGAGGGTATTAATGCAGTCTTTCATAAATTGTACCACACCCTATATCAAGACAAGCCCATCCACAACCATGAAGATACAGATGAAGTGCTAAGCAAGATGCACCCTCCTAGACTAGATGATGAGGCTATAAGCGACCTAGATTCCCCTATCACCGCAGAACTAATAAACACAATAAGATCATTACCTACAGGAAAAACCCCTGGTTCAGATGGCCTGCCTGGTGAGTTCTATAAAGAGTTTGCCACAGAACTTGCCCCACATCTTCTGAACACATTGACTGAAGCGTACAAATCTGGCCTCCTCCCACTCAGCTTAAGGGAATTAAACCACCACAGGAATGTGGCTCCTATAGGCCCCAGGGCAGAAAAATCCTTACAGTGACACTAGCCAATAGACTGAAAAAAGTCATACACACACTTGTACATCTGAACCAAACAGGTTACGTGCCAGGCAGGAATATGTCCTGGAATTTAAGACTTTTACATCATATAATGTACAGTACAACTTCCTGCAAAGTGCTGTGAGCAATTGCTGCACTGGACGCTATAAAAGCATTTGATTCCATAAAATGGGACTGGCTATACGCCACATTACGCCAGTTTGGTTTTGGTCCAAACTACTTAATATATGCTGACCCCGTAGCAAGAGTCAAGATAGGTAAACACTTCTCAAAACCCTTGGTCCTAGAAAAGGGCACTAGACAAGGCTGCCCGTTATCCCTGCTGCTGTACATTTTGGCTATGGAGCCAGTGGCAACATACTTAAGGACAGAATACATGGATGTAGGCATACAAGTTCAAGGGACACAACATCTGATATCCATGTATGCGGATGATGCACTTGTATACGTGCAAAATCCTGAAGACAACTTCGAATTGATACTTGAAGCCCTGCCGCATTTCTCCCAACTCTCAGTCATTATAATTAAACTGGGAAAAAAAATCAACCCTTTTCCAATTAGCGAGTCTAGCTACAACGCAACAAAACAAACTCCCAGTACTCGCCCTACAATGGAGTACACCTACGTTCCTGTACCTAGGAGTCAATATATACCATGATCCTGTTCAAGAACATAACACACTAAAAGCCTTTGATGTTATACGGAACTCGAAGTTTTGGAACAAATGTCCCCTTTCATTAATGGGCACAGCGGCACTGCTAAAAATGGTTGCCCTCCTAAGGCTTCTACATCATTTCTCAAACGTACCATATAAAATACCCAAAACCTTCTTAAAAATTACCGACTCTTTAAGTAGGAAGTTCTTGTGGAGGAACGGTAAATGCAGATTAGTGTTAACCTCATTGCAAAGACCATATGAGGAAGGCGGCATCAGAGTACCCTGCTTCGAAAGGTACTTCATGGCAGGGCAGCTACAGTACAAAGTGGGCTGGATAGTGGACAAACCCAAGTTAGACACTACGCTACTCCAACAGGCGAGACCACACTTCTACCTGAAAGAACTTATGGTGCAAGAGACCACACTGGGCAACGCCCATATTTAGTATCATTGGGAATTCAATTATGGGACAGGGCATTAGCATTAATAAAACTAAAAGACCCCAATGACATATTTAGTATCATTGGGAATTCAATTATGGGACAGGGCATTAGCATTAATAAAACTAAAAGACCCACTATCTATGCATATCCCCTTGGCCTCACCGGTCCCTACAGCAACCCAGGCACTACTAGGGATTCAGACATATTGGGAAACAAAAGGCATTGCCACAATAGGGGACTTGCTCCAAGACGCCGCTGTTATACCCTTTCAAGAGTTAGCGGATAATATAGGCCTCCATCAGGGCCAATACCTGTTGTATTGCACTTTAGAAAATGTGATTATACGCAGATGGCCGATGTAAAGAAATGATGGCGACACATTCTATAGTCAACACCCTGTACGATATTGCTGACAAGCACAAACAATCTCTAGGATATATGGATTTGTCCTAATGTGTGAATACTTTAGTGTGGACCCCACACTAAAGTATCCTTAAGGGCCAAATGGGAAGAGGGCATGGGAGCCCCGCTACAAGACACACACTGGACAGAGATATTAAAATACCATAAAAAAAAGTGTCTCGCAATGCAAGATTGCAATTGATCCAACTGTTTGGGACGCATAGAGCATATTTGACACCCAGTAAAATATCCAGATTCCCGGGAGCAGCCCAACAACGCTGCCCTAGGTGTACAACTCTGGAAGCAGGAATGTTACATATGTTTTGGTCATGTCCTACCATACATAAGTACTGGGAAGGGGTGGCGTATAAAATAAATAAAGGAGGCCTTAACATTAACCCACTGTCGCCCTCAGCCTGCATGCTTGGACATGTTACGCGCCCTAAACATATACGCTATGTTTCCAAGATGAAAGACTTGGCATTTATATTAGCTAAACGCAGGATAGCGATGACATGGAAATCCCAGAAAGGCCCCAATATAGAAGACTGGTGGCGAGATCTAAAAAAATGGGTACTTACAGAAACAGCTGTTTGGTGCCGTGCAGCACACCTAAGCCTCTCTGACACAAACAAAGAAATAACAGCATAGAACACACTGACACAGGCTGTGTTTACACCAACTACTTACAGTGTACAGACCCCCCATAAACTCTACCAACAGCTCAATCCTTGGAAAATATTAAGGGCATAGTCTAGACGCTGATACTATAAGGCAACCAGGGGGGGAAGGGAGGGTTAGTTGGGGACTAAGTAAAGGCAAACCGCAATTACGTAAATGTCAAAATGTAAATGTACCCTAATAAGCATATGATTGCACATTATACTGACCTTATGTGCGCTGAAAAACCCAATAAAACCTATTTTTTTAAAAAAAAAACGTGTGAATCCCATGGCCTGCTTATAGTCCTCTCTGGTGGACAGGGAGCCTGGGACCAAATTAAAATCGCCACCCATGAGGATCTACCTCTCTGTGAAGGAGATAATGTCTGTGGAGATTGCTTGCAGGAACCAATCCGGCGTGCTGTTTGGGAAGATCGATGCAAATGTGTTTGCTCAAACAGACGCCCCTTAACCAGTATGTATCTACCCATTGGGTCCCACTTCACTGAGATCTCTGTTAAGAGAGCCTGTGCTGAGTTGCATCGCTCATTGCACATTCTAAATCACCATGCACAGTTCTATTATGCTGTTGTCAGTCATAGTTTGCTTTGAACGTGTTGTGTGCAGCTCTAGCTGTGTGCCTCCAACTGTGGTGAAGTGAAACTGTGTGATCCTTAAACTGAGCTGTCATGAGAAGCAAAACTAGTGGCAATGTGATGCTAATGAAACCCCCTGAGAACTTGCCCCCACGTCCCACTCCCTCTGACCCCCTCTACTACCTTCCCCCCCTACCCCAACATGGGAAGAAATTAGTAAAGCCCACATTCCCTGGGGCAACCAGCCCAACCCCCGGCAACCAGGCCCCGGAGAACAATGAACACAACTTTAATTAATGACGCCAAGCTGCAGCATCTCACCCTTCACTTCACATACCGCCCGCAGAACCCCTTAGTTAACTTCATGGAGCACCCATTAGTCCAGTTCAATAACACCTAACCGGCCCCAGAGTCAACTAGGTGCAGTTGTTGTACAATATGAGGACTGGGTGTCTTTCAGCGGTCCCCTCGGGCTGAACCGTATTGCTCAACCTCTCGCCCCCCCAGAACACGGATCACACCCACTGCATACCAATAGTTCCTCTCGCCTCGTCCTCCCTACGTAGACCCTATGATGAAGGTGGAATTAGGGTTCCACATTTTGAGTTGTATTATCTAGTGGGACAGATGCAATTTGTAGTGGACTGGCTGGCAGATGACCCCAATCCGGACACACGCATGCTCATGCGCACGGTGCCACACTTCTACCTAAAAGGAACTACTATGGGGCAAGAGGCCTCGGCCTCGCATTGGGTCGCTCCTTGTGTTTTTGGTGGTGCGATTGTGGGATAGGGCATGCAAACATATAGAACTTGCGGACCCAATCTCGGCTGAGATTCCCTTGATAACGGTGTTGTCGTTCTCCACACAAGCACGGCTGGGGATTATGAGCCTTTATGGAACCCGGTGGGGTGGTTACGGTTGGAGATCTATTACGGGACAGAACTTTCATACCATTTGGGGAATTAGTTGATAACAGTGGGTTACACCGGGGCCAATATCTACTATACTGCACAATTACAAGGGAGATTACAGGCCGTTGGCCTACATGGATCGAGTCAATGGAAAAGCATTCTGTTGTGGACATCCTGTATGACATCTCGGAGGGTGGGCACACTATATCCAGGATATATTATTTATTGCTTACGGGAGGCCCCCTCACCCCATTAGCAGTTAGATGCAAGTGGGAAGCAGACTTTGAAAAAATTGGCTCCGGATACACAGTGGAATGACATCCTGGGATACCACAAGAGAGTGTCCCAGAATGCTAGATTGTAACTGATTCAGCTTTTTGTGACACACAGAGCCTATCTGACCCCCTTGAGGATTTCTCTTTTCCCTGGTGCGAGCACTAGACTTTTCCTGTGGTTCAATTCTGAGGAGGAGGGTATGCTGCATATTTTCTGGGAATGCCCCACAGTGAGCAGATATTGGGATGAAATAGCAGCTAGAATATACAAGGCATGGGCTGTCACTAGAGGTCCTTTCCCCCGGGGCATGTTTGCTGGGCCGTTTCTCGCGCCCGATGGGCGTGAGGCACATTCATAAGATGAAGGATTTGGCATACATACTGGCCAAACGCAGAATTGCAATGGCATGGAAAGCACCGAGTGGCCCCAACATAGAAGATTGGTGGAGAGACTTTAGGAAATGGGCGTAGGCTGAGACTGAGGCTTGGAGGGGGGCCGTGCACTTTGGCCTTCCAGCAGCAGATGAAGGGGTGCCGGCTAAGACCGCCCTGGTGCAGGGCCTATACGCTCCAGAGATCACAGAAACAGTCCAAGAGGCCATCACCCCGTAGATGCCATAGGCGCTGAGCATAACCCATGTTTTTAGAAAAGTAGGAAGTGACCGGTGTGTTAAGAACTGTAGGCAGAAACAAGTCATGGGCTAGTACTAGAGGCAAATCGGGGGGAGGGAATCAGGGAGGGTAGGGTGGGTTGGTTGTGGTAATAGGTTTTTATAAAGTGCGTTTGGTTCAAAAGAACATTTTGTTTGCATTCTCTGTTTGCGTTAAATGCTTGTATGCTGTGAACTAAGAGCAATAAAAAGGGTTTAAAAAATAAAAATAATATTGTTCCTCTCGCCTCATCCCACTGAGCCTCTCTTGTTCTAGTGGGCTGGGCCATTGGGCCTCCTCCTGCTTGCTTGGGCCCAAGGCTCTGCAGTCCCCTGCATGGGTGGGTGGGGGAGGCACGGGGGGGCTGCAACACCAGGTGTGGACTCACTGGTGCCCCTCTCTCTCCCCCAGGGCATCCGGACTGAGTAGTTCCCTCCACCTCTTTAATCTAGTGCACTTTCTATGGCTTGCTGCCTGAGGTGAAAAGCAGGGCCGTGGGGAACCCCCCCAGTGATAGGCGATGTTCTTTTCTCGCAGCCATTCTGCGAGTGATCTCAAGTCCTTCCTTTTCGCAACATGGAGGCTACAAGGTCATGATAAAAGGTTGACAGAGGCATCTCTGAACTGAATTAGAGCCGACTCCCTGACCGCTTTCATGATGTCCTCCTTAACCTTAGAAAAATTACCTCTAGTCAAGGCATCCGGAAGATTGGCGTGCACTTGCCTCGAATGGGTGTGATGCACTCTGTCTAGTTCCAATGAGACGCTGTCAAAAAGGGTCAGAATGAAACAGAAGAGGTTCTGCACAAATTCTTCTAGGTCAGTATCAGGGCTCGTCAGTGGGATGCCCCGCAGGTGGATATTATTGCAGGGGGAGTGATTCTCAGCATCCTCCTGCTTAACTTCTAAAGCTTCACACCTTGCCTCCAAAGAGGCGATCCTGTTGACGCCCTCACCTATTTCATAGCTCTCCACTTCAGCTGTTCTACTCTCCACCTCCTTCATGTTTTTATCCAGACAGGCGATCTTCAGGAAATTCGCTGATCCTTTTTGATATTCTCTTGCCATCGCAGCTAGGAGATCAGTCTTCGTGACTGTTTGGGAGGGAGACACAGGATCCATTGTGGTGTCATCAACATGAATCCTGGCTTCAACCCGCTCCCCCTTTTTAGGCTTCTACGTGGTGCCAATTAATAGGGTTGCAATGTCCGACTGCTTCACCGCTTTAGGGGTCTTTGCCATGCTGTCTTGTGCTAGTGCTGCGTGATCCCCAGGGGATAATGATGTCAGCCAACCAGTCCATGGCCTAGGTGCGCTTTCACTTCCTCCGGAGATCTCAGACGCTTGCCTGCACCCACCACTTTGCGAGTGATTGCTCTGTGGAAGCCTTTGGGTCTCTGCCCCTGCTCAGATGACTCAATAGGTGTCAGGGCCCGTCCGACGAGCTAGCAGCAAACAGTAAGGCCCACCCAGCAGTCACCGCGGCTAGACCCCAGATAAGGAGAGGGACAGGGACCACTGCATCTGCCAGGTGGAATAGCACCTCGAGTTGCCAACAAATACAAAAATAAAAAGGGGGGGCAGGCTCCCGGGGGAAATAACGGTTCTGGCCTCTGGGCCTATGCTTGGTGCTCGCCGCCTCATGCTCACCTCAGCCCAGAGCACGGAGGTCTCACCAGGTCCAGGCGCGCCCCTTCCGCTTCACTCCACAGCTTGTTTCACGGGAGGACCACCCCCTTCTTCACTCCACTCCACTCCACTCCACTCCTAGGGCTTCTGTCATGTAGCAGGCGTCATGCCCTCGCCTCTCTGTGCTCCTTATTTCCGGGTCAGGTGGCACGCGAGGGCCATAGGGGACTCGCACAATCCCCCACCCCCGTGCCCCCAGCAAAGCTCAGTCAACAGCATCCACTCCTGAGCCGCAGAGGGAGCTCCCTCCGAACTGGCAAACCCCACTCCAGGGGCTTTCGCCTTGCCCCAAGTTGGTGGACTGGAGCCATCAGATCCCCAACCAGGGTGCCACAGTCAGGAGCTGCACAGCATCGCCCCAAGGGCCTGGTGGGTTGTGGAGGCATCCGGTGCACACCCACTGCAGGGACAATAGAGAGGGGGCGAACCTGCAGAGCCGGTCCACTCAGACCTCAGGCCAGCACAGCCAGGCAATGGATCTCCTCATGCAGGCAAGTACGCAGCTCACTGGGTTTGTAAGTTGCGTTGGCACGCTGCATCATTTTGGTTTCAGGGCCATCGGATGGAGGGGCAGGGAACTCCAAAAGGAGCTGTCCTTTGTGTCTCCACTTCTCACCAGCTGCTCTCGTTGGGATCCCCCGCCACGGGTGGCATTTTCCCTGCAGACTCATGGCCTTGCACTACGGAACAGGGCATAGCTGCCAGGATCAGGCCGGGAGCTATCGCGGAGCCATGCTTCGAGCTCTGGCATTAAGCCACGCCCCAATACCAGTTTTCTTACACTCACACCTTTGACTGCCTTTTTAATTCACATGTCTCAAAAACATTCACACTACAGAACTATTAACACTCCTAATCCAATGTCACAACTTGCTCCAACACTCTTCTCCACAATCCACAGCTCCTTCCTTCCTCCTGCTGGTTGCCCTCCACCACCCTCTCTGACCTCACCAGATGCACACACACTTCCCATTTTCTGTCCCCCAACTAATATATCCCTCTCTTTCTGATGGTTGGTAAATCTGCTTGGCTCCTTCACCTCTCCAGGCGTACATGTGCAGAAAAGGCTTAAAAGCGGGTCTTAGTAGAATAGTCCTGGGGTCAGACTCCGGCGAAACCCTGCTGCTTGACAGGGTCCATCGGGCTGGCGGGGGGTGGGGGGGGCAGGGGCCCACGTTCAGTCCAGCAATTTCATTATTACAGGGACAAAGCTAGGGTGTTGGAGAGGGCAAGAACCTTACGCGATATCTAACACGGCAACTCCAGGGTTACTATCTACCAAGATCTCTCGGCCCTCACACTCCAGATGAGAAAGAAATGTGGTCCCATCACCAGGTGGCTGCAAGAGAAGGGGACACGATATCGCTGGGGTCATCCGTTCCACCTGGCATTCGAATGGCAGGGCCAGAGGTACCAGTTAGTAACGGAAGCGGACATTCGACGGGCCACAGAGGATCTCATAGGTGACATCGCGGGACCACCGGAGAACCAGAACGAGACTGACAGCGATCTTAACCATGCCCCGCAGGGCCCAGAACTCTCCCAGGGGAAACTAATGGTCAAAGGTTCACGCAAATTTCGGAAAACCAGACACCCCCCCACAGATCGGGGGAACCCCACGTGATCATACAAACGGTAATCAAGGTTTAATCTCTATGCTGGAGGCTCAATTCACATCCCCCTGAAGCCTGCAGCAACCTGTGGATCCGGCTGGACACAGTGTGTTTTTCCCACGACCAGTGGGGAGTTCTTTGTTCGGATGACTGGTTGTAAGTCGATATGTTGCCCATTTAGAGGCTGTTTATTGGTTATATAGAGTGTCACTTGGCGACTCTCCACTGGGATAGGCGGGAGGTCCCTCTGGCCTCGCGATGAGGCACGCCTTGGGAGAGTTTGGGGGGGATGATGGGGGGGGGTTACAGTTCGGGGGCATAGTGGCTCGGTGGCACTGCAGCCAGTTCCCCGTTGCTGACTAGATAGGGCTGAGGTTCCATAGAAGAAGGCATAACGCAAAGCGTCACACAAAGGAAATCTTTTTCCCAGGGCCGGGGTAGCGACCCTGGCGGTTCGTTGCCAGTTACATCCCCACCTGGGGACCCGGCGGTGAACGCCCCACAGAATGGGTAAGGGAGGGGGAGGAGGGGAGGGGAGAGGGGGGTTCTTTATGGGGTTCAGGTGGAGGGGGATAACCAGTTCATATTGCAGACACTAGTTTTACAGCGGGCTCCGAGTACCAGATACCTAGAGGTGTTTAAAGTGCACAAACTGAAAGAAGACAATGATTGAAGGGAGGATAGGCACGCTGAATGTCAAAGGCCTTAACTCCCAGAATAAGAGGTCTCTAACGAACAACATGTTCCGCAAGCAACACTTAACGGTCCTCTTCCTACAGGAAACACACTACAGACAGGGGAGGGAGTCCAAAATTAAGGGGAAGGAGATCGGGTGTAACTACTGAGCCTCGCATAGGAGCTCCAAAAAGGAAGGGGTGGGTATTCTTCTGGGCAGAGCATTCCATCTCACGGGAGTAGAAACCAAAAGGGGCTTTGGGGGCCAATTCCTGGGCATCAAGGGAACCTGTCAGGGAGAGCGCATCACCCTGGCCAATTTATATACGCCCAACTCAGGACAAATACATTTCCTTACCCAGATCTTCAACGTCATGGACGAATGGGCAGAGGGCACCACGATACTGGGAGGGGACTTCAACCTAATAATGGACCCTCGGCTAGACTGGTGGTTCGCGAAGGGAGGTGCACCCGAGGGTACTTCCAAGGACAACATGGCCCTGATGACCCTCCAAAAAAGGGCATTACTGGGAAGACATCTGGCGCAAAGCACATCTAGGCCAGGGCGGATACACCTTCTTCTTGCCCCTGCACTGCACTTATACTAGAATCGACCTCTTGCTAATTTCAAAAGAGGGGAATGGGGTTGTTCAACAACCAAAGGTGGAGGCCATAACATGGTCAGACCACGAACTACTCATAGCTAACTGGTCTCTCCCCATCTCCCCGAGATCTTCCCGGTGGCGGTGTAATGATACGCTACTCAGGTCTTTCGAGATTTCATGAAGCAGGAAATGTTGGCCTATTTTGAAACAAACGATAATGGTGAGACCGACATGTCTACAGTATGGGAGGCCGCAAAAGCCACCTTCAGGGGCCTCCTTATAGCGGAAGGCTCGAGACGTAAACGAGAAAGAGGCCTAATTGAGGGTAAACTCCGTACAGAGCTAGGCAATCTGCGAGCCAGACTGGGCCTCCCAGGGACGGATCGGGGGGCTCTCCTCGAGGAGATGCAGGGCAAAAGACAAGAACTCCACACGGTCCTCATAGGGGAAGTTATCAAGAAAATGCGATATACTAAGCAGGGGTATTATGAGCGAGGGGATAAGGTGGGGGACCCTCCTGGCGCAGAGGGCTCGGGGCTGCAGGGTTGAGAGGGGAGTTGCTCATCTTAAGGATGGGGAGGGCGAGATCCACGGGGGTCGGGAGGAAATAGTGGAGTGCTTTGCCGACTACTACAGCAAACTCTACTCCAGACAGGCAGGCGAATCATTGGAGGTTATCCGTGCCTACCTGGTGGAGCACCCTCTCCCCCAAGCTGTCTGACACGGAACTAGGGGCCCTGGAAGGAGAGATATCTGAGGAGGAGGTGGAGGGTGCCATCAAGAGACTGAAGGCGGGAAAGGCACCAGAAGGCGACAGTTGCACGGCAGACTTTTACAAGCAGACCCAATCTGTCCTGCTGAAGCCTCTGGCCAAACTATTTAACCAAATTAGGAACCGTGATTCCATCCCACCGACTTTCCTGCAGGCCATCATTACTGTCATACCCAAACCCGGCAAAGACCAGACAGAGTGTGGGTCTTATAGACCCATCTCACTCTTAAACCTAGATGCTAAGATTTTTGCTAGAATTCTGGCTTCCAGACTGGAGGGCTGCCTTCCTCGCCTGATACACCCCGACCAAGCAGGATTTGTCTTAAACAGGCAGGGCTCTGACAACATGCGAAAAACCCTTCGTGTACTTACCTCGAGGGGGGTCCGAGGGCGCACTCCTATTGGCCCTTGACGCGGAGAAGGCTTTCGATCGGGTCAGTTGGTCCTTCATGGGGGAGGTCTTCACGACTCTGGGGATGGGCCCGAGATGGCTTGGTTGGATGTCCGCGCTGTATTCCTCTCCCTCCGCCAGAGTGGTGGCCAATGGGACAGAGTCGAGGGTGTTTCCCCTCGAACGTGGCACACGGCAGGGATGCCCACTGTCCCCGCTAATTTATGCACTGGAACCAGGGGCAATCTCCGTCCGCAACGATGGGGACACACAATGCAAAATCTGCCTCTTCGCAGATGATGCGCTACTCTACATCACAAGACCGGTCCAAACAGTCCCCCGAATGTTGCAGTGTCTCTCGCGTTATGGGGAACTATCCGGGTACAAAGTTAATCTTGAGAAATTGGTGGCGTTTATAGGGGGAAACTTGTCGGACCCAGAAACAGCCTTTGTGAATGGGCTACCCTTTCAGCTGGGGTAGGAGGGGTTCCGGTATTTGGGGGTCCAGGTCACCCGTGATCCAGAGGACCTATACTCGGCCAACTTCCCCCCCCTTTGGTCTGCAATTAGAAGAGGCAGAGAGATGGGCGAGGTCGGGTCTCTCCTGGATGGCTCGCCTTAACCTCATAAAAACGGTCATCCTCCCCAAATTTGTATTCCTCTTTCAAATGCTTCCGGTGCTGATCCCCAAAACATTTTTCACGGAAACGAAGCAAGTCCTTCTCAACTTCCTTTGGTCGGGTAAAAAACATAGAATCTCTTATTAGGTGCTAACCAGGCTTAAAGCTGACGGCGGGGTGGGATACCCCGATTTGGAAACATACTACTGGGCATCCCAACTGAGGGTTTTGATCGATCACTTTACCCCGGGAACAAAAAAGCAATGGGTAGCCATGGACAACAGGCCCCTTGCGCCTGTCACAATAGAGGAATGGCTCTGGGTCCCAAGGAAGAAGATCCCTAGAAGTCCTGAATCACCCAATCCTAAAAGTGTTGTGGTCTCTATGGAAGGAGGGAGGGAGTTATCGCTGGCTCACAACCTGGCCCATCTCCGCTAAGCTGTATATGGGCTCCCCCTTTCCTGGCCAAGATAGCAGAACCAGCGGCATACCAGAAATGGTTCGAAGCGGGCCTCAGCAGGACTGGCCACCTCTGGGTGGGGGGTTCGTTCTTACCCTTGAAGGACTTGGAGGAAGCCCTGGGAATAGGCACTCTGTAAACCTTCCGCTATCTCCAGTTTAAGGGAGTCCTCACTGAACTATCCTGGGGGGAAACCCTCAGTAGAGACCTCACAGATTTTGAAAAACTCCTCTCCGCGAGGGGCTCCAAGGGGATAATATCTCGTCTTTATAGGCGCTTTCTGTTCTCTGTCCCGAGGCACCCTCCGCCTGCACGTACACAGTGGGGAAGGGACCTGGGAGAGGAAACTGACGACGAAAGGTTGGCTGAAATGTGCAGGCGGGCCAATCTCTCCACGGCCTCACTCCAGTATCGCCACCAAGCCCTCAAAGTACTACATCAATGGCACTACCCCCCACAGAGGATTGCTAGAATGAGGCCAGGTTACGACCCACAGTGCAAGACTGAGAGGGGGGATTACATCCACATGTGGTGGGGGTGCCCGGTGGTCCAAAAATACTGGGAAAGGGTATTAGCCTGGATCAAGGGGGTGAACGTGATGGAGCGGTCTTCCTGCCCCTGGTTTCTCCTTTTTGGAATCGTTACGGGAGAGGACCAGGAAAACATCCAGGACCACATGATACAGGTTATGTTGGTGGCGGCCAGGTGCTGTCTAGCGCAAAAATAGAAAAACCCCGGAATGCCGGGGGAAAAAGCATGGGTCACCAAAGTGCAGGCCATTTACGATATGGAATTTCTCACACATCTACCTGATGAATCTAAATCCAATATCGAAGAAATATGGCTCCCCTTTTTCGATAAATATGGCCGCCCAGCATGAAGCTATACACCAGAGCCGGGGCATTCCCCCTCGGAGCACTAGGTCGGTGCACACTTACCCGACTACAAACTTCCCGAAGCTCGGCTTTTGACTCTGACGTGCTACGTGCACATTGCGAAGACATTGCTCTGCTTCCTCGGAGCCCGCCAAAACTGCAGCTAATAAGAACTTGAACTGGAGGGGGCTGGGGGGAGGGACGGGATGGGGGGGGCATGTTATATTTGGTTTCTTGTTTATTCATGTTTAAATAAGCACTGTTTTGTTGTAACACATGTATGAAACCTAATAAAATATGATTTTTAAAAAAAAAGCGGGTCTTAGCCCCGGCCACTTTCTCCACACAGGTTTACTACCCCAGAGATCTGCTGGTGCTGGAAGATGCAGTCCAAAGTTTGTTTTTTGTACTATATCATCCTGGACCCTACGGGTAAGTCTGGGAATATTCCCCCCTTCAAGACCATGGTGGTGCAGTGGATCAGAACTACTGGCGAACCTGAACTGTCCCATTTGTTCTGCAAATGCTCGGCGCTACTGAACTGAGGTTCTGCGTGGCCGCTACGTGTTGACATGCAGCTGGAGACTGCATACCTCTCTCTCCCACCGCTTCACGGCAGGGATTGGGTCTCTCAGGCACTTGAGCCTCATTAAAGTAGGTAGCCATTTCAGATCTTCTTGACATTTCCCTTTGGCTTGCTGTGTTCATCGGCTGCCCTTCTCGTTCTGTAGACTCTAACGAGAAAAGACTGGCAAGCACATGTACTCAGAGGCTGGAGACATGGTTCTGCACAGAAACAATTTTGATCAAACATTTTAGTTGTGTGTTCCAGAGTAGAATGTGACAATAACTGACACACTCCAAGGGTTTCTAAAAACATTTTCAGATCACTAGTATCTTGGCTTGTGTCATAGTTTTAGGAATAGAGGATTAAGGACTGTATTGAAAGTTTTAGTTAAGAATGGGGTCAAATTAGGATTAATACGAATAAATCCTGTATTTTACCACTGTCATCCCTTGCACAAGTGCCTGTTTTTAACTTGCCTTGTCTCCCAATTAAATGGGAAATAGATTGGTTCACTTATCTAGATATCAAAATAAGGTTAAGCTTTAAGGACACATACCATGATAATACCCTAAAAGCCATCAAGGGCATAGAAAAGTCTACATTATTCTGGAATAAACTATCCTCATCATTAATGAGCATGGTGGCACTAACAAAGGTAAAGTTGTTATTATCTCTCACCTGTTGTACTATTTTACTAACGTGCCATATGATATCTCTAAGAAAACATTCAGAAAATAGGATGCCCTCGTAAGGGAAATAGCTTAGGAGATCTTTACAAGAACTGGGCATGGAATAAGGGTCCATTTCTCTTTATACGCTGGGGAAACTAGTAGAGCTTGTAAAATGTGAATCTCACTGCCTGCGCACTCCCTTAATGGAGTCCCCCCTTTTAGTCTCTTGATGGAGGGTCTTTATGGCCTTATGTCCACGATTTATAAAATTAGTGAAAATAGGAAGGGAACAAAGCTAAAAATTAAAAGTGACTGGGAATGTGACTTGGAATTGATGTCTGAGGGAGACCAATGGCAAAAAAATGCTCATATGCAAAGTCAGTATCTTGTGATGCCTGTTTGAAACTCCAACAATATAATGTGTTACAAAGGTCATACTTGACTCAGTTGAGATTGCATAAAATTAACCCAACCAAACCTGCACACTGCCCGAGATGTGGTGAGGCTAAAGCCTCATTCCTTCATATGTCATGGCACGGTCTGAGATTTTGTCAATTCTGGAGTACGGTGCTGGTTAGGATTCCAGGCATGTGCGCCACATTAATGTGCCTATTGGAACAATTCCCAGTAGTAAAACGGTAAAACAACTGAATAACATGGCCGAATTGGCCCCAATATTGGCCAAAAGACACATAGCTATGGCTTGGTACAGCCCTACTGGTTCTACAATAATGGACTAGTCGAGAGATTGCACAATATTATTGGATGGATTTTTGTACTCTTCGGATTAGAAGCCCCATTAGGACTTCTATGAAACACTGTTGATAAGTAAGATGAAACAGCTGGAATAGACATTGAGGTGTTCAATGAATACACTCCTGCAGATAGGTGTGAGCATACCACATGCATGACCTTGAGGTGTGTTAGGGTGGTTGGGGGATTAATGTTTAGAGGGAGTCAGGAGAGAATTGTACATGTTTTGGTTCCTTATGGGATTTCTTTATGGACACGACCTGTCGACTGATGAGACTAAGCATATTATTGATGTTACCTTGTGTAACAAGGTGAATTCAGACAGAAATTGGGTCCCTCTCTGCTGCCACCATCCATCTCTGGGGTAGGACTGGCTCTGCCTACAACCCTTGTAGGCCTCCCGCCCCTTAATGAGAGGGGTTTCTGCCCCCATTTGACAAGGCCCAATTATTGGCCTTGTCACACAGGGCAAGCAGTACAAGACTAATACCTGGGATATTGACAGGAACCATTTCCTAAAATAATTTCTTCTGTGGACCTCAAGCTAGGATCATTGAGAAATTCCCAAAGAAAGCAAGAGAGATAAGGATTTCTGTTAAGCCCTCACTCTTAGCTAGATCTTAGATGGTAGGGGTTACCAATCTCTAGTGATTACCTTGGGTTTTCCAGACGTTGTGCTAGGGAAGGAACAGCCCATGGGAGAGATGAAGACAGCCCTTACCGAGACCCTCTTCAAACGTGTAAATGACAATTCTTAAACCTTATTTGAAGTTGGTGTCTTCTTAAGGCCATCTGTGACAGAATACAAAGGGGCGTTGAAATGGTTATGAATTTAAATGAAAGGCTGACGTTGCCTGTGGAGGTTTAAAAGCAGAGATTTGAAAATTGAAAGTGAAGGTTTTTTCAAATGTCTGTTTTAAAACTGCATAAGGACCCTCAGCTTCATTTGCAGCTTGTAATTTTAACTTTGAAATATATTGCAGAAGGGCTCAGTCTACCAAAAAATTATGAAAGGAAGGCAGAACGAGTGGTCCAACAGTACATACTTCAAGTGGTTTTCCCAACCAGGAAGATTTAAAATATAGCCTGAAAATTGTGTGTATTTCTTCCAAAAGTGGATGTCCCCAGGACACTGAGGACATTTACTAAGTGACTAAAAATTTCACAAAAGGTGTTCAATGCATTGCTATTTAGCTTTTATTTGGAGAATTATGGAACCATATCTAACACACCATTTACAATCCTAAGACCTTTATCGCCGATTCATAAGCATTCCACAAGTGACCATAACATTTTACCATAAATACAATAACATGAAACGTAATTACTCTTTGGTTATATTCCTGCAAAAATGTCCCAATTTCCTTCCCTTTCTACAACCAAATACTTCTAAATGTTCTTTGTAAAAGTACTGTCTCAATTTCTCTCCTGGTTCCCAAAAAAGTTATTAATTCTTCCCTTGTATTAGCTTGAGCCATTGCTCTCACCATCTCTGTTCTGTGATAAGAACCTTACTTATATTACATATTATTCTCAGTTTCAATCTCGCATTCGCCTTTTTTGAGACTTCTGTAAATGGATTTCACTTTCCCTCATCTGGAGAGTAAACCAGAACTTTTAAAGACTCTCCTATTTTAACTCTCATTCTCACCATTTGTTGACATCTAGAGTTATTCATTCATATCCATCTTGCTTTCAGAAGGTATTAAGTCCTTTGTTTAGTCCCTGCACTTCCTGTCCTCAACCATCCAGCAACAGTACATAGAGTAGCAATCAGGGATAACATGCTCTCTGTTAAGTACACACTAGTTATCCCAATGCCAGATGTGCATGTCCATGGCACATAAAAAGGAAAGGTAGAATTTTTAAATATCTCTTCAATTTTAACTCAGCAGACTGAGAACACTACACATCGGTTTGAGGAGTGAATAGAAGGATATAATGCAAATAAAATATTAATTTAGCAGGCCTCTAACGACTTGCATGTATGTTTACATACACACAGGTAAGCACATAACAGAGAATGCTGTAAACTATGCATGAACACAGATGTACAATAACTGGGCCAAGGCTGGCAGCAAGCTCCTTACTGGACACTGGTAGAAAACGTTGCATTGTTCACGCCCCTCCACATTCTCTAGCGCCATGTACTGACTGAGACCGGTGTGAATACAAAAGGTTAAAGGGAGACACTGCCGCAGTCCTGGCCTCTGCTGGAATCCACCAGCTGCTGTTTCTATGTCCAACAGGTCCTCTGAGCGATAGTGATTGGACAGAGCCATGCTTCCCATTAGCCTGAAAACAAAGGAAGGGTTAAGTAAAGTGCATTTCACAATATTTAATAGATTTTGTCATTATCATTTTGTTTGGATATTCTTGTGGTATATCTATCCCAGCATTAACACATCATACAATTAAAATGAGTAAAAATCAGAAGCAATTAATATCAAACCAGAAAGCACATAACAGGAAAAGTGACATGGACAAACGTGCATTAACTGGCTTGTATAGGGGCTACAGATCTTTGGCATGAGATGTATCAAATAGGTCTTGGGCATGAGATTGCCCAATCTTCCCCATAGGCATGCACGGTTGTTTGCAAGTACAAAGGATACAGAGGCCAATGACTAAAGATATAGCCCCTGTAGAAGCTTTTGGTAATATAATGCTAAAGCCATTCACCAACCACATATTGCACGATTTTTGCAAATGGTTTATTTTCTCACACAACTGCCCCAACAATATGGAGATCAGGTAAGAGTGCATTATAGTTTGGCCTTAAACCAGGCAAACGTTATGTGCAGTTGATGAAATAAACAGCCTGGATTTAGCAGAGTCCGAGACCACACGCTAGACACAATGCCATTCACCTATGAGGTATGTCCTCCTGCATCATCACATACAAGTATTGCTCAGATTTCTGCTCCTAATTGAAACTGATAAGTTACCCCTTTCAGAAGATCGAAAAAACATTAATTTTAGTGTTGCATTAAGAAAACTTTTTTTCAAATGTCTTCATTAAAATCGTACTTTGATAAGAGAATGGCCCTTTGTCAGGGCATCGCCTTAAAAACATCTCTACAAACATGGACACTTGATCAATCCAGTAGATAATACCTTCATGTTTGAGGCTAGAGGGGGTGAGCCTGCTTTGCAAGACCCTCCCATGGGGTCTGGGCAAACAGGACTTCACTGGGAGGGACTTCCCCTTAGGGGACAAGGACTCTCAATACCACAAGGAACTCTAGACCACCCAATGTATCTGCATATATAGGACTGACTTCCATTCAAAATCACTCTTAAAGAAGAGATCTAAATATAACTGGGATAAGTGGATCACAAGAGGAGAGGGAGTACAGTGCGCAGGGGAAGACCCCTGATGTAATCGCTCCTTTTAGAGGCAGCCCAGGAGGAAGACTTGGATCCCGTGAAAGTAAAAAAAACCAAACAATGCCAGCTCATGACACCAGAGGCCGTCAAAGCAGACAACGGGGAAGCCATTGTGAGGACGGGGAGAGAAAACCTGTCCGACATTGTGGCGTGACCACGACTACCCCGTGGTGGGCGAGTCGCCCATCTAACAACGCTGAGACCATTGCAGCTGGGAGCACTGACCGCTCCCACTCGCCAGCGTCCCTCAACCACAGCAGCTGACAGATGAGAGGAAGGGAACATTGGAGAAACCCGAAACAGAGAAGCAAGAACATGAAGCAGGTTATCCGAGCGGGTACTGAGCCATGTCACATCACTGGAAAAACAAAGGAACATTGGTGAACGGGAGAGGTGGGAGGCAGCCGGGGCAATCGATCGTAAAGAGGAACACGTGAAATTAATTAACGTGCCATTAAAACTAAATCACTGAAGACATGCCACG